>NC_139143.1:175071847-175409210 GCF_964270905.1 Leucopleurus acutus
CAAGAAGAAGTAAAATATAGGTCAGACACTTGGATGCACATAAAGAAGAGCAATGTAGAAGGAATGAATGAAGAACTCTTCAAGAACTGAGTAGGCATTCAACATCACTTTGAACGTTGGAATAAATGAATGAGTGAGTAATAGTAAATGTCAGCCTTTTAAATAAAGTGTTTGGTGATATTTCAAAAACTATATAGTGGGTGTCAGATGATGATAAGTGTTTGTTTGTTTTGGCTGTGTTGGGTCTTCGTTGCTGCACGTGGGCTTTCTCTAGTTGCAGCAAGTGGGGGCTACTCTTCGTTGCGGTGCGCGGGCTTCTCATTGCGGTGGCTTCTCTTGTTGCGGAGCATGGGCTCTAGGTGCTCGGGTTTTGGTAGTTGCAGCACACTGGCTCAGTGGTTGCGGCACACAAGCCCTAGGGTTTGCAGGCTTCAGTAGTTGTGGCACATAGGCTCTGGAGTGCAGGCTCAGTAGTTGTGGTGCACGGGCTTAGTTGCTCTGTAGCATGTGGGATCTTCCTGGACCAGGGATCGAACCCATGTCCCCTGCATTGGCAGGAGGATTCTTAGCCACTGCGCCACCAGGGAAGTCCTTGATAAGTGCTTTGAAGAAACATAAATCGAAGCAGGAGGACAGGAAATCGTGAAGTAAAGTAGAAGATTTGCCTCCTGGCCTATAAGACCCTTTGAAGATTTTAATCCAGGGCACAAAGGATGGTAGACCTGAACTCAGCCAAATCACTTGGACCTCCTTCTAACTCCTTCCTAGGAAAGACTATGTTACATTTCCATATGTAATGTAATATGGATATATGATCTTTATTGCTAAGACTTGTGAGATTTTCTCACAAATGAAAAAGTGTTTGTTGAAAAGTTTAGTTCTATGCCTTGACTCCTTCCAGGCCTACCCAAATCCTTTCCCCTATAGATTTTCCCTGCTAGGTCACAAGTCCCACTTCTCAATCTGTTGGTTTTTTTTTTTTTTTAATTTATTATTGGCTGCATTGGGTCTTGGTTGCTGTGCGCGGGCTTTCTCTAGTTGCAGTGAGCGGGGGCTACTCTTTGTTGCGGTGCACGGGCTTCTCATTGCGGTGGCTTCTTTTGTTGTGGAGCACAGGCTCTAGGCGTGTGGGCTTCAGTAGTTGTGGCACGGGAGCTCAGTAGTTGTGGCTCGCCGGCTCTAGAGCGCAGGCTCAGTAGTTGTGGCACACGGGCTTAGTTGCTCCGCGGCATGTGGGCTCTTCCCGGACCAGGGCTCGAACTCGTGTCCCCTGCATTGGCAGGTGGATTCTTAATCACTGCACCGCCAGGCAAGTCCCCTCAATCTGTTTTTGTTTTTGTTTTCTTGAATGGTTATAACTGTCAATTAGCTGGTAGGTATTTATTTGTCTGCTTATGTGTCTAGAACTGTGCACGGTGAGGGTTCAATACCTGGGGGTTGTTTTTATTTTCCTTTCATTTATCCAATGGATGTTTACTAAGTACCTACTGAAAGTCAGAGCTGGGCGGTCCACCCCATCCTCTAATTTTACAGGAGAAGCATCTAAGGCTCAGACTTGTTCAAGATCACACAGCCAGGATGAGGCAGAGCTAGAACTTGAACCCCAGTCCAGTCCTGCCTCCACCGTTGCTTCCTCAACCATTCAGGTATTCCCCACAACCCCTTGCTTGTGGACTGTCTCCTATGTCCTCTCATGGGTCCTGAAAGCTATTGGAAAATTATTCATGACACTTGTTAAAGATGGTAAGAAAGGCTTTATTCAAGGGCTGGGGGTAGGGGAGCATTATGATGAGTGTAGGGACCACTGCAATGGTTTTTTGCAGCGGGAGAGAGATCGGAGTCAGCTCTGAATACAGTACGGGCACGTGGGGACTTCTAGCCAAGGGGCAGGGTGGGTGTGAGTGGATGGAAAATTACTAAGAGGCAACATCAGGAGTAAGGGGTGTGAGGGGTGGGATTCTGGCTAAACTGCCCTAACAGGATTCCTGCTGAAGGCCGGCCAGGGCATCAGACATCACCTGGGGCTGGTGGAGGCTAAGGAACCCAATTAGATATGGAGGGAGATCAGACATGGAGGATGGGGGATTCTAACTAAACCAACCTCGCAGAATTCTTGCTAAAATTGGACAGCGCAGAGATGAACATGAAAGTCCAAAAGTTGAAGCCTGATTGAAAAGTTCAGGGGAGCCTGAGTAGAATTTGGTCGAGGAGAGAATCTTTATTGCTATTCAGTCTACGATTAAAAACCGTGAAATAGTTCAGTCAACTTTCTTTTCTCGGAAGGTTCAAGATAAACCTATCGACAGCTTCTTGAGCCAACTCTGAGTCAGGAGTGTCCAGCCAGTTGGACACTTTGGAATCTGCCCAGAGTGGAAACCACCTTTGCTGACCCTAAGATTGCTTAATCACCGGGCCCAGCCAGTCAGGCATCAGGAAGGGCCTCCCTCTGACCCGCTTCCCTTGACCCTGCATGGAGGCCTTGGACGCTGCCTCCTCTTTGTTTAAAGAACGGTCCTTCCTGCTCCTCCCCTGCCTTTGGGCTCATTTTGTCCTCAGCCTTAACTCTCTTTGCCCTCTCTGCATTTCTCTGAATTGGGAAGTGAAAAGAGGTTCTCTGCCCTCCCCACTCCTCCAGGACAACGCCCGCTACTCAAACCGCCCCCACCCCACCCAGGCTGCGTTCTCCTGTTCCCTGTTCCCTATGTCTTGCTGATCACATGTGCCTTTTGGACTCCTCCATAGACCCAAGCACAGTTCTAGACACAGAAGTAGGCAAATAAATACCTACCAGCTATTTGACAGATGTAACCATTCAAGAAAAAAACAAAACCAAAAACAGATTGAGAAGTGGGATTTGTGACCTAGCAGGGAAGATCCATAGGGGAAAGGATTTGGTTAGGCCTGGAGGAAGGAGTCAAGATCAGACAGAGAAGCAGGAGGGAGAGGACACTACAGGCTGGGGTGACAGCATAACCAAAGACGCAGAGGCAGTGATATGCAGGCGGGTCAGAATTCCAGACCCAGACAGGAGGCCCTCTAACAAGTGTTTGCAAATTTCAGTTTGTGGGTGATTAAAAATTATGTTTTTGGCTACAAATAACATTTTAAAGAATAAAACAGAGTAGATTTGAAGAGAATAAAGAGGATTATTACTGTTACATGAAATTGATGCTGTAATTTTATTCATAGCATGTAAATGTTATTATTATTATTTTTAGATAGTTGGTTATTTAAGTAATTAAATTGCTATTTAAGTACAATTTTCCTTTTTTACTAATGCTTGCCACAAAAGCTAATGGAAAACTTGGAATATCTCAAAGACTTAGATATCAAATCTCAAACTGTCCAACAAAGAAATAATGACATTTTGACCAGCAAACTCCATCACAGAGCGTGTGAAGGAAATATTGATATGGTAATCACTTGGCTCTGTGTTTCAAATAATTCAGAGAGGATGAGCACACTATGCATGTTCAACAACCTCACCTGACGTTGGCATAGCCTCAGCTCCACACAGCTCATAATTCATATGCTCTTCGCCAGAGCAGGAAGCAAAGGTCCTGAGAGAAGTGACGAAATCAATTTAAGATGGTCTTGCATGATTCACTTTGATTTTCCTTGGAAAGACCCACAAAACTAAAGGATATGGGGGAGGGGGAGGAAGGACAGCTGGGTCAACGTCGTATTGTGTCCTGGATATTCATCTTTCTTTTTAAATTAATTTTTATCGGAGTATAGTTGATTTCCAATGTTGTGTTACTTTCTGCTGTACAGCAAAGTGCATCAGTTACGCATACACATATATCCACTATTTTTTAGATTCTCTTCCCATGTAGGTCATTACAGAGTATTGTGAAGAGTTCCCTGTGCTGACAAAGTGAGAGAGTGGCATGGACATATATACACTACCAAATGTAAGATAGATAGCTAGTGGGAAGCAGCTGCATAGCACAGGAGATCAGCTCGGTGCTTTGTGACCGCCTAGAGGGGTGGGATAGGGAGGGTGGGAGGGAGACGCAAGAGGGAGGAGATATGGGGATATATGTATACGTATAGCTGACTCACTTTGTTATACAGCAGAAACTAACACACCATTGTAAAGCAATTATACTCCAATAAAGATGTTTTTTAAAAAAGCTCAATAAATAAAAGTTATTCCATAAGAAAAAAAGAGTTCCCCGTGATGTACACTAAGTCCTTATGAGTTATCTATTTTATATATAGTAGTGTGTATATGTTGATCCCAATCTCCCAATTTATCCCTTCCCCCCCTTTCCCCCCTGGTAACCATAAGTTTGTTTTCTACATCTGTGACTCTATTTCTGTTTTGTAAATAGGTTCATCTGTAACATTTGTTTTAGATACCATATATAAACGATATCATATGATATTTGTTTTTCTCTGTCTGACTTACTTCACTCAGCATGTCATCTCTAGGACCATCCATGTTGCTGCAAATGGCATTATTTCATTCTTTTTTATGGCCGAGTATAAATGTTAGAAATGTAATGGGTCATAATGTAAAATGAATTTTTCATGGATTACAGTAAAAAAAATTTTTTTTTAACTTTTACTAAACCAGCCTGTTCATTTCACAGATGAGGGGACTGGGGCTCATGGCGAGAGCTAGGGCAGCCCTGGGGACCGGACACAGATCTCTTGACCCCTGGTGCTCTTCCACAAAGCATCCCACCCCCTGAGCTAAGGGAGCAGATAGAACTCAGCTCTTAAGCACTATGCTCCCAGTATTTTTCCCTCCCCGGGGACACTCCCCATTTTCTCATTCAACACATACTTGTTGAGCGCCCACCGTGGGTTGCGCATTCGCACCAGGTACTGGGATAGTATGAAGTTTACGATGGGAATGTAGGATTTACTGCCTGACGATGGTTTTCTCTTGGGTTAACTTTTAAATTTTTTGTTCTGATTGGGGACATTGAAGAAAAATTATTCTGACAATTGTTAAAATGGTAAGGAAAACTTTGTTCAGAAATACTGCGATAGGAATATTGCAATAGGGAAGAGAGATGCGGCTCAACTCCAAATACAGCAAAGGCAGCTGGGGATTTAAAGCCAAGGCGCAGGGTGAGGGTGCCAGTGGGTTGAAAGTTACTAAGAAGAGATATTGAGGGTAGGGGGATTCTTGCTAAAGGCAGGCCAAGGACTGAGACAGCAAAGTTGGGGATGAGGGAACATTCCTGGTGGTCCAGTGGTTAAAACTCCGCACTTCCGCTGCAGGTCCCTGGTCAGGGAACTAAGCTGCTGCATGCCACGCGGCCAAAAAACAAAACAAAGTTGGGGGATGAGGAATTTGAAAGATATCGATGGTGGGAGGGGAGGATGACTTAGTAGCCTTCTTTGCTAAGACTGGGCTGGGCAGGCCTAAGGCAGGACAGGGACCAACATCAAGACCTAGTTGAAAAGGGGACTCCGAGGAACCTGTCTACAGTTTGGTCGAGGAGAGAGTCTTAGTGATGGCATCTATATCTGTCTCATTAATCTTGTGTTTACAGTTGTCCCTGATATTTATGTGGTGCTTTCCACTTCTTGCATTTAGTTGCTAGGGAGTATTAGTACAAAGGAAAACTGAAGTTCAAGGAAATTAAGTAACTTGATCAAGGTCACACAGCTGTTCAGTGGCAGAACTGGGAATGGACGCCCAGGTCCATCTGCTTCAGAGCCCAGATGCTTAACCACCGCGCTGCATTGCTTCTCATGGCCAGACCCAGTTGGAAAATCCAAATCCAGTACTCTGCTACTGAAGACGCCTGCCACAGGTCCTGACTGGGAGCCCAGAGGTTATCTGCCTGCACTTGCACTGCTGTCTGAGCCCAATGGTGAGAGACGAGGCTACTATTAAACTCTCTCAGGTCCCTGAGCCTAGCAGGCTCAGATCTGCCCTCAGCCCCTGCCAACGCTGTTATTTATAGAGCTAATTGTTTCCCTGCTGGCTGGGCTCTGCCCTCCAGGGCAAAGAGCCGATGGAAATACCCACATGCTTCACCTGGGCACCAGAGCTCAAAGTTTGGCTCCAAATTCAGGTTCTGTTGATCCACCCTCTAATTCATCTTTTTAGCCGTCCTCTCTCCTCCGTCCCCAAGGCCCCCACAGGCATGCTGAGGCCCTCAGCACCTCTGGCCTGGACCTGCTCAGCTAGCAGTGGCTCTCTGGTTCCCTGCAGAGGGATCGGAGGCAGGCATTTTTGTCTTCTCCCTCACATATATTTTAAATTTCCCAAATGTCTGCAATGAGAATTATTACACCTTTAGGGGGGCCCCTTGGGTGAGTTTACTGTCTTAAGTAGCGCCCTCCAGTCTAGGGTACCCTCCTCGCAGGTAACTGATTCATTGATGTACTGAATTTCTTTTATCCCCCTTCCTCCTGCGCTCCCCTCTGCCCCTCCCTCTCCACTACAGGTAACCTCTATGCGGTACCTCTTTGGTCACCAAATAACCTTGACTTTAAATGTATCCTTGTAAAATATGTTGTATTGTTTTCTGTGTGTAGGTGTTTTCTAATCTACAAAAATAGTAGTATACCACACGTCTTATTCTGCTTCTCTCTTTTTTTTAACTTGCACATCTGTGGACATTGTCTGTGACTTCTGTTTAATTTCATAATCAGAAAAAAAGGCCCAACAAACAGCAAAGGTGGGGTCTGATGCATTTCAGAGTTAGCTGTGAGTGGATGCGGAGTCACACGTCCCCTTCTTTTGACATACAAAGGCAATACCTTAGAAAAGGGAAGAATAGGTACCCTTGGGGAGGGGATGTGCATGCATTCATCTATGAGAAATTACCAGTTATCCTCACTGGGAGGGTTGGAGAGGGAGAGGATGGGACAACATGGAAATGCAGAGCCAGAAGGGTCCTTAGGCAGAGGTTGCAAACTGGAGGCCCGCAGGATAGATCCGGGCTGAAGATGTGTTTTTTGTTTAATTAAACACATGTTTGATTAAAAAATCAAGGAATTGCAGATTTGGGGTATCTCTTGAAAAGTCATATGGTTTGACCACTTGAGCTCATTCCTTCAAGGAACAATCAGCAGAGCCGAGAGGCACAACCTCCTTTGTGTCAGCCTCCTGAGACATGGCAAGGGCTCTCTCAGCTGAAGTATAATTGATTTACAATGTTGTGTTAATTTCTGCTGTACGGCACAGTGACTCAGTTGTGTGTGTGTATAAAGATATATACATTCTTTTTTATATTCTTTTCCACTATGGCTTATCCCAGGACATTGAATATAGTTCCCTGTGCAGTAGGACACTGTTGTCCATCCATTCTATATGTAATAGTTTGCATCTACTAATCCCAAACTCCCAGTCCATCCCTCCCCACCCTCCCTCCCCCTTGGCAACCACAAGTCTGTTCTCTATGTCTGTGAGTCTGTTTCTGCTTTGTAGATAGGTTCATTTGTGTCATATTTTAGATTCTATATATAAGTGATATCATTCGGTATTTGTCTTTTTCTTTCTGACTTACTTCACTTAGTATGATAATCTCTAGTTGCATCCACGTTGCTGCAAATGGCATTATTTTGTTCTTTTTTATGGCTGAGTAGTATTCCACTGTATCTATGTACCACATCTTCTTTATCCATTCCTCTGTTGATGGGCATTTAGGTTGTTTCCGTGTCTTGGCTACTGTCAATAGTGCTGCTATGAACATAGGGGTACATGTATCTTTTTTAATTATAGTTTTGTCCAGATATATGCCCAGGAGTGGGATTGCTGGATCATATGGTAACTCTATTTTTAGTTTTTGAGGAACCTCCTTACTGTTTTCCATAATGGCTGCTCCAACTTACATTCCCACCAACAGTGTAGGAGGGTTCCCTTTTCTCCACACCATCTCCAGCATTTGTTATTTGTAAACTTCTTAATGATGGCCATTCTGACAGGTGTGAGGTGGTACCTCATGGTAGTTTTGATTTGCATTTCTCTAATAATTAGCAATGATGAGCATCTTTCATGTGCCTATTGGCCATCTGTACAGCATCTCTGTACTTTAATAAGTTCTCCTGGAGAGTCTGATGAAATTAAAGTTTGAGAAACATTGACCGGGACCTGGTTCCTCATTCCTGGTTGAAAAAATTGAGACCAAAAAAAAGAAAGTGCTTTGACTGAGCAACTGTAGATTCTCCCCAAACCAGAATGTAAACCTAAGGCTAGCCCAATTCCAGAGACTGCACTCAAACCACCCACCACACTGGAGAACCTAGTTCCACTTACTTTCAGCTTATATTCCCACTAAATGTACAAGAGTGTCTCATCACAGGCTTTCCATCATTGCTATTGTTTTTTTTGCCCAATTTGGTAAGTGAATAACCATGACTTAAGCATGCATTATGCAACCACCTAAAAGGGTGCTAGTAGTAAAAACTTGCAAAGATACACAAATCCTTTTCCGTGTAAGTATCACCACCAATATCTGCATTTAGTAGATTAAGATAATTGTACGTCAGGGTTTTTTTAAGCAGAAAATAGCAACAGTTTGGTGAAAATGTTATTCCACAAGCTTGCCAGAGCATTTTATTTTTATTTTCCCAGGTTAATTCAGGTGCCCTGTATACTGGAAGCTGAGTCCTCTGAAAGAATCAGATGGCCTAGAAGTTACCAAGGCGGCTTCCCTGAAGCCTGGTAGGAAAGACACGACCCAAGAATGTTCCTCCTTCAATCAGGCCCCAAATATGGCAGTGCTCTGGGCCCAACTATGGGCAGATGCGTCCAGTAGATGGCAGTGTCTCACAGAACAAGGGCCGGGGGAAGCTGTCCACTAGGAACTGAAAAAACCGACTCCTGGACTCTCCCCTGCAGGTGCACCTAGCCCTCCCTGGGGAAAAGCAGAACAGACTTCCTGCATGGGCCCCCTCAGCCCTGCCCACGATAGCCAGAGGACTTGGAGATCTGGACCGACCGAGCAAGATGGGCCCTTATCCATCACGTTGTCCAGTGCTGCCCAAGGTGTGGCCAAGGACCAGCAGCATCACCTGGGAACTTGTTAGGAATTCAGATTCCCAGGCCACACCCCAGAATACTTTAGTCAGAAACTTGGGGCGGGGTGGGCCAGCAATCTGTGTTTTAACAAGCCCTTCGGGTGATTCTGATACACGCGCAAGTTATAGAAGCACCTATCATTTTAGAAGTGGGGAAATCGAGGCCAGACAAAGGAAGTAACACAGCCAGGCAGTGGCAGAACCACACTAGAACCCAGAGTCCCAGTGTTCTTTCCACCTTAGCCTTTAAGTAGCTTCCTTCTTTTCTTCATTCATTCATTCATTTATTCCTCATTCACGCATTCAGCCTGCCATTCCACTCTGGGCTGCGATGGAGAGCAGGCTTTGGGGTCAACCTCCCCTTTCTTCTTCATGATGGGGTTTCCTCAAAACCAGGGGTCTGGGAGTCAGTGTCATGGAAGCATCTGCTGGATCTTTGCCAGCTCAACCTTGGTGTTCTCCAATTCCGGTCCAGACAGAAGTCTGATGTAGGTTGCAGGTGGCCCCCACACCCCAGCTACCTCCTGTCTCCTTTTTCCTCTTTCTTAGCATCCCAGGGTCTCTTCCCATCCTTACTGTCAATTACTTGCTCTTAGGAAAGGCACAAGAGGACTCCCCAAAAGACTTGTCATCAAATGAAAGGCCTCCCAGAGTGGGGTTTGCTCAGAAGGGACCTGGGCTGGTTCTAGAGCCATTTCTCCACCTCCGTGTTATGGACATTGTGAGCTGAATAATTCCTGTGTCCTGCGCACGGTAGGATGTTTGGCGGCGTTCTTGGCTTCCACCCACTAGATGTCAGTAGGATCCCCTCCCGGTGTGACATCTTCAGATATTGCCAGAGGTCCCCTCTGGGTGGAGTTGCTAGATAAAATATAGAATGGCCAGCTAAATATCAATTTCAGATAAACAACAAATAATTTTTAGCATATGTATGTCTCAAATGTTACCATCCTAGATTTTTACTCGCTGAATCTAGTAACTCCACCTCGGGGGCAGAATCTCCCTTCTTGAGAATTACTGGCCCAGATCTATCCCTTGGGGTCTGGGGTGTGTGTGTATGGGGGTGGGGGGCATTAGGTGAAACGATCTGATGACATAATTAAAGGCCATTACCCTAGGGGGTGAGAACTTTATTGTACTCATCTTTGTATCCCTAAGGAGAAGTAGATTCTCATTAAATATTCTAGCTCATAACAGGTGTGAGAATAGTTTGAACTGTATCAGGTGTCGGACTGGGCACTGGCTACACACTCCCTGCCCTCCGGGATCCCATGGTCCAGCAAACATAAACTGAAAATGGTGTTTGATTTGACCCACTTAGCATTTTTAGAAGATTTGACTTTGTGGTCAACATTCTAAAATTGGAAGCCACTACATAAAAGTCAGGTTTTCTAGTATCTGTTGAAAAATGTGGTACATCTTCCAAATGCTTGGAACATCTAGCAATCGGGACTGCACTCCCAAGTAGCAAGGCTTGCCTGGAGCTGAGAGATGTGTTCCCCGTTTCCCCTGCAGTCCCCACCACTCCTTATTGCCCCCTACCAGCATCCTTCACCCATTTATGTTATCTGCCTGGTGCCTGTAGGCATTTGGAGTTCAAAGTTCTAGTCTGGTGGGGAAGAACATTAGAATGGAATGTCCTTTTAGGTGATCTGTGTAAAAAAAAAAAATGGGTGCATTATCCCCATTTTACAGATGAAGAAACTAAGGTTTAGGGAGGTTGAGTGAATTGCTCAAGATCATAACAGCTAGGCTGGGTTGGATCCCAAATCCCATGACTCCAGGGCCTAGGCCCTGGCCAGAGATCCCCATGAGAAACAATTCAACTGTGAGGGCAAGGACGTTGTGACACTGGGTACCCAGAGGGGAAGTGGTGACAGGGACGGAAGGCCAGAGCTGCCCACACTCACTCATCTGTGAGAGAACGCTGGTTTGAGGGCAGCAGCCCCACAGGAGCTCTGACTGGGACCCAGGGCTGGGCCTTAGACACACAACTGCCAGGACCCCTCAACATCCAGCTGGGTCAGGGAGCTCAGCCAGGGACAACCGTGAGTAGCTTTTTCTGTTGTCTTATTTTGGGCTTCTTCCTCATTCCAGAAAACCTGTGTTCTTACCTTACCCCTTCCCTCCAGGGTTGTAGGAAGCTGGGTGTGACTGCCTGGGGCCAGGGGATTGATGTTGTAGAGGACTCCTGAGGTTTTTGAGGACCAACCCCTGGAAGGTTCAGGGCTGGTGCCGTCCTCACCCTTGGACAGGACAAGAATCAGCTCTCAGCATTCATGTCCGCCCAAGTCAGGACACAAGGTGACGATCACAGCCCGCAGAGAGCCTCGCTGTGTGCCAGGTGCTGCGCTAAGGGCCTTTCATGTTTATTTAATCCTCACGACGGTCTAAATCATTCCCCACTTTACAGACGGGGGCTCGGCGACTTACCTGAAGTCATATGGGCGTTAAATGAGAGCTCTGGTCTTGAACTTAGGCATTCTGGCTCCATGGCCCACTCTTCAACCACTAGGCCCTCCTGCCTTACAAGGTACAGGCCTAAACAGCAGATGGTGGGCCAGGAAAAAACCCCAAAAGACTAAGGCTGGAAAAGACCATCTGGTGAGTCCCAGCCTTTGTTTTACAGGTGGGGAAACTGAGGCACAGAGAGATGCAGCTTGCCCGGTTGAGGCAGCTCGGTAACGTAGTGTAGTCTAGTCCACGCTAGACCCAGGAGGCTAGGGGTCCACTTCCCTGGAGGTTCCACTCAGCGAACAGTAGTGTTGACAAGTGTGTTCTGGGGTCAGTGCCCAGGTGCAAACCCCAGCGCAGCCTCTAGTAGCCCTATGGCCTCAGACAAATCACTCCACTTCTCTCCCACTCAGCTTCCTCTTCTGAGAAATTTGGGCCCGGGACCATCAGTCACAGGCTCGTGGGAGTGTCGATGGGACGATGCCGGCACTAGGATGGGTACCTGTGCTGGGCTCAGCAGGTGGCTGAGGTGGAGATTCTGATCTTGACTCCACCTGCTCTGGCCCTGGATTAGAGATGAGGATAAATGAGGCTGCGCGCTGTTTTTCCCTGGAATGGGTGGCATGTAGACACCTTCAGGGCATAAAGACCAGGACTGAGGTGGGGGAGGGGCTGGGGAGGAATCTGGGGAGGCCTGGGAGGTGGCACCCGACGACTCTGGCCCCAGCTCTGAGTCCGCCTTCTGGCTCACCTCGAGACGGCCCCTAACCTGCCCTGGGGCCAAGCATCAATTTCTATCAATGAAGCATGTCCTTCATCCTTTGGCTTGTTAAGGTCGGGTTAAGGTGGGAAAATGGCAGCCCGGCTCAGCTGAGCAGAGCCCTCAGCGCCAGTCTCTTTTCTTCCTTCCTCATCTTGTTGCATCTATTAATCTTACCTCACGCTCTCAGATATGCATAAAATGTTCTTTGATTCGTTCTTTTTTTTTTTTTTTTTGGCTGCGTTGGGTCTTCGTTGCTGTGCGCAGGCTTTTCTTTAGTTGCGTTGAGCCGGGGCTGCTCTTGGTTGCGGTGCGTGGGCTTCTCGTTGCGGTGGCTTCTCTTGTTGTGGAGCATGGGCTCTAGGCACGCGGCTTTCAGTAGTTGTGGCACATGGGTCTAGTTTAGTTGCTCCGTGGCATGTGGGATCTTCCCGGACCAGGGCTCGAACCCGTGTTCCCTGCGTTGGCAGGCGGATTCTTAACCACTGCACCACCAGGGAAGTCCCTATTCATTCTTATTAAAGCACATTCAATAAGACTCTGAGCCCCCATCCTCCTGAACTGGTCAGTAACTGAACCTCAGTGTGTACGGAGCTTCCCCCGCCCCCACCCCCGCCTTCAAGCATCACACATCAACTCTAAGGGTCACCTGCAGAGCACAGAGTGAGAGAAGCCACCCAGGCTCCTCCTTTGGCGAATGCCCCTTGTCCAAATGGGTTGGATCCTCTGAAGTCCAGCCTGGAGCCCGGATTCTTTGCCAAGGCTCGAATCCCCTGTGTCTTGGGTTCACCCTCAGGGTATGCCACCTTGCAACTTTCCCCAGAGGTCCCACCGTCTCCCCAAGGCACTTCCAGGCCAGAGCCCAGGTCCCCAACACTCAAGGACCCATGACCTCTGGTCCCCTCCCTGTGTGGGGCCATCTCTCCTCTCTCCTCGGCTTTCGATCACACATGCTGGCTCTTCTCTCCCCACCCACCTGGGACACCAGCTTAACCTTCTTAGGTTTTTCACAAAGGACAGGAAGAAGGGCTGTCTTCCAACAGCTTCTGCTTTCCACCCCACCCCTGCGCAAAGTCTCTGAGCCGGGAGACACCAAGGGCACTCTGAAGGGAGACAGGCTGTCCTGCCCTACAGAGGAGGAAAACCAAGGCTCAAAGGCAATGGGTACTCGCTCAAGGTCACATGGCCGACGAAGAGAGGAGCCAGCGTTGGGTCCTGCTCTGCGGGTTGCAAAGCTTGTGCTGTCCATCACCGAATCCTGTGGAAGACCCAAGTCTCCCTCAACAATTAGTCAGGAAGCCCTGGCTGAGCCACATCACCTTTCTCAACCTCAGTCTCTTCAACTCTAAATATGAAGCTATGGTAGCATTACCTACCTGTCTCAAAGGGGTGCTTGTTTATTTTCTGAAGTTAACATTTACTGAGCTTTCTAGCACCATATGCTGGAGCTCTGCTAGCCCTAAAGACTTACCTCTTTCAATCCTCACAGCAGCCTGTGGGAGAGATGCTGTCACTACCCACATTTAAGAGGTGAGAAACTGAAGCTGACACGGGCTTAAGACCTTGCTCAAGTTCACACAGCTGGTCACATGGCAAAGCCAAGACCCAAACCCAGGTGTGTCTGAATCCAGAACCACGGTACACTGTGGTGAGAATCAAACAGGAAAACAGTTGTGGGAAGTGCCTCGTAAGCAGTAAGGTGCAATGCAGGCTCCAGGGTCAGCCCTCTTCCAGCAGAAAAGGACAAGACCATTATTCCCTATTCCCACCATATCCTGGAGAGATAGGGTCCACAGAGCATGGGGTGTGTCCTGCCCCCACCCCCATGCAGCGAAGACCCCAAAGGAAAGAAAATAGCAGACCAGGGCAGATCAGTGGGGTAGGTCAGGTGGGGAGGATCCTCCCCCGTGTCATTAGACCCAGGCGTGGGAAGGAGAGCTGTGGGTATCCCATCCAAATGGGGAGGATGTTTGTGGGATCTCGGGCAGAAGAGACAACATGGGTGGGTTGGGCGTCCTGTGGGTTTTGCTGCTTCTCTTCTCCTCCCCCACCTGCTCCCACCTGCACAGGGGAGGCCCCTGATCTGCTCACCCAGTGAGTCAGAAGCAGCCCCTCCCACCAAAGCCCCCCTGCCTTCCTCTCTGGGGGTTGCGGCCACTCCAGAGTTCCTCTTTGAGAATCACAGCTGCATTCACAGTGTTGCCTCTGTCAGAGTTCAATGAGTCCATCTTTTATGTGTCTCCGTGTATCTGCCTGGATCCTGGGGAATCTGATGGCGCCAAAAGCAGGAGATGGGAGCCTGCTGAGGACCAGGGGGGAGTGAGGTGCTTCATGGACCTTCTCTAAGTTGTCACATAATACTTATTGGACAGATGAGGCCACCAAGGCTCAGACACAGCAGGTAAATGGCAAAGACAAGAGTCAAGCCTGGGTCTGTCTTTCCACTACTTTCCACCAGCTCTTCCCAACAGGGAAGAATGTGTTCCAGAAGGTTCACATTATTAGAATGTTTTCATTTTTTGAAAAATTAGTGAATAATTATTTTGCCATTTAAAAGATATTTTTCTCAGGGTGAGAGCTTCTTAAAATACACGGGAATCAGGAATTTCCTGGTGGTCCAGTGGTTAAGACTTGGCACTCTCACTGCCAGCGTCCTGGGTTCGATCCCTGGTTGGGGAACTAAGATTCTGCAAGCCACATGGCGCAGCCAAAAAAATTTTTTTAAATAAAATAAAATAAATGGAAGAATCAAAAGCAGCAGTTAGTGGTGATCAAACAAACAATAACCTCATGACCCCCAACCAGGCTGTTCATCAAAGCCACTGGAGTGGCTTTGGCTGATGCAAGGTTTTACATTGGTCTTATTCTTAATCTTATATTGTTTAATTTATACCTTTTATGAACCAATGATTAAATAAAGGAATCAAAGTGAACACTGAGGTCGAATACACAAGGAAATAGGAGAAGGAAGATGATGACTCCTCCGCAGATAAGTCTCAAGATTTATCATTTGCATTTATCTGATCAAATTCCTTATATACCTTGTCATAAAAATTCTTGTGAGTTACAAAATGTTAAAAAGAGAAAATAGGGCTTCCCTGGTGGCGCAGTGGTTGAGAGTCCACCTGCCGATGCGGGGGACATGGGTTCGTTCCCCGGTCCGGGACGATCCCACGTGCCGCAGAGCGGCTGGGCCCAGGAGCCTGCGCGTCTGGAGCCTGTGCTCCGCAGCGGGAGAGGCCACAACAGTGAGAGGCCCGCAAAAAAGAAAAAGAAAAAGAGAAAATAATATGTACTCTTTCTTTCCCTGTGTTGGGCATAAAGGTAATCTATACCTGCAAGGCATATGCAGAGAGGTGCTTACAAATAGCGACCTGAGAGCTATTTTATCTTACCATACAACAAACATAACATTCTCTTTTAAATTACAAATCAGATTTTTTTTTAATTTATTTATTTATGGCTGTGTTGGGTCTTCATTGCTGCACGCGGACTTTCTCTAGTTGAGGCGAGCAGGGGCTACCCTTCATTGTGGTGCATAGGTTTCTCATTGTGGTAGCTTCTCTTTGTTGCAGATCACAGACTCTAGGCGCACAGGCTTCAGTAGTCGTGGCACGTGGGCTCAGTAGTTGTGGTGCACGGGCTTTGTTGCTCCGCGGCATGTGGAATCTTCCCAGACCAGGGCTCAAACCCGCATCCCCTGCATCGGCAGGTGGATTCTTAACCACTGTGCCACCAGGGAAGCCCTACAAATCAGACTTTTAAGCACCAAATGCAAGAATGCAAACCCCCAACTTATGACAGTGATCTCGCAGGGCTTGCGGGATCTTAGTTCCCTAACCAGCGATTGAACCTGGACCCCTGGCAGTGAGAGCGCTGAGTCCTACCCACTGGACCACCAGGGAATTCCCCATTTCATTCTATTTTAATGTCTATTTGGTCCCCCCATAAAACATCACTTTAAAATTTGTTCAGCAACCATGCATTTTCTTCTGTCATGAATTTAAAGCAAATCAAGCACATATGCCACTGTAAAGTGGGGAGAAGTCAAAATTTGTTTTTATATATTATGCATATAATTTAAATAAAATAAATGTTAGGGAAATTTTGGAAATAATACACTTATTAAAAATAGTACATTTGATTTAGGGGGCTTCCCTGGTGGCACAGTGGTTAAGAATCTGCCTACCAATGCAGGGGACACAGGTTCATGCCCTGGTCCGGGAAGATCCCACATGCCACGGAACGACTCAGCCTGTGAGCCACAACTACTGAGCCCACGCACCTACAGCCTGTGCTCCGCAACGAGAAAAGCCACAGCAACAAGAAGCCCGCGTAACCCAACGCAGAGTAGCGCCCGCTCGCCACAACAAAGACCCAACCCAGCCAAAAATAAATAAATTAATTAATTTTTAAAAAATAGTACATTTGACTTAAAAACACTTTCTTTTTCATGGACCATAGAAAATTATGATATAGCCCAAATAATTCTCATGGGGGTTTGTAAAATTATATTTTACTGTGAAATAGTTCCTGAGTCAGGAGAGATGAGAGATGGTCTAGTCCAACCATCTCATTCTATTTTATTTTACTCTTTAAATTTTGGATATGATCCTTAAGTAATCTGGCAGAGAAAAATGCACACAAAAACAATAAACGTAATAGCTAACGTTTATGAGGATCTGTTAAGTGCCAGCCAGGCACTGTGTTATGCGTTTTCTACCTGCCGCCCGCCCCATTCACCCCTCGCAAGTGCCCTGAGGGGAGATAATTTCAGTATCCCCATTTTACAGATGAGGACACTGAGGCTCAGGATAGTGAGGTAATTTGCCCAAGAGTCCACAGATTTAATAAGGGGGCAGAATCAGAACTCACAACTGTGACTCAAGGCTGCCTCTTAAACCTCTAACTATTCCCTTCTTATTCTGAGCTGATCCTTACCTGTTCACCACCTCTCTTCACAGAAGAAGGGGATAGAAATCCAGGTTACCCTGCAAGTGGGTATACTGAAGGAATCAGTATTGCTGGATCTGATCCCAAATCCTAGGCCAGAAATGGTAATGTGCTTTCCTCTTCACGGCCACGGAGGCCAGAAGCCAGACAGATCCCCAAACACACGTGAATTCATTCTATCACAAAAGCCTATCGTGGAACTTGTATGAGGGTCAGCTCCACAGATGTCTGGCCTCTCCTTATCTGTCCATGGCCTGAGTGCCCACTCTAGGTTTCATTTAGCATCCGCCGCTGTCCAGCTGTCCCTGTGACCCTCCAGCCACTGTCACCACTCACATCTTAGCGGCCTGCAGCCCTACGACTCAGCCTCTTTACTGATGCCAGTTCCCTCAAATTATACAATGGGAGTCATACCACTCCCCTCATTGGCTTGTCGTGTGGAATATATGAGTTAATATGTAAAGGGCGTAGCATGGAGTCTGGCCCACAGTATACAGTAAGTGCTCATTCAGTGTCACCTTCTGTCTTTGTCGTGAGCACTGGTGTGTTTCAAGAGCTGAGCCTCCAGGGCTCTGCGCGTCATCACCCCACCACTCCCGCCTCTGCTCGGGGACCAGCCCAAATTGGAACCGCCACCCCCACTGCTGCAACCCTAGAAACAACCAGAATCAAGATTAGGGAGGGACCACACCCTTTGGGATCTGGCCAAGCCAGGAAGAGGCAGAGCAGCCTGAAAGGAAACCACAAGGGATTCAGAATACCCACCATGCGGTTAACCTTTTCCTACTCTCTGCTATACAGAGGAGCCACCATGAAAAGTCCTCGGCATCCATTAATGGCCTCTCTGCCCCCCACCCCCACCCCATTACAACGCTTTGCTTGTCCTACAGAGAGCACTTCATGGGCGGAGGGGGCTGACCAGCCACTTCTAGGTGTAATTGTAACAGTTTTAACAATGCTCCTAAACCCACCTGCTCCCCCCCGCCATGCTTCCCATTGACTCCTGACCAAGCTTCCACCAGCAGCAAGTACCCCCAGGGTGAGGGGAAGCCAGAGACTCTTATTGGGCATTTACACTTTAATGATTGAGTTCCTAAAATTTTCTGTAATAGGTTTTCTTTGAAAGGGGAGGATAGGGACTTCCCTGGTGGCGCAGTGGTTAAGAATCCGCCTGCCAGTGCAGGGCTGCGGGTTTGATCCCTGGTCTGGGAAGATCCCACATGCTGCGGAGCAGCTAAGCCCGTGCACCACAACTACTGAGCCCGCGTGCTGCAACTACTGAAGCCCACGCACCTAGAGCCCGTGCTCCACAACAAGAGAAGCCACCGCAATGAGAAGCCTGCACACCGCAACAAAGAGTAGCTCCCGCTCGCCTCAACTAGAGAAAGCCTGCTCACAGCAACGAAGACCCAACACAGCCAAAAATAAATAAATTTATTAAAAAAACAAAAAAGAAAGAGGAAGCTAGGCCTTTAGTTCCTATTATCAAGATGAAGATAACCAGCACAGAATCAGAGTGAAGCCCTGAATCGTAGAGATGCTCCCTGCAGGGGCAGAACTAAGACACATGTCTTCAGACAGCATGTCAAGGTGCCCATCCTGAGACTCTGAACCCTGGGATCTGCTAAAGCAGGAAAGAGGGAAGCCTATGTACTTACAGTATTTCAAGAACCGCCCCCCCCAAAGGATAGAGGTCCCCAGGAGAAAGCTTCAGGATCTGACTGAGGGTGATGGGCCTGGGCCTGGGTTCAAATTGGGCTTTACCCTCTGTATGACCTTGGGCAAGTCACTTCATTCCCCTGTGCTTCTATCTCCTCGTCTGTAAAAGAGGGACATGAGAATAGCACCACCTTCCCCTCCTCGTTGTGAGGAGTAACTGAGTTTACATGCAAAGCCCAGTGCTTGGCACACAGCAAGCCACTGTCATTAAGGTACAGTCCCCCCACCCTGCGATCCCCCTCTCGCCCATATATTCAAGGCGGGCAGGTCAGGCTCTAAAAGGCTTTCCGTATGTCCTCTTGCCACAGAAGCTTTGAGAGTCACTTTTGAAATGTTAAGCCAGGTGTGCCCTTCCTGCTGATGTATATTCTATCAGTCCGTCTTTTCCCCCATAAATCGAGCAGTTGTGTCTACTTTGAGAATCTTGAAGAAGGTAGCCCTCCCTTGGGATTTTCACAAGTGTCACAGAACTCCTTCAACCAATTCCCTGGACAAATATTCCTCGAGCAGCTGCCGTGGGCCAGGCAGCGTTCTAGGCCCCTGAGATGCAGCAGGGAACAAAACAGACAATGAACCCCGGATCTCTTGGAGCTGACCTGTCAATGCCCTGGCAGCTAATGGTGGTGCTGGAGGCCCTGGTTAGAGGAAATGGTCCAAGGAGGAAAGGAGGAAAAGGAGACCAGGGAAGAGACTGTTGCCCAGAGTGTGAGAAAGACCCCCATCCCCCTCCATCCAGGCTGGCCTGCCTTCCATGGATTGGGTCTGGCTCCAGCCGTAGCAGAGCAGCCTGGCTTTGGGTTCTGATCCTGCCACCTACAAGCTGTGAGACACTGGGCAAATCCATTCAGCTGAGCCTCACTTTCCTGATCTCTAAGATAGTGAGAATAAAGCATTTCTATCTGCAAGGGCAGTTTGCAGGATAAAGGAGAGAGTGCAGGTAAAATGCCTCCTGTAGTGCCTGCCACAAAGGAAGCACGGGAGACAGTGAAAAATTCATTTTCCTCATACGCTTTAACCACAACGACACATTATAACAGACTGAATGCAGAAGCAGATGAGAATCCAGCTGCCTGGCAATAAAGATATCTGCCCCCCAAAATTATTTTCATTAAAAACATGTTATTTCTATTAACACGTAACAGCTTTATTAAATATTGTTTCTAAGTTGTCAGTTTTGGTTTCTACCCAGTAGGTGTTGAAAGATGTAACCTGCAAGGAAAGCCCTTTAGGATCTGGGTAACTTTTGAGATGGTAAAGAGGTGCTGAGCCTACGGAGTTTGAGAACTGCTGCTCCAGGCGTTCTCGCTGTTAGCTCTTTTCCCACCTGACGAATCTCCGCACCCACTCCCCGCCTCTGCCCTGCCCCGGCCCCGCCCCCGCCCCAGCCCGCCCCAGTTGTGTGCAGTTAACTGCACAGCTCACAAAATGGAAGAACCAGGTTGGAAGGGTTTTGAGATCTCATCTGGTGCAGATGGACATTCTGAGAAGGGGACTGTTTTGCCTGAGGTTCTCAGGCATCAGTTCCACCCAAAATTGGAACTGGAATCCAGACTCTTATCTCCTTGGCCCAGGGCTCTCCTCATGACTGCAGGCTGTCGGGTACTGACTTCTTTACCGCAGCCTGGTTAATAATCCGTCAAGCTCCCAGACATATTGTCAGCTTCCTGTTCACTCAGCTCCAAAAGTCCTGACCGGAAACAGAATCTTCTCCCTCTGCTCACCCCCTCTCTCCTTCCTTTTGCCTTCCTCCTTGACCACGCCCCTGCCCTCACACCAGCCCAAGGGCATAGCAGACATGGCATTGTCACTCTCATTTGTTGCCAACTAACAAAGAACTTGAGAAGTGAGGAGAGGGACTTCCCTGGCAGCCCAGTGGTTAAGACTCTGCGCTTCCACTACAGAGGGAGCGGGTTCCATCCCCCGTCAGGGAAACAAGATCCTGCATGCCACGTGGCATAGCAAAAAAAAAAAAAAAAATTTTTTTTGAGGAGGAAGCTACAATATGTGTACATATTATATATACATATATAATCTGCCATCAGTGGTGGGCTAACTGTGTACCAGGCACTATACTAAGCATGATGCTATCCCAACTAGTCCTCGTGCTTCACCACCGATGAAATGTGTACTATATGTTATTCCCATTTTACAGATGAGGAAACTGAGGAAAAGAAGTGAATGAAGTAATTGACTTTACCCAAGGGCACAAAGCTAATAATCGGCTGAGCCAGGACTGGAAATCAGCCTGACTGGCAAATCCATGCAGATCAGGACTTCACCAGGCTGATGGGGACAGGACTAAAATGTACGCCAGCTAATAGTAGCAAAGGAGGCATGACTGAGTGCAACTGGTCAGAAGAGGAAAAAGACAAAAAGAGAAAAGAGATGTGATTTGACCCTGGGACTGAAGACAAAAGATTGCCTGTGTGTGGCGTCACCCGGGCAGTGTCATGCATTGGATCCTGTCCCTTTATCAACTTGACTTTGTCATAACATAAAGGCCCAAGTCTGGCTTGGCCTGCCACTTGCTGTGAACTGGGGGCAAGTGACTTGCGTTCTCTAAACCCATTTGCTGCTCAAGGAATGCTACCTGCTTCATATAATAGCCATGAGCCCTTCCCTGCTGTGCAAACTGTCAAGTATGATCTGAATGTGGGCCTTATGAGTCTGTTCTCTGAAAGGGAAGTTGCTAGAGTATAAGGTAGTTGAAAAGAAGAAGAAGATATTTGAAAAGACTCAACAAAACTGTCCTGTGGGCAGATTTCAGGTTTGTTAATTTACCGTGTAATGGCTTGGAGATAAAGAATGTAAAGCAATAGGATGGGACCCTGGGTCTTCAGAGGAATGAACAAGAGCACAGGTTCCTGACGCCCCCAGCCAGTCTCTTAGCAACCCTGTACCCCAATTTCCTCATTTATGAAATATTGAAAATAATAATATCAGGTTTAAATGAGATACTGAAGAGAAAGTGCTAGTGCAATGCCAAGTGCCCATCACCACTATCCTCCAATCTTCTTTTCAGATGGCAGTATGGAGGCAACAGAGAGTAAGTGACTTCTGCATAGAATTAACCAGTGCCAGAGCCAGGTTCAAACCCTGAGTATCTGCTTCCTAACTTGGGACGCTTTTCTTTCTACTACATTGCACACACGCTCTGTCGTTCAATTAGGCGGCCAAGCTACCGCTTGTTTTAAATAATTATTTCATCTGCACATCAAGAATGCTGGTATTACAGGGAAAATATTTTTGCAACTCAGAAGTAAACTTGTGAGCAGTTAAAAAAAAAAAAGAATTCAGGTATTAATTTCCCCAGTTACAGATGAAGAAACTGAGGCTCAGAGAGTTTGAGTAACTTGCCCCTAGGTCACACAGCCCATCAGTGGCAGAGCTGGGATTTGAACCCTGCAATGCTTCATTCCGAAGATGTGGCATTTAACCTTTGCTACAGTGGAAAGAGGATTCAGGCATCATTTAGCTCAGTTCCTCCTGGGAGAGAGGCTGGAGATGATACAGATTAATGAAGAAGGAAGGTCCAGGGAGAATGAGTGTCCAGACAGCAGGTGGTGACCCCACAGACCCCTGGGCAGGAATGATGAATGGTGAGTAGACAGCAGACTTGGGACAAAATCCTTCAGCCCCACAAGGCAGATTCATGGGGACTGGGTTTCTTTGACGACCAATAGACATTTGAGAAAGGAATTGTAGAGGAGACCTCAATGATGATCTTTTGCCCCAATTTTTTAAAATACAAATGCTTTCCTAAAAGGACTGGAGGTGGCCTATGTTATGAATTAAGGCAGTGGAAATAAAAGTGAAGCACTAGAGAGACTTCTCTGGTGGTCCAGTGGCTAATACTGCACGCTCCCAATACAGGGGTCCCGTGTTCGATTCCTTGTCAGGGAACTAGACCCCACATGCCGCAACTAAAGATTCCACATGCCGCAAGCCACAACGAGATCCTGAGTTCCAAAACTAAGATCCGAAACAGCCAAATATATATATATATATATTTAATTTTTAAAAAAGGAAAAGAAAAACACTAGAAACTACTAAAAGGAGCAATAAGTGAATGAGGAACCAACCTTGAATGCCCCAGCACTGCTGGCTTGTACTGCATTTAGCTCTGAGCTTCCTGGCAGCTGAGGGAAAAGGAAACACGAAAATTTGTCTGAAGAAACCTGCTTTTTTCCTAATCGACATTTGTTCATTCATTTGTTCAATAAGTTGATTTGAAGATATTTAAGAGCCTACTTTTTGCCAGGCCCTGTGCCCAAGGGCTGGAAATCCAGGAGGAAAGTACTAGAGAAATCAGCTTGGGAAATAACCCCTTTGGCAGCCCTTTGCATCTCTCCTCTAAGGCAATTTCTATACTCTGCCTTGCATCGATAACCTTCTCCTGCGACTCATATCACTGGAGAAATTTTAAGTTCCTTCTTCCACATGCTGGCCCACCTCCCCTGGCAAATTCATTTTAGGAATGACTATCCCGGTGCTCTGTTTATAAGGTTAAGGATCCTGGACAGCTGCCAACCTTCTAGTTAACTCTCTGCTTTCAACCTGCTGCTTGTGTTCCCGCCTCTTTCCGGAAGTCTGGATCTGTGGGCCAGGGACACTATAGTGAGAAGCTCACAGTGAGGCTTAGGGCGCGGGAGGACTGGGACAGATGGTCAATGTCTGCCATGACTTGGGAATGGGGAGTGGTGGCTTGGGGGCCATCAAATTGCCTTGCTTATGTGGGCTGAGTTCCATCTCCATAGGGCTGCTTAGCTTAGCTCGGGTCCTTCATCAAAAGATCTCCACCAAGAGTCTACTGTGGGCTCTTTTTGGTGTGAGGGCGAGTAGAACACAAAGATGCCACCAATCCTTGACCCAGATTCTCAAAATTAGAAGCTCACAGTCCAGGGAGCAATATGAGGAAAAGACACAAATAATGGAAGGTAGACAGTGATCCATGCATTAGGACTCAATGAGTTTCATCCTCATAGACAGGTAAGGAGAAACCAGAGAATGCTTCCTGGAGGAGGTGGCTTTTGATATAGGGCCTGAAAAACTAAATAAGATTTGGGCAAAGGAATATAGCCCACAGCCCAAAACTCCAGAAAACTTCCTTGCAACTGCAACCAAGTGCTACCAAGCACGGAGGGGAACTAGGGGAAGAAAGATGGAAGGAAGGCCCCATGACACCCTTCCTATGGCTGAACACAGCACCAAGAGCCCTGCTGGGAAGCAAGTCAAGAGCCTCAACTTGGTCTATTACTAATGGATCATTCATGCAGGTCAAACAGGTTTTTTTTGGTTTTGTTTATTTAATGTGATGGTCTGGACTTCATGGTAGTAAAGTGTCCACTGAGGATGAGTGAAAAGCTTTCTATATGCCTAAGTTCTCAGATGACAGTTGGACAAGACCAGCACAGAATCCTGTAAGAATCCTATAAACTAATTCTACTGAGTATGTCCTGCCGTTCATTAGACACATACTGGAAGCCACCATTCATTTCATAAATTTCTATCACTTGATTGTACAACAGGGTGATATGGGTAGTATTCCTCCTAGTTTACAGATGAATGAAACAGAGGCTCAGATAGGTGAAGTAACTTGCCCAAGATCACACAGCCCACAAGGTACAGAGCTGGATTTGAATCCAGGGCTGGTTGAATCCAAGGAGGTTTGGTTGCCAAGCCTGTGACATTGTGATCCAACATTGAGAGTTTCCCAGAGGAGACCTAAGAAGTGACCTAAGCAACGCACTTGCTTTGAAGATGAGAAAAGAAAGACCCAGACAGGAGAAAGGACCTGCCCAAAGTCACTCAGTGGCAGAACAGGGACTGGAACCCAGGCCTCCCCACTCCCAGTAAGAAATAAATATGTTGGCTCCCGGCCTCCAGTCTCAGCTTCTCACTGCACTCGTAGCGGCCACAATCAAAGGGCCAGCTCCTTCTCACTCACACATGGTCCCCAGTGCCTTTGGGCTTTTGACACAGCAGTACAGAGGGGCCAGCTGTGACGATGGCATGCTTTCACTTCACACTTTCAGTTCACATCAGTAAAACCCCCAGGCGCACCTTTTCCTGAGCAGCTCCCCGGCACTCAATGTGCGCTTCGCAGACACTCAGCAGGAGTCAGGGCTCCAGGTCCTGGACACCCACTGCAGCATGGGCATGCTCTCTGGGGAAAGAGTGTCATGTAGTTTGGGGGTTTGGCATTTTTCTTAGGTGGGAAAAGCACTTGGTTGTTTGCTTCTCTTTTAATACTACATTTGTAGGATGTCAAGTCACAAAATGTTTTCACACGCATCAGTGGTTCCTAATATTTGAAACTCCACTGACATGCTGATTAAAAAAAAAAAAATGAACCCTTTCCTCCTAACAAACGCACTGACATGAAGTCTTACCTACACTTTGAAAGGAGTGGTACCCCATCACAGCCTCCCCATGGACCTGGTTAAAGAGCCATGGGGGAGATTGCCAGCCAATTTGGTTTTCCCAAGGAGAATCGGACAGGTCTTATCATTGTCATTTCACAATGAGAAGAGGGGCTCAGAAAGCTGAAGGGACTTGCCCAAAGTCACATGACAAGCCATGCAGAGGTGGAACTGGAACAGTTGTGTAGCACAGCAAGCACTGAGTCTCTCTCTGCGCCGGGAGTTCAGACCAGTCCTTGCCTGGGAGGAAGGTTCATCTAGAAGCCAGAAGCTCTGACTCCAAAAGGGATTTCTATCTGCTCAGAGGGAAGGCAGACAGGGAGCTGGGTTTCCTGTTGCTCTGTGCATCCTGCTGTCGGATGTTTTCTTGTTAGGACCTCCATCCACATGCCTGCATTTCCTGGCCTTACTTAATTTGCACAATAACCATAGGTTGGTGGCCACGCCAGGCCTGAGTGAGGCACAGATACCAGCCACCACCACCCCGGCATCCCTCTTCTAGGCTGGACTCTGCATGGGGTAAGCCATTCTCTGATGGTGGGGGGCTGTTTTCTAAGGGAAATATGGCAAGAGAGTTGGAGGGGGATGGGACTGGGGCTGCGGGGGTGCAGGGAGGAAGCTTCCAGAAGTGGGAGGGTGGATATGGGAGCTGAGAAAGGCTTACACTGTCTCTTATTCATGTCCAGGGCTGAGAACTCGGCTAGCACCATTTCCTGTCTCGCTCTGGGGTGGCCTTGGCAACATTCAGCAAAGGGCATCCATCTCAGGGAAACACTCCTTTTCAGCTTTTCGAAATAGGGTCACTTCTATGCTTACAGCACGAGGGTTTTGATTGTGGTTTGGGGGATGTGTTCCAGCTCTGCTGCTGATTTGTTGGGTGATCTTAGAAAATTACATCCCCACCCTTAGCCTGTTTCCTTGATGGTAAAATGACAGAGGTGGATTAGAAGAGAGGTTTTCAGTCTGTTCCTTGGAGCTGAGGGCTCCACAGAGGAATCTGGGCTGCCTGGAAGAGAGGACAATAGGTGACATGAATTCAGATTTTTACCTGATTTATGAATAGGTGTTCCATTGATGGTAAAAAGCATTCTGCTCTCTTAAAATTTTAAAAACACTGGATTATAAGAGCTGCCACTTATTAAGCTCATATAATGCTCCAGGCACATTACTGTCAACAACTTCACTAAGCAGGTTGAATTATCCCCTTTGAAGATGCTCCTAATAATAATAACAATAATAAGCACTTCCATATGTTATATTAATTTACTGAAATCCTCACAAAAACCCATTTTACAGATGAGAAATGGGGAAACAGAGGCATTAAGTATCTTGAACAAGGTCACCAGGCTAGGATTTGAACCTACCCTATGTGCTCCCCTCCCCCAACACTCTTACTTGGGATCTACACATTGGCAACAGCTGCTTTCCATCCAAATGCGTTTCATTCATTAAGCAGTTTTTGTTTGTTTGTTTGTTTTGGCCCCGCTGCGGCTTGTGGGATCTTAGTTCCCCAACCAGGGATCGAACCTGGGCCCTCAGTAGTGAAAACGCAGAGTCCTAACCATTGGAATTCCCCATTAAGCAGTTTTTTAGCACCGACTAGGTAGCAGGCATTGTGCAAGGCACAGAAGACCCAGAAATAATGAAGGCTCAGTTCCTGACCTTGACGAGCTGTGCATCCTCCTCCAAGTAGTTTAACGTCTCTGAGCTTCCATTATCTATGAAATAACAATAACCACAATTCCTATATCAGAGATTGTGTGGATTACTTTAGATTGTGGCTGAGAAAAAATATTTTGTAGAAGTTAAATTGCATACAAATGTTGGTTGGTGCAGTTATCAACCTGGTTGGAGAAAAGACTAATCAGAACTGGTTATAATATATACAGAGTAAGTCTAGGAATTTGGTGTGTGACTGCGTGGTCGTGGAAGCTTTCACTGGGCGAAAGACAAGTCCAGAAAAAAGATGAGCCAGGGAGAGGAACCCCTGGGGCAAAGGTGCAAGAAAGCAGAACTATCTGAGGAATGGTGAGGCAACCAGTTGAGCCCAACTGGGGCTGCCTACAGCAGCTGCAAAGGAATACTTCTGACCTTGCCTTGCTGTCACCAGACAGTACATCACGTTGGGGTGGGCTAGTGCTGTCCCATGAGCCCCTTGTCATTTAAAATGTTCTAATACCCACAATAAAAAATAAATAAATAGTGGGATAGGGAGGGTTGGAGGGAGATGGAAGAGGGAGGAGATATGGGGATATATGTATATGTATAGCTGATTCACTTTGTTATAAAGCAGAAACTAACACACCATTGTAAAGCAATTATACCCCAATAAAGATGTTAAAATAAATAAGTAAATAAATAAATAAAAAGAAACGCCCCCCCAAAAAAAGAAACGGGTGAAATAAATGTTTTTATTTAGCCCAATTTATCATTTCGACTGGTAATTAATATAAAAACATCACTAATGAGCTATGTTACCTTCTTTTTTCCATACTGTCTTTGAAGTCTGGTGTGTATTTTACACTCAAAGCATATCTCCGTTCAGACTAACCACATTCATGGTGCAGGTATAGACAGAACTGGAGTTGAACCCCAGTTCTCAACTCTTAAATAACTAGGTCATCCTGAGCAGGTTCCAAATTAAGAACAGTTCAGTGAAGTGTCGAGCTCTCTTCTAAATGTATTTTATGTATTAATTCACTTAATCCTTATAACGTGAATTATCTATAATGGTGGGTTACCGTCATTATCCCCACTTTATAGATAAGGAAATTGAATGAGTACAGGGAGCCCAAACAGCTTATCATTCCTAAACGTTCTTCCGCTCTAAAATGAGCATAAGCACACCCACCCTGGAGGTTACTGTGAGGGGAGGTTTGAAAATGCAGCGAAGGTCTTCTCACCCAGACACACCAGGAAACCACTGCTTGGGAACCACAGACCTCGCTTGTCCCAACTCCCACTCCCTGATAACCTCTAGCAAGACCAGAAGTAGGGTGAGGAGAGCGAGGCCCTCACCATGGGCACAAAATTTAAATGGGTGCCAAAAAATTATAATAAATTCTGTTTTGAGTGTAAATAAAATATTTAAATCTTATAAAATGCTGTTGTGAGTTTTAATGACCTACTTCTCCATTTTTCAAAAGTAACTACTTTTTAGTGTTTTAGTGTTTAATGTTTTGAGGGGGGGAAAAAAGCCAGTAAAGAATACAGGGAGGGGCTTCCCTTGTTGGCGCAGTGGTTGAGAGTCCGCCTGCCGATGCAGGGGACACAGGTTCAAGCCCCGGTCTGGGAGGATCCCACATGCCGCGGAGCGGCTGGGCCCGTGAGCCATGACCGCTGAGCCTGCGCGTCCGGAGCCTGTGCTCTGCAACGGGAGAGGCCACAACAGTGAGAGGCACGCGTACCGCAAAAAAAAAAAAAAAAAAGAATACAGGGAAATGTCTACATAGAGGAACACATTTTTTCCCTTTGCCTCAGGCAAGACATTGCTTTCTAGTCTAGTCCGGGGAAAAAACCTGCACTCGCTCCTGCTTCTCTAGTTCCTCTGCCACTGTCCGCGAGTTCTCTTCTCTTTATCTACTCTATAAATCCTCTACATTCTCCTAAGGGACTGGACTTTTGGCTCAATGGTGTGATGTTAACATTTATCCTTGTTGACACATATAGTTCTAGTTCATTTTTTACTGTTTCATTTATTTCTGTGTGTGGATGTACTATAATTTATCTATGCATTTTGCAATTGATGGACTTCTGTTGGTGGTGGTGATGGTGGTTTTCTTTTGCTATTTCAAAAATGCTGATTGTACATGTCTCCTTGGGCACATTTCCAGGAGCGGAATTGGTGCATCTCAGGGCAGTGGCTCATCTTCAGCTTCACTAGATTTTGCCAAACTGCTCTCCACAGCGTTTGCCCCAACTTACACCCCCGTCACAGTGCTGACCGTTCGCACTCCACATCCTCTCCAGTACTCGATATTGTCAGATTCATCTTTTTGCTGATCTGATGGGAGTGAAACTTGCCTTTCTGTGGATGCTATTGAGGTTAAGCATCTTTTTAAAGGATTATTGACCATTTCTCTGTCATGCCTGATATTTTTCTTATTTGTAGGTTCTCTCCTTCATCTTAAGTAATCTTGCCTGAGGTTCGTCTGTTTTATGATCTTTTCAAAGAACTAGTTTCGGTCTTCGTCAGGGCTTCTTGTTCTCTGTTGTTTTACCATGTCATCAATTTCTGCTCTTATTATTTCTGCCTTCTGCCTTCTTTGTATTTTTGCTGTTGCTCTTTTTCTAATTTCATGAGTTGGATGTTTAGCTCATGAGTCTTTTTTCTTTTCTAATATGAGCACGTAGGCCTATAAAGTTCCCTTTCAGTACTACTCAGATGCATCCCACTCATTTTTTTTTTTTTTTTTTTTGCGGTACGCGGGCCTCTCACTGTTGTGGCCTCTCCCGTTGCAGAGCACAGGCTCCGGACTCGCAGGCTCAGCAGCCATGGCTCACGGGCCCAGCCGCTCCGCGGCATGTGGGATCCTCCCGGACCGGGGCGTGAACCCGCGTCCCCTGCATCGGCAGGCGGACTCTCAACCACTGCGCCACCAGGGAAGCCCCCATCCCACTCATTTTAATATGTTATAATTCTAAGAATTTTCTCATTTCCTTTATGATTTTTTGGCTCAGGAATTATTCAGGAGCTTCAAACCTGTGAAGTTTGTTAGTTACATTTTTTAAGTTCTTGATTTCTAAATAAATTGCACTGTGGTCAGAGAACATGGTTTGTATGTTACAGATTATTTAAAGTTTGTTGCAATTTACTTTTCACCTAAGACAAGACCAGTTTTGGTCAATGGCCACATTTGCTTGAAAACAATGAGTATTCTTTAATTATTGGGTGCTGAGCTCCATATATGACTATGAGATCAAACTTATTAATTGCATGTTCAAATCTTATATATCATATTAATTAGTATATTGTCTGCTTAATTTGTTAAGTTCTGAGAGAGGAATGCTAAAAATCACTGACTATTCAATTTCACTTCAATTTCACAAATATTTGTTGAGTATCTACTATGTACCAAAAACTATTCTAAACCCTTATATCACTGAACAAAAGAGTCAGTTCCTTGACCTTATGGAACTTAAATTCTAGTGGAACAGATAATAAACAATAAAGATTATGTAGGGTAAATTATATGTTAGAAGGTGATTAGTGATATGGAAAAAATAAAATATAGAGCAGAGTAAGGGGGACCAGATGAGCAGGAGGGTGGGGTGAGCTACAGTTTTAAATACGATGATAGGGTAGATGTCTTTGAAAAGGCAAAATTTGAGCCACAACTTGAAGAAGGTGAGATTGACCCATGCATAGAAAAGAGTGTTCTGGAAGAGGGAACAACTACTGCAAAGGCCCCGTGGGGGGGCGGGGGGGAGTACCCATTAGTAAGCCAGTGTGGCTAAAGCTAGTTGACCAAGGGAAGCATGGTTAGTGGGGAGGTCAGAGAGTCAATGGGGCCAGAACACACACAGCCTTCTAGGCCACTGTTAGTACTTTCGCTTTTACACTGAATGGAATGGGTGCTCTGTGGGGTTTGGGACAGAGGAGCGACATATTTGAAAAGGATCTGACATATTTTAAAAGGATCACCTTGGCTGTTGTACTGAAATTAGACAGGCCTGGTTAAAAGCAGGGAGTCAGTTAGGAAGCTATTGTAGTAAACCAAGTAAGAGATTATGCCTGATTTTTAAAATCCTAAATTAGATCAATACCTTTACTCACTTCCTAAATAAAACTTCAACTCTATTCATCTCTCTTGCCTTGTGTTACTGTCATTCACAATTTTACTTCCACTTTGTTTTTACACCCTCCAAATCAGTCTCAGTCATCATTATTATTATTATTGTTGCTTTATACGTATTTTTTTATTTACTCATACATTTATCAATTTATTTGTTCACAATTCCTGCTTGCCTTCCTGTTCTTCCCTCTGTGAAGAATTTCCTTCTTCTAATGGCATATGCTTTAGAGTTCCTTCAGTGAGAGTCTGTTAGTGGACAATTCTATTTGTATTTCTTTATTTTGAGTGATAGTGTAGCTTTTTTCCCTCTATCTTCTGGCTATTATTACTGTTATTGGAAAATCTGCTTTTAAATTTAATTGTGATTCCTTTGCCTTTTCTCTCTGATTGTTTTACATTTTTTCTTTGTCTTTGGTATTCTGAAGTTGTATTATGCTATATGTGAATGTGGAATTCTTTTTCTGTTTGTTTGGTTTTTGCTGGTTGGTTGTTTTTGTTTTTGGCCCTGCTGTGTGGCTTGTGGGATCTTTGCTCCCCGACCAGGGATCGAACTCCGGCCCCGGCAGTGCAAGCGCCAAGTCCTAACCACTGGACAACCAGGGAATTCCCATTGGTTTGTTTTTAAAATTCTGTTCAACACACGACTATATATAAAATAGATAAACAACAAAGTCCTACTGTATAGCACAGGGAACTATATTCAATATCTTGTAATAACCTATAATGGAAAAGAATCTGAAAAAGTATATATATATATATATATATATATATATAAACTGAATCACTTTGCTGTACACCTGAAACTAACACAACATTGTAAATCAACTATACTTCAGTTTAAAAAAAAATTATGCTCGAAGTTCACTGTGATTTCTGAATATGAAGAGTCATGTCCAGGAGAATTCTGGGCAATTCTCCACTAGCATCTCTTTGAATATGGCCTCCTCAATGCCCACCACCAATTTTATTCTTCCCTTCTGAAACTCCAGTTAGATATATTTTAAACCTTCTCTTTCAATCCTTCCTGTCTCTTAACCTCTCTTTCATATTTCGCATCTCTCTATCTCCTTGTGCTGCATTTTGAGAAGTTTCTTCAGATCCACCTTCTAGATCAAAGCTTTTCAGCTAGTCTCTTCTGCTCTTTTACCTACCCTTAAGGGTTACTGTTTTCAATGACTTCATTTTTCACTTCCAGAAACTCTACTTGATTCTTTTTCAATTCTGCCTAGTCTCTCATTAGGTAATCATGGTTTTGATACCTTATTGTTTAATCATATTAAACATATTCGGACTTCCCTGGCGGTCCAGTGGTTAAGGCTCTGTGCTTCCAATGCAGGGGGCGGGGGTGGGTTCAATCCCTGGTCAGAACTGAGATTCCACATGCCGTGCAGCCAAAACAAAAAAACAAACAAAAGCTTATAAACATATTCTATAATATAAACCCAAGAATTGTATGAATTCTTGGAAGTCTAATTCTACTGTCTGACATTTCTGGTAACTCTTGTTCATGTTTCCTTGTGCATTTTGTAAGTTTGCATTGTGAGCTCACATTCCATGGGCCTTTATATGTGGAAATCTTGTGTGACCTGGATACGAGAGTATATCCCTCCAGAGAAACTCAGAGTTTGCTATCTAATAATGTCCCATACAATATTTGGGTGCCCTGTTTGTTTTTCTCAATATTTAGGACATTCTTATACTAAGAATGATTCATTATCTGACATTCAAATTTATCTGGACTCCTATAGTTTATCTGGCAAATCTACTGGTGTGAAACCCAAGTCTCATCTCCCATCCCTAAACAGTTGTTAAAACTTCAGCATCTTACTTACCAAAACTGACAAACAAAACAAAATAAAACATCAATGCAAAACACCCTCCACCAGATCACTCTGGATTCCATTTCTTCTTGGTTTTGATTTCCTCTCGGTTTTTGACCCTTGGAGATTTCCTTACTTTCAAAGGGAAGTCTTAGGTGTAGTTTTCTGGTTTTTTAAAAAAGACCAAAAAAGGCAGGTCACTTTTATTTTATTTCTTATTTTATTTTATTGAGGTATAATTGACATGTAACATTATACTAGTTTCAGGTATACAACATAATGATTTGATATTTGTATACACTGTGAAATGATCTCCACAGTAAGTCATTAACATTCGTTACCACACATAGCTGCAAATTTATTTTCTTATGATGAGAACTTTTAAGATCTATTCTCTTAGCAACTTTCAAATACAATATTAGTAACTATAGTCACCATGTTGTATGTACATTCCCAAGACTTACTTATTTTATAATTGGAAGCTTGTACCTTTGACTACCTTTACCCATGTCACCCCCCGACCCCAACCCCTGCATCTGGCAACCACAAATCTCTTCTCTGTATCTATGAATTAGTTGGGTTTTTTTTTCAGTTCCACATGTAAGTGAGATCATATGGTTTGCAGGTCGCTTCTGCTTCTTGAATTCCCACATGCCTCTCCTAAGGCAACCAGTACAGACCTAGCACCCCACTAGGATGAAGAAAGAGTAAAATAGAGAGAAACCAATATAAATCGCTGTTTCAACATATGATCCATCGCACAGGTAAAGTGTTTGGTTAGAGTCAGTGATTGTATGAGGTCATTATTGCGCTGATCGAAAAAGAACTCATTTCTTCTTCTCATTGTACTACAGCAAAGGCTTCTTGGTAAGCCCGGCAGAAGCCGAGGGACCCAACCCATGGAGATATGCTGGAAGATACAGGCAGGCAATGGCTCCACTGATGGCTTGGATTTCAACCCCATGAAGGATTACATGATCCTGAGCAGTTCCCAAAAGATAGCTATCGCGGTGCTGTGCACCTCTCTGGGCATACTAAGCGCCCTGGAGAATCTGGTGGTGCTCTACCTGATCCTGTCCTCACACCGGCTCCGCAGGAAGCCCTCGTACCTGTTCATTGGCAGCTTGGCTGGGGCTGACTTTCTGGCCAGTGCGGTCTTTGCCTTCAACTTTGTAAATTTCCACGTCTTCCATGGCTTTGATTCCAAAGCTGTCTTCCTGCTGAAGATTGGCAGCGTGACTATGACCTTCACGGCCTCCGTAGGCAGCCTGCTGCTGACCGCCATTGACCGCTACCTCTGTCTGCACTACCCACCTACATACAAAGCCCTACTCACCCGTGGGAGGGCACTGGTGACCCTGGGCATCATGTGGGTCCTCTCAGCATTGGTTTCCTCTCTGCCTCTCATGGGATGGACTTGCTGTCCCAGGCCCTGCTCCGAGCTTTTCCCCCTGATCCCCAATGACTATCTGCTGGGCTGGCTCCTGTTCATTGCTGTCCTCTTCTCTGGCATCATCTATACCTACGCACATGTCCTCTGGAAGGCCCGTCAGCATGTAACCAGCTTGGCTGAGCACCGGGACAGGCAAGTGCTCGGAATGGCCCGGATGAGGCTGGATGTGTGGTTGGCCAAGACCTTGGGGGTGCTGCTGGCTGTGCTCTTGATATGCTGGGTCCCGGTACTGACCCTCATGGTCTACAGCCTGGCCACCACTCTAAGCAAACAGGTCAAGGAGGTCTTTGCCTTCTGCTCCTTGCTCTGCCTTGTCAACTCCATGGTCAACCCCATCATCTACGCCCTGCGGAGTGGGGAGATCCGCTCCTCTGCCCGCCACCGCTTGGCCCACTGGAGGAAGTGCCTGAGGGGCCTCGGGCCTGAAGGAAAAGAAGAGTTCCCGAGGTCCTCAGTCACTGAGACAGAGGCTGATGTGAAAATCACCCCAGGGCCAGATTCCAGAGAGCTATACTGCTCTAATCACTAATGAGGTCACTTTCACAATTTTAAATAAGCCAAGTCAGAAATCATTTCAATCCCTGGAGGAGAGTGTCTTTGATCCTCTCATCTTACTTGAACCAGCCCCAAAGGCCTGGACACTTACCCCTTTTCACTGAGTGTTGGCACTGACCCCTGGAGGGTAACCTGGCCACGTCTGCACACAGCCTGTCTGCACACAGTCTGTTGGGTAGCCAGGCCCTGTGAGGGGCGGCAAGGTGCGCAGGAGGCAGGAGGCCTGGGACAGGCTCATTGCAGGTCAGGACAACCTTCCCAACAAGACGGCTTAGTGCCTGCATTCTCTAGAGACCACGGGAGCCAAGCGGAGCCTTCAGCCTCAGCAGTAAAGGGCCTGGAGGAAATCTGGGAAGAATGGATCACTCTCCTGGGATCTCAGGATGGCTGGCTAGCCCTTCTTCCTGTTTAATTGTTGGGTCCACCTTGGTTCTAGAGCTATGAAAGGCCCTACCTGCAGGTCACCCTTTCCCACAGAGGACCAAGAACTGCAATGCAATGAGGACCTAGGATGCGGATCCACCTCTCGCAGAGATAACTGACAAGCCTCCAGTTCAGGGCATCTTATCATTATGGTACCGGCCCTCTCTCACACCCTGGTAATCCCCACTCACAACCATTGTGTCCTCCTAGGTATGTGGGGAATACAGAGGAGACTGGGATCGCTTGAGATGCAGATTGGTTTTGTGAAGACCTATTTGATGGTACCACTGGAAGCAGGCAGTGTCCCAGGCTAACCCAACTCCAAAAAAAAGGAAGATATTCACAGGGATTTTGTAAATCCCCGAATTGTTCCCGGTCATCCCTCAATTCAGCCCCTTTGTCTCCTCCACCCCCATTCCCTATAATGAATAATAAGCAGAGCAAGTGGGAGGAGGGGAAATCCCCTTACCACGCGCCAGGTGTGGTTCTGACATCCCACAGTCCATCATCTCCAGCAAGGATTCAGCCCCATACTTTTGGAGATCCCAGGACACCCATATCTTACATATCAGGGAGGCTAGGTTCCTACCAAAGGGGCTTAAAGCAGTAGGCAAGAGAAACTGTTGATGGTGCGGAGGACTGCAGAGGAATCCTAATGCAATTATTTGGAGCTACAGATGGAATAAAAGGAAAGATATTGATTAAACGTGTCTTCATTTAATACTTACAAGACGAGGTGTTCACTGTTCATTCATTCATCCACGCATCTCACAAATATGTGCCAGGCTCTGTGCTAGGTCCTGGGTGTCCAGCCCTAAAGGAGACTCTGCCCCTGTCTGATGGGGCTCACATTCTACATTCTGGTGGGAAGAGAGCCAATAAAAAAAGAAAGAAGATGATTACTGGTGGTACAATGAAGGAAATCGTCAGGGTCGTGGCATAGAGATTAACTGAGGTAACATTAGGTAAGGTATAACTACTGTGTGCTCTGGTCCTAAGAGTCAACTGGCTTTTACTGAGGTTTTACTATGTGCCAGGCTCTGGGCTATGTGGTTTTAAATGAGGGATCTCACTTAGTCTTCACAGTAACCTGATGAAGAGGGTTTGGTATCCTTATTTTACAGATGAGGAAATCTCTGAGAGGCAAAAATCACTTGCCTGAGGTCACACTGCTAACATGTACACAAAGCTGGGGTTTTCAACCCAGTTCTGTTTGACTCCTAAGCCTCTTTACCTCTAACCTCTTGGCCTAGTTCAGTCAAATTCTGCTCAATTAGGATAGTAATAATAAATAAGTCTATAAATAATAATGACTTCAATAATAATAAGTCTAAGTGATAAATAATGTATAAAGTATAAGTGATAATATGACTTAATAGGTCCAATAATAATATTAGACTTTTGTAACATCAGATTGCTGCAAACTTAAGATAATAACTCATCATTATTTCTCAACATACTTCATTTTATGCCCTGTATTAAACTTCCTGCAACAGTTTTCCACAAACTGAGTGGCTTATAACAACAGAAGTTTATTCTTTCACAGGTCTGGACTCTAGAAAATCAAGGTGTCAGCAAGGCCATGCTCTCTCCAAAGTTGCATGGGGAGAATCCTTCCTTGCTTTTTCCAACTTCTGGCAGCTCCTGGTGTTCCTTGGCTTGTGGCAACGTAACTCCTACCTCTGCCTCTGTCTTCACATGGCCTTTCCCCACCCTTTATCTCCAGGTGTCTTTCTTTTTTTTTAATTGAGGTATAGCTGAGTTACAATGTTATATTAGTTTCAGGTATAAAACATAGTGATTCGGGCTTCCCTGGTGGCGCAGTGGTTGAGAGTCCGCCTGCCGATGCAGGGGACACGGGTTCGTGCCCGGGTCTGGGAAGATCCCACATGCTGCAGAGCGGCTGGGCCCGTGAGCCATGGCCACTGAGCCTGCGCGTCCGGAGCCTGTGCTCCGCAACGGGAGAGGCCACAACAGTGAGAGGCCCGCGTACCGCAAAACAAAAAACCAACAACAACATAGTGATTCAACGTTTTTATAGATTATACTCCATTTACTTATTATAAATATTGGCTATATTCCCTGTGATGTACAATATATCCTTGTAGCTTATTTATTTTATGCACAGTAGTTTGTACCTCTTAACACCCACCCCTATCTTGCCCCTCCCCCTTCTCTCTCCCCACCGGTAACTGCTAGTTTGTTCTCTATATCTGTGAGTCTGTTTTTGTTTTGTTATGTTCATTCATTTGTTTTATTTTTTTAGAGTCCACATATAAATGATAACATACACTATTTGTGTTTCTCTGTCTGACTTATTTCACTTAGCATAATACCCTCCAGGTCCATCCATATTGTTGTACATGGCAGGAATTTATTCTTTTTTAATGACTGGGTAGTATTCCATTTCATATATATATATATATATATATATATATATATATATATGTATGTATGTATGTATATCACATCCTCTTTATCCATTCATCCCTTGATGGGCACTTACATTGCTTCCATCTCTTGGCTGTTATAAGTAATGCTGCTATGAACGTTGGGATTCATGTATCTTTTCGAATTAGTGTTTTCATTTTCTTTGGATATATGCCCAGGAGTGGAATTGCTGTATCATATGGTAGCTCTATTTTTAGTTTTCTGAGGAACCTCCATACTGTTTTCCATAGTGGCTGCACCAATTTACATTCCCACCATCAGCGTACAAGGGTTCCTTTCTCTCCACATCCTTTGCCAACATTTGTTGTTTGTGTTCTTTTTGATGATGGTCATCCTGACTGGTGTGAGGTGATATCTCATTGTGGTTTTGATTTGCATTTCTCTAATAAGTAGCAATGTTGAGCATCTTTTCATGTGCCTGATGGCCATATGTATGTCTTCTCTGGAAAAATGTCTATTCAGGTCTTCTGACCATTTTTAATCAGGTTGTTTTCCTTTTTTTATATTGAGTTGTATGAGCTGTTTATATATTTTGGATATTAACCCCTTATCAGTCATATCATTTGTAAATATTTTCTCCCATTCAGTAGGTTTTCTTTTCATTTTGTTGATGGTTTCCTTTGCTGTGCAAAAGCTTTTAAGTTTAATTAGATCCCATTTATTTTTGCTTTTATTTCCTTTGCCTTAGGAGACAAATTCAAAAAAATATTGCTACGATTTATGTCAGAGAGTGTTCTGCCTATGTTTTCTTCTAGGAGTTTTATGGTTTTCCATCTTACATTTAGGTCTTTTCTCTTGGTGTCTTCTTTTAAGGACACCAATCATTGGATTAAGGCACACTGTAATCCAGTATGACCTCATCTTAATTTAACAAATTACATCTCCAAAGACTCTACTTCCAAAGAAGGTAACATTCACAGGATTCAAGCAGACATGAAGTTTTGGGGGACATGCTTCAACCCAGTACAGCCCCCAAGGACAAATTTCAACCCTCTCTTACAGCACATCTCATGGACTGTGTTAAGTGGGAGTCACTGGCTTGTCTTCCCCCATAAGATGAGCTCCATGTTTATCTCTCAGTTCCCAGTGTTACGTGAAGACCCAGCATAGAGTCTTAAAGGGGCTGATCAACATCTGTGGCACTGAGCTGCTTCTGAAAAGCTTTAGATTACATTTTGGAAAATCGAATTTTATTTTAACCCAAATTTTTGTAAGGCAAAGAAATTGGATGATTTTTTAAACGTGGATATGTGGCTCCTTAAATTTGGGGCATGCCTTTCTTTATTCATTGGTGGGGTCCTATCTCATTTCAGCAAAGAAAATGCCCAAGTGCCTGGCATAAATTGATACTCAGTAAACATCTGTTTAATGAATAAAACTAGAGTTTTAAACTAGAGTTTAAAAATCATTGAATTAAATGCACTTCCACACTTTCTTCCTCTCTCCTTTCACAATCACACTCTATTTCTGCTTAGAGTTTATGGAGGGGGAGAGCAAGGGAGAAAGGGGACCTCAGGTATCACAGAGAACTGCTCTCATTGTTTAGATGAGGAAATGGGACCAGAGAGTGGACAAGACTTGCCCAAGGAGACCCAACAAGGTGGCGTCCAATGCAAGAAACCTAGGTTTCCCAACTTCCAGTTTTTCCACCCTATTGCAATGCCTCTCACCTGCCCCTACAGATTTACATTTTGATTATGAGGCTAAGGAGAAATGAAGGTCATGGTGTCCTATTTTATCTCCCCCAAGATGAGTTCTGTAACATCAAAGACCATTACCCTGATCACTACAAGATGTGTACGAATGTTTTTGTTGTTGTTGTTTTGTTTGTTTGCTTGTGTTAGGTGTCTGGGCTTGCTGTTGTGGACAATATTACAATATAATCTTGCAGAGGAAGTAACGGAAAATAAAGAAAATGACTGTTCATTCAGCAACAGCCACTGTGTTTCTTTATCACTCCTAGAATGAGAAAGTGCTTGCTTCTGTCGACACAGCTTTTGTCAGTTTCTCTTGCACCTCCTGGGGTGCAAGAGAGAAGCAGCATTTGAGAGACATAGATTCTGCATCTGGATACCTGGGTTCTGGTCCCACCTCTGATCCAAACTAGTTGCATGATCTTGGGCAACTCCAATCCCCTCTCTGGGTCTCAGTTTCCTCTTCCATAAAATGGTAAGGGTAAAGAAGGGGATAGTGTCGAGGGTCTCCAAAGTTCCTTCCAACTCTTACCTGCAGCAGTTCTCACTGATATGTAGGTACCAGCTGTGCCACGGGGGAGTCATTAGACTTCCCACACCTGACAGCCTCACCGCCTGTTTGCGCAGGCACAGCCTCTACCAACTGTAGAGGAATTTGGTGACCTCCCTGCCAGACAAGGTTCACACAAGGCACTCTGGGCCTGAGGCTCTCGAATTTCTCACGCTGTTACTCTAAAAATATTCCTTCGTGGTAGCCTGTGCATGGGTCTTGTTTTTCCAACTAGATGTTAAGCTCTTTGAATTGCCTCAAAATTCCCAAAGCAAGTTCAAAAAATATTTATTAGGCAAAATGGTCACACCTGTTCTTCCTCTTTCAGCGCCCACTTTCCTCCCACCTCTCCCCTTATAATGCTTCTTCCCATCGTCCTTCTGCCCCGTCATTTCTGCCAGGGCTGTTACAATGCCCGTCCATCTGGTATTCCTGCCTCCTGACTTGTTCTTCCATACTACAGCTCAAAAAGTCCCCCACAGCTGCCAACGGCAAAATGGACCAGTCCCAGTTCTCTGCACACACCGGGCCTTCCACACCCCCTCGATTTCACCGGCAGTGAATTCCAAAGTTTTCAATCATCGGTCACACTCCCATCCTCCTAGCACCTTTCTCCCTTTGAGAGCCAGTGGTGGTAGGGACCGCCCACCAGGAGGGGAAGACGCTCGGTAGCCAAGCAGCCTGGGTTGACCCACCCCTTTTCCTTCCGAGCCAATCATTAGTTAGGGTGGGCGGGGCCACGCGCCCCGCACTTGCGCGTTCAGTGGCGGCGGTGCGGCTCCAAGACTGCTGTGCCAAATCCCGAGATGAAGTTGCGGGTGGTGGGCGCGAAGCTGTTGCTGCTGCTGGTGCTCGGCGCGGTGCGGGCTCTGCGCTGCACCCACCCTCCGCGCTGCACCGACCCTCCGCGTCGCTACACCGCAGACTGGCCGAGTTTGGACTCCCGGCCGCTGCCGGCCTGGTTCGACGAGGCCAAATTTGGAGTGTTTGTGCACTGGGGCGTGTTTTCGGTGCCGGCCTGGGGAAGTGAGTGGTTCTGGTGGCATTGGAAGGGCGAAAAGCTGCCACAGTACGAGAGTTTCATGAAGGAGAACTACCCGCCCAATTTCACCTATGGCGACTTCGGGCCAAGATTCACTGCGCGCTTCTTCCACCCGGACAGCTGGGCCAACCTGTTCGAGGCCGCCGGGGCGAAGTGAGTGCCGCCGCGCGGGGCGGGCGGGGCTCCCCTTCCCCGGCTAGGGCTGACCCGAGCGCCGGGAGGGGGCTTAGGCAGGTGAAAACCGAGCGGGGGAAGGCTAGGCGACTTGCCGGGTCACACAGGTGTCCGTCTGACTTAAGATACCGGGGGTACTGTGTTTTGCCTCCTGAAGGATGCAGAATTGAATATGGCACGCCTGATCCTAAGAAGGTGCGTCTGGTTGAGGATTAGAAGGAAATAAAGGTTTCCGGTTGGTGATGGACTGCAAAGCCCACAGTGTCTGCACCTGAATATTGAGAAGACTGAGCTAAGTGATACCTAATGTCCCTTCCGGGTCAACAAGGCAATCAGGATTCCAGGATTTTAAGCCGGTGGTATGGAGTCTGATCCTAGTTCAGCTGCTAACTTGAACAAGGCATTTTACCTCCCTACCGCTTCCTTTCATGGTTGTAGACAGGGATTGTGTTCCTCCTTTCAGCTTTAATATGTCCCGAAGGGAAGGGAGTTCTGGCGTGCAGTGTATTTGGGCAACAATACAGATTCTCTTTCAGCTGCTCTTCTCAATGCCTTGCACATAGAGAGTGCTCAAGAAATGTCAGAATCGTTTTGAGAACTGTTGCAACTTACTTGTGAATGGTTCAGAGAACTGAAAGTGCAGAGCACTGGAGCTGGGAAGAGAGAGGCAAGGACTCACAAGGTTGTTGAAGGCTGGGGCTAGTCCTGAAGGAATCATCCTTGAAGACAGGATGTTGCAGGTATTAAGTCAAGGAATGATGAGTCTGAGGCTGCTGGGCAGGAAGTGAGTTGGAGGAGAGTAAGAATGAAGGCCAGGTAGGTTTCCCGGCTCCTGGCTTAGGGCAGTCTTCCACCCTTACTTTGTCTCCTCACCTGTCTTCCAGGTTTTAGTTTCTCTTGGACTTTAAGTTCTCTTGTACTAAATAGAAATTACAACTGATATTTAGTGTTTGCAATTAAGTGTATGGGAATATAAGCCTTGAACAAACAAAGGAGGAGTTCACTGTCTTCCAGAAGCCTTAGAAATCCATAATTTTCAAATGAAGAAGTTAAAATCTGGGAGATATCCTTTGTCCAGGACAAGATGCCCTTGCTGTGGACAAGATGACTGGCTCAGACAGAAGAAGGGAACTAATGTCCTAGACTCCAAATCCCGTGACTCTAAGGTGAAGGTTCTTTCCACCACACCAGAGGTCTGCAACCATGGCCAGAGGGATTGGTCCTCTGCCCATTTTGGTGAGTTTCTTGAGATGAGAAGGATTTTTACATTTTAAGGGGTTGTTTTTAAAAAGTAGAAGAAGAGGGGCTTCCCTGGTGGCACAGTGGTTAAGAATCCGCCTGCCAATGCAGGGGACACGGGTTCGAGCCCTGGTCCGGGAAGATCCCACATGCCACAGAGCAACTAAGCCTGTGCGCCACAACTACTGAGCCTGTGCTCTAGAGCCTGCGAGCCACAACTACTGAGTCCGCGTGCTACAACTACTGAAGCCCGCGCGCCTAGAGCCCATGCTCCGCAACAAGAGAAACCACCGCAATGAGAAGCCCGCGCACCACAACGAAGAGTAGCCCCGCTCACCGCAACTAGAGAAAGCCCGCGTGCAGCAATGAAGACCCAACACAGCCAAAAATAAATAAATTAATTAATTAAAAAAAAAAAGTAGAAGAAGAGTATGCCACAGAGAGGACTGTGATCCACAGAGTCTGAAATACTGTCTAGACCTTAAAGTCTTGAGCACTCCACATCGGCCAGTGATTAAATTGTCACATGTGAGCACCAGCTGTTTTTCTGCCATAAAAGTAAATGAAATGGTGAGTGATTTGCTTGTTATTTCAACACTTGCCTTTTCTCCCCTTTTCTTTTGGCCTTTTGTCACCTCTGTGAATGAGAGGCAATTCATATGGGCTTGGTAAAACAAACACCTTAATTTTTTTTTTTTTTTTTTTTGCAGTACGCGGGCCTCTCACTGTTGTGGCCTCTCCCATTGCAGAGCACAGGCTCCAGATGCGCAGGCTCAGCGGCCATAGCTCACGGGCCCAGCCGCTCTGCGGCATGTGGGATCTTCCTGGACCGGGGCACGAACCCGTGTCCCTTGCATCGGCAGGCGGACTCTCAACCACTGTGCCACCAGGGAAGCCCAGGGACTGCCTTTTAAAGTTCTTTTAATATTGGAAAATGCCCCTGGCAACCTAGAACCCCAAGAGTTCAACACCAAAAGCATCAAAGTGGTCTACTTGCCCCCAGACACAGCATCTCTAATTCAACCTCTAGATCTTTGGGGGTCATAAGGACCTTTAAGTCTCATTACACATGGTACTCTATGAAAAGGATTGTCAATGCTGTGGAAGAGAACCCCAATATAGATAACATCATGAAAGTCTGGAAGGATTACAGCACTGAAGATACCATTGTTGTTATAGAAAAAGCTGTGAAAGCCGTCAAGCCCCAAACAATAAATTCCTGCTGGAGAAAACTGTGTCCAGATATTTTGCATGACCTCACGGGATTTATAACAGAGCCAGTCAAGGAAATCATGAAAGAGATGTGGATACGGCAAAAAAGATGGGGAGGGGGGAGGGCTTCCCTGGTGGCGCAGTGGTTAAGAATCCGCCTGCCAAAGCAGGGGACACGGGATCGAGCCCTGGTCTGGGAAGATCCCACATGCCGTGGAGCAACTAAGGCCACGCGCCACAACTACTGAAGCCCTCACACCTGGAGCCCGTGCTCTACAACAAGAGAAACCACCGCGATGAGAAGCCTGCGTGCCGCAACAAAGAGTAGCACCCGCTCACCGCAACTAGAGAAAGTCTGTGCGCAGCAACAAAGACCGAATGCAGCCAAAAAAAAAAAAAAAAAAAAAAAGATGCAGGGTGAAGGGTTTCAAGATGTGGATCTTGGAGAAATTCAGGAGCTAATAAACATCACACCTGAGGAATTAACAGAGGACAGCTTGATGGAGATGAGTGCTTCTGAACAAGTGCAGAGGAAGGCGATGTAGAAGAAGCAGTGCCAGAAGACAGACTGACGTTAGACAATCTGGCAGAAGGATTCTGATTACTCAAGACAGCTTTTGACTTCTTTTACCGCATGGACCCTTCTATGATATGAGCACTGAAACTAGAGCAAACAGTGAGGACTTCCCTGGTTGTCCCGTGGTTACCCCTCCAATGCAGGGAGCACAGGTTTGATCCCTGGTCTGAGAACTAAGATCCCACATGTCAAGCAGTGCAGCCAAAAAATAAAAACAAACAAACAAAAAAAGCAAATAGTGGAAGAAGGATTGGTATCATGTAGAAGTTATTTTTAGAGAAATGTAAAAACAAAAAAGGCAGACAGAAATTGCAATGTATTTCCATAGCATTACACTGAATTCCTGCCTCTCCTGCCTCCCCGTCCACCTCTTCTGCCTCTGCCACCCTGAGACAGCAAGACCCACCCCTCCTCTTCCTCTTCAACCTACTCACCATGAAGACCTTTATGATGATCCACTTCCACTTAATGAACGGTGAATAATCATTATGCCATACAGTTAATAAATGTATCTGCTGTGTGAGTGTGTGTCTTCATGTGAAAACCTAAGAACTGGATGGCAAGAACTGTATGAAACATTTTTGTGTCATCATCATCGTCGTCATTGCCTGAGTATGCATCACGTAGAACATCATATGCAAGATTGGTACGGAAGTGAGTAGCCAATCCTTACATAAGCATATGGTAAGTGACACAATAAAAAATTACCAATGTATCAGTTTTCTTACTGTTTTAAAACTTTGCTTTCAAAGAATTACATTACCATACAGTATGCCCTCCCCTCTACCCTCTCATAATTGGATAAACTGTGTATCAGCCTATCATCACAGGCAAGTGTGTTTTTTTTTAATGTAACAATGTTTCCAATACTGTGTTATGAATAGGATTATAATACCATAGGCCATAAAAATTTTATAATGATTCATTCATTAGTGTATCGGCTAGGCTATCATGAAGCAATCATATTGATTACATTAGGCTACTGTAAAGCAATCATATTGCTGCTTCTTTATTATCAATGTACAAATTGTTATACCTACAAATAAATATGAATTTCTTTTTCACATTAGCTTTTCACTTTTTATATCTAGTTTTAGTAATAATTGTAACATCTGCAGTGTTTTGTATCATGTAAGATAATATTGATGTAGGTACTGACAGGTGGTTCCTCTTGTAAACAGACAATGTAAACTTATAGTATCAATAAATACTATAAATGTATTTTATGATTTTCTTAAAAACATTTTCTTTTCTCTAGCTTACATTATTGTATTAATACAGTACATAATACATATAACCTACAAAATGGGTGGGGTTTTTTGTTTGTTTGTTTTTGTCCACACTGCATGGCATGCAGAATCTTAGTTCCCCGACCAGGGATCGAACCTGTGCCCCCTGCATTGGAAGCGCAGAGTCTTAACCACCGGACTGCCAGGGAAGTCCCCCAGAATGGGCATTAATCAGTCATTTATGTTATTGCTAAGGCTTCCAGTCAAGAGTAGGCTATTAGTAGTTAAGTTTTCGGGGAGTCAAAAGTTATACATGGATTTTCTTCTGCACAGGGGGTTGGCACCCCTCACCCCCACGTCGTTCAAGGTTCAACCATACATTTCCTGTAGTCAAGTTCTCCCAACCATTTTAAAAGCCCCAGGCATACCGGGTAAGTTCGTGCTGGTGGCCCACTGCCCACTTGCTTTGTTCATACGGTTTCAATGTCCACAGGTACGTAGTCCTGACAACAAAGCATCATGAAGGCTTCACAAACTGGCCAAGTCCTGTGTCTTGGAACTGGAACTCTGAGGATCTGGGGCCCCATCGTGATCTGGTTGGTGAGTTGGGAACAGCCATCCGAAATAGGTGTGTGTCCACAGATGATTACTCCATCATCACTTTTGATCTCGCCATCCAATGTGCTGTGCCTTCTCTACTCTTGTGTGTTTTCTAAGTTTGCATTTAACCAGTACCTTGAAGGGCTTCTGGCCTTAGCAGTGTTTGTTGCTTGGCAGTTTTCATATGACCAAAGGTGACACCATCAGAGAAGTTCACAGCCCTGTCTGCTTAGGTGAAGGATACCCAGCGTAGACCCCAATGCTTCATTTGCATTCTGCAAAGGATTTTTTCTGGAAAGGCTACCAACCCCAGGCCTTTTCCAGTATCTGATGGGGACCACGGTTGGGCCTCTCATCTTTCTGTCCTCCTTAGCTGTCAACACAGAGCTTTGCAGGCATTCAGGGAAGGTTTAGATGAATAGTAGATCAAGAGAGAACTGAAAAGGGCAAAAAGTGAGATAAGGAGCCACCCTGTTGATTCTAATTAATGTTTTCTAATATTTGCCACTTAATAAAAAGTAACTTCCCAAGATCAAAATGCTGGGAAATGGCAGAGGTGGGATTTGAACCCAGGTATTTTGGTTTTGGATCCTATATTTCTGGGTATGTTTGCCTCTAAGGAGGAAGAGTGGTATTTGTGTCATGCCCAATCTCAACTCTGTTGTGATTTGGCAAACTTGATGTCCTATTTAAGGGGTAGACCAGCTGCCTGTTTGTATAAGTAAAGTTTGACTGGAACACAGTTGTGCCGATTCATTTATGCATTGTCTCTGGCTGCTTTCAAGCTACAATTGCAGAGTTGGGATAGAGATCGCAAGGCCTGCAAAGCCTCAAATATTATCTGGTCCATTGAGAAAGCATTTGCTGACTTATGTCACTGGTTAAATATTCAGTTTCCCACTGCTGTGCTCTGCTAATAGTCCTGCTGTAAGACTCTGAGGTGTTGATTAGATCTGGACTCTAAGATCCTTGATTTTTACCTTCTTTATTTAGTCCCTGAATCACGTGATGAAATACTTCAATTGTTTCTGTCTTATCTGTGCCATTGCAATATTACATTTACTTCTTACTTGTATTATAGCATTTCCAAAACACTCACTATTCTTAACTCAAAACAAGCTTTATTGTATATGAAAATAGGTCCCTTTGACCGTATTTCATTTGGGGAACGTTAAGAACTATTTTTTTGTTTTTTAGAATTTTATTTTTTTATACGGCACGTTCTCATTAGTTATCCATTTTATACATATTAGTGTATATGTCAATCCCAATCTCCCAATTCATCGCACTACCTACCCGCCACTTTACCCCCTTGGTGTCCATACGTTTGTTCTGTATATCTGTGTCTCTATTTCTGCCCTGCAAACCGGTTCATCTGTACCATTTTTCTAGGTTCCACATATATGCGTTAATATACGATATCTGTTTTCTCTTTCTGACATACTTCACTCTGTATGACAGTCTCTAGATCCATCCACGTCTCTGCAAATTACCCAATTTCGTTCCTTTTTATGGCTGAGTAATATTCCACCGTATATATGTACCACATCTTCTTTATCCATTGGTCTGTCGATGGGCATTTAGGTTGCTTCCATGACCTGGGAATTGTAAATAGTGCTGCAATGAACATTGGGGTGCATGTGTCTTTTTGAATTATGGTTTTCTCTGGGTATATGCCCAGTGGTGGGATTGCTGGGTCATATGGTAATTCTATTTTTAGTTTTTTAAGGAACCTCCATACTGTTCTCCATAGTGGCTGTATCAATTTACATTCCCACCAACAGTGCAAGAGGGTTCCCTTTTCTCCACACCCTCTCCAGCATTTGTTGTTTGTAGATTTTCTGATGATGCCCATTCTAACTAGTGTGAGGTGATACCTCATTGTAGTTTTGATTTGCATTTCTCTAATAATTAGTGATGTTGAGCAGCTTTTCATGTGCTTCTTGGCCATCTCTATGTCTTCTTTGGAGAAATGTCTATGTAGGTCTTCTGCACATTTTTGGATTGGGTTGTTTGTTTTTTAATATTGAGCTGTGTGAGCTGTTTATGTATTTTGGAGATTAGTCCTTTGTCCGTTGATTCGTTTGCAAATATTTTCTCCCATTCTGAGGGTTGTTTTTTTGTCTTGTTTGTAGTTTCCTTTGCTTTGCAAAAGCTTTTAAGTTTCATTAGGTCCCATTTGTTTATTTTTGTTTTTATTTCCATTACTCTAGGAGGTGGATCGAAAAAGATCTTGCTGTGATATATGTCAAAGAGTGTTCTTCCTATGTTTTCCTCTAAGAGTTTTATAGTGTCCAGTCTTACATTTAGGTCTCTAATTCATTTTGAGTTCATTTTTGTGTATGGTGTTAGGGAGTGTTCTAATTTCATTCTTTTACATGTAGCTGTCCAGTTTTCCCAGCACCACTTATTGAAGAGACTGTCTTTTCTCCATTGTATATCCTTGCCTCCTTTGTCATAGATTAGTTGACCATAGGTGCATGGGTTTATCCCTGGGCTTTCTATCCTGTTCCGTTGACCTATATTTCTGTTTTACGTGCCAGTACCATACTGTCTTGATTACTGTAGCTTTGTAGTATAGTCTGAAGTCAGGGAGTCTGATTCCTCCAGCTCCGTTTTTTTCCCTCAAGACCACTTTGGCTATTCGGGGTCTTTTGTGTCTCCCTACAGATTTTAGGATTTTTTGTTCTAGTCCTGTTAAAAATGCCATTGGGAATTTGATAGGGATTGCATTGAATCTGTAGATTGCTTTGGGTAGTATAGTCATTTTCACAATATTGATTATTCCAATCCAAGAACATGGTATATCTCTCCATCTGTTGGTATCATCTTTAATTTCTTTCAACAGTGTCTTATAGTTTTCTGCATACAGGTCTTTTGTCTCCCTAGGTAGGTTTATTCCTAGGTATTTTATTCTTTTTGTTGCAATGGTAAATGGGAGTGTTTCCTTAATTTCTCTTTCACATTTTTCATCATTAGTGATAAGAATGCAAGAGATTTCTGTGCATTAATTTTGTATACTACAACTTTACCAAGTTCATTGATTAGCTCTGGTAGTTTTCTGGTGGCATCTTTAGGATTCTCTATGTATAGTATCATGTCATCTGCAAACAGTGACAGTTTTACTTCTTTTCCAATTTGTATTCGTTTGTTTTTTTTTTTTTTTTTTTTGCTGTACGCAGGCCTCTCACTGTTGTGGCCTCTCCTGTTGTGGAGCACAGGCTCCGGACGCGCAGGCTCAGCGGCCATGGCTCACGGGCCTAGCTGCTCCGTGGCATGTGGGATCTTCCCGGACCGGGACATGAACCCATGTCCCCTGCATCAGCAGGTGGACTCTCAACCACTGCACCACCAGGGAAGCCCTGTATTCCTTATACTTCTTTTTCTTCTCTGATTGTCGTGGCTAGGACTTCCAAAACTACGTTGAATAAGAGTGGTGAGAATGGGCATCCGTGTCTTGTTCCTGATCTTAGAGGAAATGCTTTCAGTTTTTCACCGTTGAGAATCATGTTTGCTGTGGGTTTGTCGTATATGGCCTTTATTATGTTGCGGTAGGTTCCCTTTATGCCCACATTCTGGAGAATTTTTTATCATAAATGGGTGTTGAATTTTGTCAAAAGCTTTTTCTGCATCTGTTGAGATGATCATATGGTTTTTATTCTTCAGTTTGTTAATATGGTGTATCACATTGATTGATTTGCGTATATTGAAGAATGCTTGCATCCTTGGGATAAATCCCACTTGATCATGGTGTGTGATCCTTTTAATGTGTTGTTGGATTCTGTTTGCTAGTATTTTGTTGAGGATTTTTGCCTCTATATTCATCAGTAATATTGGTCTGTAATTTTCTTTTTTTTTTAGTATCTTTGTCTGCTTTTGGTATCAGGGTGATGGTGGCCTCATAGAATGAGTTTGGGAGTGTTCCTTCCTCTGCAATTTTTTGGAACAGATTGAGAAGGATGGGTGTTAGCTCTTCTCTAAATGTTTGATAGAATTCACCTATGAAGCCATCTGGTCCTGGACTTTTGTTTGTTGGAAGATTTTTTTTTTTTTTGCAATACGTGGGCCTCTCACTGTTGTGGCCTCTCCCGTTGTGGAGCACAGGCTCCGGACGCGCAGGCTCCGGACGCGCAGGCTCAGCAGCCATGGCTCACGGGCCCAGCCACTCCGCGGCATGTGGGATCTTCCCAGACCGGGGCACGAACCTGTGTCCCCTGCATCGGCAGGCGGACTCTCAACCACCGCGCCACCAGGGAAGCCCTGTTGGAAGATTTTTAATCACAGTTTCAATTTCATTACTTGTGATTGGTCTGTTCATATTTTCTATTTCATCCTGGTTCAGTCTTGGAAGGTTATACCTTTCTAAGAATTTGTCCATTTCTTCCAGGTTGTCCATTTTATTGGCATAGAGTTGCTTGTAGTAGTCTCTTAGGATGCTTTGTATTTCTGCAATGTCTGTTGTAACTTCTACTTTTTCATTTCTAATTTTATTGATTTGAGTCCTCTCCCTCTTTTTCTTGATGAGTCTGACTTATGGTTTATCTTCTCAAAGAACCAGCTTTTAGTTTTATTGATCTTTGCTATTGTTTTCTTTGTTTTTCATTTATTTCTGCTCTGATCTTTATGATTTCTTTCCTTCTACTAACTTTGGGTTTTGTTTGTTCTTCTTTCTCTAGTTCCTTTAGGTGTAAGTGTAGATTGTTTATTTGAGATTTTTCTTGTCTCTTGAGGTAGGCTTGTATTGCTATAAACTTCCCTCTTAGAACTGCTTTTACTGCATCCCATAGGTTTTGGATCGTCATTATTTTCATTGTCATTTGTCTCTAGGTATTTTTTGATGTCCTCTTTGATTTCTTCAGTGGTCTCTTGGTTATTTAGTAACGTATTGTTTAGCCTCCAGGTGTTTGTGTTTTTTACGTATTTTTCCCTGTAATTTATTTCTAATCTCATAGCGTTCTGGTCAGAAAAGATGATATGATTTCAATTTTCTTAAAGTTACTGAGGCTTGATTTGTGACCCAAGATGTGACCTATCCTGGAGAATGTTCCATGCGCACTTGAGAAGAAAGTGTAATCTGCTGTTTTTGGATGGAATGTCCTATAAATATCAATTAAATCTATCTGGTCTATTGTGTCATTTAAAGCTTGTGTTTCCTTATTAATTTTCTGTTTGGATGATCTGTCCATTGATGTAAGTGAGGTGTTGAAGTCCCCCACTATTATTGTATTACTGTCGATTTCCTCTTTTATAGCTGTTAGCAGTTGCCTTATGTATTGAGGTGCTCCTATGTTGGGTGCATATATAGTTATAATTGTTATATCTTCTTCTTGGATTGATCCCTTGATCATTATGTAGTGTCCTTCCTTGTCTCTTGTAACATTCTTAAAGTCTATTTTATCTTATATGAGTATTGCTACTCTGGCTTTCTTTTGATTTCCATTTGCGTGGAATATCTTTTTCCATCCCCTCACTTTCAGTCTGTATGTGTCCCTAGGTCTGAAGTGGGTCTCTTGTAGACAGTATATATATGGGTCTTGTTTTTGCATACATTCAGCAAGCCTGTGTCTTTTGGTTGAAGCATTTAATCCATTCACGTTTAAGGTAATTATCAATATGTATGTACCTATGACCATTTTCTTAATTGTTTCGGGTTTACTTTTGTAGGTCCTTTTCTTCTCTCGTGTTTCCCACTTAGAGAAGTTCCTTTAGCATTTGTTGTAGAGCTGGTTTGGTGGTGCTGAATTCTCTCAGCTTTTGCTTGTCTGTAAAGCTTTTGATTTCTCCATAGAGTCTGAATGAGATCCTTGCTGGGTAGAGTAATCTTGGTTGTAGATTCTTCCCTTTCATCACTTTAAATGTATCATGCCACTCCCTTCTGGCTTGTAGAGTTTCTGCTGAGAAATCAGCTGTTAACCCTCTGGGAGTTCCCTTGTATGTTGTTTGTCGTTTTTCCCTTATTGCTTTCAATAATTTTTCCTTGTCTTTAATTTTTGTCAGTTTGATTACTATGTGTCTCCACGTGTTTCTCCTTGGGTTTATCCTGCCTGGGACTCTGCGCTTCCTGTACTTGGGTGGTATTTCCTTTCCCATGTTAGGGAAGTTTTCAACTGTAATCTCTTGAAATATTTTCTCAGGTCCTTTCTCTCTCTCTTCTCCTTCTGGGACCCCTATAATGTGAATGTTGTTGCATTTAATGTTGGCCCAGAGGTCTCTTAGGCTGTCTTCATTTCTTATCATCCTCTTTTCTTTATTCTGTTCCGCGGCATTGAATTCCACCACTCTGCCTTCCAGGTCACTTATCCATTCTTCTGCCTCAGTTATTCTGCTATTGATTCCTTCTAGTGTATTTTTCATTTCAGTTATTGTATTGTTCATCTCTGTTTGTTTGTTCTTTAATTCTTCTAGGTCTTTATTAAACATTTCTTCCATCTTCTTGATCTTTGCCTCCATTCCTTTTCCGAGGTCCTGGATCATTTCACTGTCATTATTCTGAATTCTTTTTCTGGAAGGTTTCCTATCTCCACTTCATTTAGTTGTTTTTCTGGGGTTTTATCCTGTTCCTTCATCTGGTACCTAGCCCTCTGACTTTTCATCTTGTCTGTCTCTGTGAATGTGGTTTTTGTTCCACAGGCTGCAGGATTGTAGTTCTTCTTGCTTCTGCTCACGTTAAGAACTATTACTAAATCTTATATGAAACAATAAACCTATATTAATTAATTCAGCTACACAGAAAATGTTACTAATGATTATTTAAGTGATAAGATTTTAGTTAGTCTTTATACTTGTCTCTATTTTCTAGTATCTCTTCCATATGTGTTCTTACGATTGACAGAAAACATTTTTTAATAGGACTACATGCTATTGAGATAATTGACTTAAAAGACAAAAGATGGTTTAAATGACATTTGGTGTTAAGATATTTATGTATGAAAATAATTTGTTATGTGTATTATCAAAAGCATATTAAGCCCAATCATTTTGCTTAAGTGAATGATGAGATAATTTAAGGAAAAGGTTGTGGATCCTGCCCCTCTGCATGCCCTATGGATAAGTTTCACTGAGATGTAAAAATGCTGCAACTGATTTTTCTTAAAATAAATTATTTTTTCTTTGCTTAATGACAGTTGCTGTCCTGTTTTTCTGTTTAAGGAACATACGCTATGGACTCTATCACTCACTGTTAGAATGGTTCCATCCTCTCTACCTACGTGATAAGAAAAATGGCTTCAAAACACAGCATTTTGTCCGTGCAAAAACAATGCCAGAGCTATATGACCTTGTTAGCAGGTAAAAAAACAGAAATTTTTTTGGCCTTATGACCTTCAGCAATGACACCTGAGCTTCTTATAGGATACTGTTAAGTTGACGGGAAGGGGAAAAGGGGTAGGACATCAAAATAGTAAAAGTAGTGGTTGTGTTAAGACAAAATATATTTTTTCTTCCTACTTTTCAGAACTTTCATAATATGGTCATATTGCCTCTATAAATTGAAACAAACAAAACTGAGGATGGTAGTAAGTCAAAACTTCAGTTCCCTCCTTACATGCTATTTTCTTTGTCTGGACCTTGAAGAAGGGCAACATGGTCTAACGGACCCTGAAGAGGATTTGGCATCTGGCAGATTTGTATTTGAATCCTGGCTCTAGTTACTTACAGGCCTTAAACAGGTCACCCTTCTGAGCCTCAGATTCTTACTCTGTGAAGTGGGGATAATAATGCCTTTTGTGTAGGGCTCAGCATAGTATGTGAAAAGTATTTGTCACTATGCCTGGTACAGAATAATGGTGTTGTTATTGCCATTATTCTTAAAATGATGACTTTCACTTTGGCATTTGTCCCTAGTCTTCACCACGTTTTATTCTGAGTTTGCCCTTCTTGCTTCTGGGGCCTCCTAGAGGATGGTGGACCTTTAAAGATTAAGAGGCAGCCATCTCTGCCTGGACTCTCATTGTAGACCAGAAGACAAAAAAAAACTCCTTGCATTCAGATGACTTCTCTAAGGAAATAGTACAGTTGTAAGAGATCAGCATGGGCTTTAAGTCAGAAATCTAGTTCTTTTTTCTTACTGACTGTATAGCCTTGAAAAAACGACTTCATCTTTCTAGAACTCAGTTTCTTTATCTGTTTATACATCACAGGGTTGTCGTGAGAATGAATGAGGAAATGAGTATAAAGTGCCTAGTACAGTTTCTCATACACAGTGGAACACAGACCAGCAGTGCTTCTCTCACCTCTCAGACAGGCAGTCATTTTCCTGGAATCAAGCTGCTATCCTAAGTAGTTACGGAGTACAGCACACGATTAGGCATCAGGCAGACTTGCATGTGGGTTCCAGCTCCTGTTACTTACCAGCTTTGTCACCTAAAGCAAAGTACCCTACTGAGCATTAGGTTCTAGCTTTCTAAAGTGGGAATAATAATGCTTACCTTATAGTTATAAATACACACACACACTCACACCTCATAGGGCTCAGAGTAATAATATGTGAAAGATGTAACTGTGGCTCAAGTGAATTCAATAGATTTTTGTAGTCAAAGTTTTGGGTAGTTGTCCCCAGAAATGCATTTGGCGGAACAGTTCAAGCTCTAATACATCTTAAAAGCAGAAACATTAATCCTATAGTTCTGGAGCACCACTCTTTTCATTGGAATTAGTTGCCGGAAGGAAACCAAATTGTATACACACTGATTACAACTCTACTTTTTAAGTTAAGACATTAAAAAGAAAAAGATTAGGAAGAAATACACCAAAGTGCTGTGTATTAAACAGTGGTTGTGTTAGCTAAGGGGTTTGTGTGTGTGTCTGTGTTGTCATTTTTGTCTCTTTAGTTTTCCACCTTCTCTGCATTGCAGTAGTCTTTTGGTACTTTCCAAATAGGAGAAGATTAATTTTTAAATATTTGTTGCAAAGATAGATCCGTAAGACTTTACTATGAATGAATTCAGATAATAAACATTGTTCTCATTGCTTGTCTCTCAGGTACAAACCTGACTTGATTTGGTCTGATGGAGAGTGGGAATGTCCTGATACTTATTGGAACTCTACAAATTTTCTTGCTTGGCTCTACAATGATAGCCCAGTTAAGGTACATGATTATATGACTTATTTCTTATTTTTCTGTTATGATAAAAGAAAATGTGAGGAACCAAGATCCGGAGTAATAACAATAATGACCACAGCAACAATAGTAAATAGTAACATCAACGTGGGTGTGGTAGGGATCGGGGAACTTAGTGGATGTTAAAGGTTTCTCCATTAATTCTTTTTTGGCCCCTTACTTGGAGTATAATCTTTCTTCTTCTCCTTTAATTCTTGATTTTTACAAGATAGTTTTAAATCTTCTTAAATTTAAGTAGGCTAGAAATAGTATGTAGAAGTCCCAGACCACCATAGAGAAAATAAACTATTAAGTAAACAGACATTATAAATGAGAAAACCACCCCAAAAATTAATATATAAAACATGTAAAATTAAACGATAAGAATAAAATGTGAATATCTATGACTTCACCTACTCTTATGTTGATTATGTAGTTTAACTCTTAAGGGGAAATTTCATTTCCCTTATATTCCAAATTCTTTTATTTTTAAATTAATTAACTTATTTTATTTTTTTGGCTGTGTTGGGTCTTCATTGCCAGCCCCAGCTTTCTCTAATTGAGGCAAGCAGGGACTACTCTTGGTTGCGGTGCGCAGGCTTCTCATTGCGGTGGCTTCTCTTGTTGTGGAGCACGGGCTCTAGGCGTGTGGGCTTCAGTAGTTGTGGCACACGGGCTCAGTAGCTGTGGCACACGGGCTTAGTAGCTGTGGCTCACGGGCTCTAGAACACAGGCTCTGTAGTTGTGGCGCACGGCCTTAGTTGCCGTGGATGGCATGTGGAATTTTCCCGGGCCAGGGCTCGAACCTGTGTCCCCTGCATTGGCAGGTGGATTCTTAACCACTGTGCCACCAGGGGAGTCCCTCCAAATTCCTGAGGGAACTTTGTCTACCTTGTCCTCTCCCCCATAATCAACACTATTACGCTGCACAATAGCTACCCATTTAAAGTTTGTATTTCAATACACTTACAAAGCAACAGACATCTTAATCTTCACTATAGCAAATTTCAAAAATTTTACATATTCTAGATTTGTTGTGGATTTTAAAGAAAAATCTAAGTGTAAGACCAGTTTGAACTGAGCTTTCTTGGTAGATTCATAAACCTCTAAGGATCTCATTGGGTAAATATTACTAAATTCAGAAAATGGAGAGAAAGAATAAAGGAAAGATCCTATGTGACAAATTGAAGCAAATTCAGATTGGTTTTCTGGGACTTGCAAGATGTGTGGGGACCTCTAGTGGCACAGTATTGTGCTTCTTCCCCGATGGTCCTCAGGCTGGGGTGGCTCCATTGTGGATCCTTGGGTGGGACACCACAGACACTGTTCTACCCACTCTTGTTCTGAATGCTTTCTCACGCATTGGGAAAGAGGGTTGCTTTGGAGATATACTCATGTTAGGAAAGTACTTTTAGGAGAAATAGTCCCTTCTCCTTATTCTCCATTCTCTCTAGTTCCCACGTGGCTCACTCCTGAGCTCTCCGCAGGTCTTCCCTGGGAGGTCACCTTCCCCGTCACCCTATCTAAAATTGCAGCATGCCCCTGTCACACTGTATGTCTTTCTTTGCTTTATCTTTCTCTTACCACTAAGATATTGATATTGGCCTAACATATTTCAGATATCATTTGCCTCTTTACTGTCTGTCTCCCTCACTAAAGTGTCAGCTTTGTGAGGGCAAGCGTTTGGGTCTGTTCACTGCTGTGTCCCCAACCCCACGAACAGTACTTGGCCCAGTTAGGCGCATAGTAGGTATTGGTGCAATGTAAACTAAATCTGCCTCCTGGCAATTTATATTCTTTCCTGGAAGAAGCAAGAAACACTCCTGGATCGGTGTTCCCTGTTTATGTTCATCCCTAACTCTGCTGTGATGTCACATTATAATTTTTCACATATCTGTCTCCTCAGCTAGTCTCTGCTGGATTTCTGAGGGCAAGAACTGTGTTTTTTTTTTAACCCTAGATAACCCAGTATGAGCCTCATAGTAGTATTTTTTTAAAAACACTTATTTATTTATTTATTTCGCTGCATCAGGTCTTGGTTGTGGTGCACGGGCTCAGTAGTTGTGGCACGTGGGCTCTCTAGTTGTGGCGTGCGAGCTCTAGGGCACACGGGCTTAGTTGACCCACAGCATGTGGGATCTTAGTTCCCCGACCAGGGATCGAACCTGCATCCCCTGCATTGGAAGGTGGCTTGTTAATCACTGGATGGCCAGGGAAGTCCCTTATAGTAGTAGTAAACATTTACATTAGGTTATTCCATGTAAGGTTTTCTCAAAGTTCAGCAAAACCTTGAGGGAAGGAAAAGAATGTTTGATTTTTTCTTACCTAAGTAAAGAAAATCAGGGTTGTATAGTGGAAAGCATCCTGGGCTGGGTTTAAATACCTGATTCACAGGCCCAGCTTTCTGAAACTCTGCCTGGGGATGTGACCTCGGGCAAGTCTCCTCTCCATTTCTCCTCTGATAGAATAAGTGGTTTACTAGATTATTTAAACAGGCCATTCCAGCTCTGACATTACACATTGCTAGGCCAGGGTTTCTCAGCCTCGGTACTATTGACATTCCGGGCTGGATATTTCTTTGTTGTGAGGGGACTATCCTGTATGTCGTAAGATGTTTAGAAGCATCCCTGGTCTCCACCTACTAGGTGGCAGTAGCACCCCCCCACCCCGCCCCAGTTGTGACAACCAAAAAAACTGTCTCTAGATTTTGCTAAAAGTCTTGTCCAGGGCAAAATGGCCCCCAGTTAAGAAACACTGCTCTTGGGCTTCCCTGGTGGCACAGTGGTTAAGAATCTGCCTGCCAATGCAGGGACATGGTTTGATCCCTGGCCCGGGCAGATCTCACATGCCGCAGAGCAACTAAGCCCGCGCGCCACAACTATTGAGCCTGTGCTCTAGAGCCTGTGAGCCACAACTACTGAGCCTGCGTGCCACAGCTACTGAATCCCGCACACCTAGAGCCTGCACACCACAGTGAAGAGTAGCCCCCGCTCTCCGCAACTAGAGAAAGCCCGCGCACAGCAATGAAGATCCAACACAGCCAAAAGTAAAATAAAATTTTAAAAAAAAGAAACACTGCTCTCGACTAAGTCTGCTTCTTGCTTCCAAGGAAGCACCTAATACATCAAACTGTGTTACGTAAGGAACCTAAGTGATTTTACCCCGGATGACCCCAGTACTCCTTCCTCCTTTAGGATGTTGTGGTAGTAAATGACCGATGGGGTCAGAACTGTTCCTGTCGCCATGGAGGATACTACAACTGTCAAGATAAATTCAAGCCAGAGACCTTGCCAGATCACAAGTGGGAGATGTGCACCTCAATAGACAAGCTGTCCTGGGGCTATCGTCGCAACATGGCAATGGCTGACATCGCAAGTGAATCTCAAATCATTTCGGTAAGAGTACCTGTGAGGTAGTGATTTGTTAACTACCTTCTGACTAAGAGTGGTGGAAGCACTGTGGACGGAAGTGCAGGCTGATAGATCCCTTTAGGGTTATTGAACACACTCATAAAACCTGTCCTAAGGAACTAGGTATAATTAAGAAGAGTTCTGTACAGAGATGTTCTTCCCAGGATTATTTTCAGTTGGACATTTGGGTTGTTTCAATTTCTTGCAACCATAAAGGAATAATTACGTAGATTTAGGGATTTTCCTTAACCATTAAAATGTTTCTGAATGTAACATGGATTAATGCTTAGAGGGTTGGTGTAGTATCACAACTATATAGAATTAACTGCATAGGAAAAACACCAAAAGGAAACATCAAAAGTTAATGGTGTGGGGCTTCCCTGGTGGCGCAGTGGTTGAGAGTCCACCTGCTGATGCAGGGGACACGGGTTCGTGCCCCGGTCCGGGAAGATCCCACATGTCGCGGAGCGGCTGGGCCCGTGAGCCACGGCCGCTGAGCCTGCGCGTTTTAGCCAGTGCTCCACAACGGGAGAGGCCACAACAGTGAGAGGCCCACGTACCACCAAAAAAAAAAAAAGTTAATGGTGTGGTGTCTTTGGGGTACTGTAACAAAACCTCCTTTTTAAAATATTCTGTATGTAGCCTTAATTTTTCTGGGCTGCCTTGAAGTGCTACCGTTTGAGGTCACACTAAACACACACGCATCTCCCTCCAAAAATCTTAAAGAACATATCTCTTTACAGCATGTTTTCCTGAAGGGGCAACATACACACTTATATAGCCCACCACATACAAAGTGTCCTGAAATTCATCAGATCTTTTCTACCTCCCCAGAGTCTCCACAGCACCTGCTCTGAATCTGTCCTCTCTGATCCCTGTTTTCTCTCTGGATGGCTCCATGGGATTCCTTCATGGCCAAGTGCTTTGTTTTCAGTTCCCTGCTCACAGTCTGTGCTTCTGACACACGACCCTTCCCGCTGCGCACGGCACCACAGCAAGTGCTGGTTCACAGGGAAGTGCCTGTGATACTCCCTGGAATTCGAGTTAATATATTTCTCCACCTTGTGGCAGGATTTTAAAATTTTCTCACATAAGCCTATCCTGCTTTTATAATGACAAAAATATATAGTATTTTCCAAAGGGTAAAGGCTGTTCACAAAACAGAGGGAGAATGTAGCCTAGATTCCTTTTCTTCCCTTCATCTGTGTGTTCTAAGCATGTCTCCAGTCTTGACATTCAGAGCTGGGATTTCCTTGTTTCTTTTCTCTCCAGGAACTGATTCAGACAGTAAGTTTGGGAGGCAACTATCTTCTCAACGTTGGACCAACTAAAGATGGACTGATTGTTCCCATCTTCCAAGAAAGGCTTCTTGCTGTTGGGAAGTGGCTGAGCATCAATGGGGAGGCTATCTATGCCTCCAAACCATGGAGGGTACAATTGGAAAAAAACACGACCTCTGTGTGGTGAGTCTAGTCTTCTGTTACATGCAGGAATGGGATGTGGCCCCACCCTGAGCTGGCATCTCCTTGGGTCCACAGTGGTACAAGCCAGGCTGGGAGTCATCTTGAGGAAATGCAAAAGCGGTCCTTTTGCTATTAAATTTGTGCCCAGGTTTATGTTTTAGGCCCCAGGGTATCTTTGACTAGTAAGGGAGGCCGAAGGCTTGGTGAAAAAAGAAAGAGCTACAAAGTGTCAGTCAATTTGCTTGACAATGTTACCCCACCTCCTAAAAATACTAATAGCTGATATTTGCATGACATTCACAACATGCAGGCTTCGCTCTAAATTCTTTCCCCTCATTTCATCCCCTCAACCATCCCACCAAGTTGATACTATCATTATCAGGTTACAAGTGAGAAAGCCGACTCAGGGCAGGAATATCACTTGCCTAGAATTACAGAGCTACTAAATGGAGAAGTCATGATTCATACTTGGAAGGTGGATCTAGTTATTTGATCTTGCGCTTCAGTGTTTTTCAACGGCAAGATGGGGTGATGATACATAACTTCCTAGAGTGTGAGGGTTAAATGAGATAACATATGTAAGGTATCATCAGAGTGCCAGGCACAAACTGACTGCTCAGTGAAAGACCTCTGTAAATGTTATACCAGAGAGCAGGGGTCTCTGGGTCAGGGGAAACACGTTCATCCTTCTGTTCTGGATGAGTTTCTATGTAGGGATTTTCACCCTCTTCTTTAAGCATGGTGAAATCTCAGAACAACAAGCTTGTCTTGGGAATTCCCTGGCGGTCCAGTGGTTAGGACTCTGCGCTTTCACTGCCATGGGCCAGGGTTCGATCCCCGGTCGGGGAACTAAGATCCCGCAAGCTGTGTTGGGTGGCCAAAAATTAAAAAATAAAAAAAAATTTTTTAATTAAAAACAAAAACCCAAATTTGTCTTCGTTGCACACCTTGCCCTTGTTATATCCTTGACTTTTCATATGGATTTGGAGTCAAAGAATGATTTGAATGATGAGGCAAATGGCTTCAGTGTGAGGTAACTAGTATAAGAGTTACACATTTTTTAAAGAAAACTTAGAACCCTGTAGAGAGAGAAAATGGAAGATATCACCAGAAAGAATCTTCCAGGGCTGCTTTCTTCCCACAGACCTTAATTGGTATCGAGTTATTAGTGCTTCCTTGTAGCAGGGACAGACTGAAGGTCTTGGAGTTGGTGGATAATTGAAAGGGGAACGTATAAGGTCATGTGGCAGGGTAATAAGCCAGTTATCTTTGACAGTGATGTTTCTTTTTTCCCAGGTATACCTCAAAAGGATCAGCTGTTTATGCCATTTTCCTACACTGGCCAGAAGATGGAATCTTAAGCCTTAAATCCCCCATAACTACTTCGACTACAGAGGTAAAGAGCCTCAGTCAGTCTTGTCAGAGATGTAACTTTTTGTAAAGGAATTGGCAAGTCTTCTCTAATTTTTCCTTCCTTCCCCAGGTTTCTCCCATATTTATTCCCCTTTTGGACTGTCTTCCCTGCCATGGCCCAGCATAGTTGTTTCTCACCATGTTCAGGCCACATTCTGTGCCCATCAGTGCATTAATGTTTTTTCCATTCCCTTTTGCTTTCTGCAGGTAACAATGCTGGGAATCGAAAAGTATCTGAAGTGGTCCCCAAATCCAGGTAAAGGTCTCCTCGTGTACCTGCCCCAGTTACCACCCTCTGCTCTTCCGACTGAGTTTGCTTGGACTGTAAAGCTGACAGGAGTGGAGTGATCATTGGAGTTCAACCAGAAAGGGACACGGCCTACACTTTGATTTTCCTCTTATAGTGCCATCACTGTAATAAACTACTCTTGTCTACTCACACATCTCTTTTCCAACGCATTTTAATAAAAGGAAGGAATTACGTTACGCTGATGTCTCACAGGATCAAAGATCTGAGATCGATTGCTAGCATCTCTCTCTCTGATCAACAGAAGGGATTGAGCAGTTAAGCTCATCCTAACTTTGGGAATTATCTACGATGGAAACTTCACTCCATTCTGTGTTTCATAACCTGCTTGTTTACTCAAATGACTTCAGATCAAGAATAAGCCAAGTCATCCCGTTGCCTATGGGAGGAGCTGAAAAGGATTTGGCAAAATCCACCACATGCTATTTATTTAGCATCAAATGTGACCAGTTACTCCCACCTACCCCCAGGAGCAGGAGATCCTGGAGGGGAAGGAAAATGCTTCCTAGGCTGCTAATAATCAGCTTTTTAGAAGTTTCCAAAGCAAACTAAGAGCTCTGAAATTCAGTCTGTTTACAGTGATACTATGAAGAAAATGAATGTGATTCTGCCCTGCTTTCTTTAATACAATCAAATAAATAAATTTGTACATCAAATTATTTTCTACCAAAAAGCATGTTGTAGCTTTCTTCTTCCAGTTTCTATATGGATTGCTTATAGCCTTATGTTTTATTAAAAAATAGAAGGGGGATAACTTGCCAAGTCTCTTTAATGCAGAGCAAAGAAAGTAATTCCTTTGGTTCTTCTACTACTCACTTCTAGTACCATTCTTTTGAGGTGGCTCAAAAAAAAAAAAAAAACTCAGCAAAAATGGGCAAAGGACTTGAAGAGACATTTTTCCAAAGAAGATATACAAATGGCCAATAAGACATGAAAGATATTCAAAATTACTAAGCACTAGGGCAATGCAAATTAAAACCACAGTGAGATACCACTTCATAATCATTAGGATGGCTATTATCAAAAAACAAAAGCCAGAATTTGGCAAAAATATGGAGAAATTGGAACTGTTGTGCGTTACTGGTGGGAGTGTAAAATGATGCAACTGGTTGCAGAAAACGGTATAGCAGTTTCTGAAAAAATTAAACACAAAACTACCACATGGTCCAGCAATTCCACTTTTTGGATATATACCGAAAAGCACTGAAAACAGAATCTCAAAGAGATTATTTGTAGACCCATGTTCATAGCAGCATTATTCACAATAGCTAAAACATGGAAGTGTATATATATGTAGCTGATTCTTGAACAATATGGGTTTGAACTGTGCAAGTCCATTTATATGCAAATTTTTAAAATAAATACTACAGTACTAACCCAATCAAAAATGGGCAGAAGACCTAAATAGACATTTCTCCAAAGAAGACATACAGATGACCAAAAGGCACATGAAAAGATGCTCATCATTGCTAATTATTAGAGAAATGCAAATCAAAACTACAATGAGGTACCACCTCACACCGGTCAGAATGGCCATCTCATTCAAGTCTACAAATAACAAACGCTGGAGATGGTGTGGAGAAAAAGGAACCTCCTACAGTGTTGGTGGGAATGTAAACTGGCACAGCCACTATGGAAGACAGTATGGAGGTTCCTCAAAAAACTAAAAATAGAGCTGCCATATGATGCAGCAATCCTACTCCTGGGCATGTATCTGGAAAAAAACTATAAAAAGATACATGCACCCCTATGTTCATAGCAGCACTATTTACAATAGCCAAGACCCAGAAACAGCCTGAATGTCCGTCGACAGATGAATGGATAAAGAAGATGTGGTGTGTATAGTTGGGAATTCCCTGGTGGTCCAGTGGTTAGGACTCTGCCCTGTCACTGCCAAGGGCCTGGGTTCGATCCCTGTTCGAGCCAAAAAATAAAAAAAGATGTGATATATATATATATGTATAGATACATGTATCTATATCTATCCACAATGGACTACTACTCAGCCATAAAAAGAATGAAATAATGCCATTTGCGGCAACATGGATGGACCTAGAGATTATCATACTAAGTGAAGTGAGTCAGACAGAGAAAGACAAATACCATATGACGTCACTTATATGTAGAATCTAAAATATGACACAAATGAACTTATCTACAAAACAGAAACAGACTCACAGACATATAAAACAGACTTATGGTTGCCAAGAGGGAGGGAGGGTGGGGAGGTATGGGCTGGGAGTTTGGGATTAGCAGATGCAAACTATTATATATAGAATGGATAAACAACAAGGTCCTGCTGTATAGCACAGGGAACTATATCAGTATCCTGTAATAAACCATAATGGAAAAGAATATGGGGCAGAAGGGTGGCCATTGGGGCCGTTGAGGCAGCGGCAGCTCCGGGCACCGTGGCTCCAGAAGGAAGCAGTGCCGCGTCCCGGGCCGGGGCTTTGCTGCGAGCCTGGCAGGGGGCTGGACAGGAGCCACAGCTTCGTGCACCACATCCGACGGAGCCAGCTCGCCCTGTCGTGCACTGCCCCGCACACCGCCACTGCCCCCAGCCTGGCCTGGCCATCCGTGACTCCTGCTCAGCTCCCCGCAGGGATGGCTACAGCAGGAGGGTGAAGCAGGCGGCCGGGGAGAAGGCGAGGAGGCAGCACAGGCCTGTGCCCAGTCGGCCTCGAGAGCCTGACCTGCAGGTGTATCTGCCACTGTAATGGGGGCGGACGGGTGCGTAACTGTTGGCAAGCGCCCACTGGCGCACGACCATTAGCGCGAGACCGTTGTTGTGCAGCAGTTGGAGATTCTGCTCCGTCAACGGTCAGCCTGGCAGTGATCACGGTAGAGAGCGCAGGGAGAGGAGGATCGGCCTTCTCCCTCCCGGCCTCAGGCTGGCGGGTGAGCTGGGAGGCCCGGAGGGCTGGCTGAGGGCTGTGTCCTGCAGAACTCCAGAGCCCTTGCCACGCGGCCCACTGGCTGGGCCCAGCCCTTGACCTAATGGTGGCAGCAGTCTCCATGGGTTGCAGTCCATGGGGGCCTCAGCAACCGAAGTATACGGACACTGCCATTAAGGTGACAGCTTCACCAGCTTCGGTCTCTCCGTTCAAGTTTCTGACTGGTATTTGCTAACGTTTGTTTTAGTGGAGGTTTATAGGAACATCGTGACCTGACCTCAAGAACAAAGGATCTGACCCCAGAAGTTTGCAACAGCTAACCACGCCCCCCCCTCACCTTTCCCATAAAAGGGCTTTGCTGAAAGCTTTCCTCAGGAGTTCAGGGTTTTTAAGGCATGAGCCAGCTGTCTCCTTGGATGGCCCTGCAATAAACCTTTCTCTGTTCCAAACTCTGATGTTTAGGTATTGTTTGGCCTCACTGTGCATCGGGCACACGACTTGCTTTTGGTAACACTAACAATCTACAGCAAACATAATACTTAAAGACATGATGTTTAGAAAAAAGCTCTTCCAACCAGAAGTGAGATGGGGCGCCAAGCATCACTGTTACTATTCAATGTTGTTTGGGAGGTCCTAATCAAGGCAGTAAAACAAGTAACAAAATCAGGGGCATAAGAATCAGAAAGGATGAAACCACGCAGTCATTGTTCTTGGACGATGGGATTATTCACATAGAAAACTTCAAAGAATATATACAAATAAAGTATTAGAATTAGGGGAATTCCCTGGTGGTCTAGTTGTTAGGACTCGGGGCTTTCGCTGCCGGGGCCTGGCTCAATCCCTGGTCGGGGAACTGAGATCCGGCAAGCCTCAGGGCATAGCCAAAAAAAAAGTTATTAGAATTAATAAGATACATTAGCAGGTTTTTGGATCCATCAATAAAAAGCAATTGCATACCTACAGTCCAGAAACTAGAAAACGATGAAACAATTCCATTTACTTTAACAAAAGATATGAAATACCTAAAACAAAATTAGCAAAAGTTGTGCAAGAGACTCAACAGCCGAAGTTCCAACTTCTCTAAGTTTCCAACCGCCATTTCCCACCGGAAGGAGATGGCGGGGCAACAAGATGGCTCCAGGCAGCATCTCAGACCTTTTGGACGCTTTGGCACCCCAGTCTCCCTGATTGTATGGAAGTTTCCCAGTAAATCCTGTTGGGTGGATCCTCAAATAGATCCAACTCCTGGCAAAATCACGGCCCCAGGTGTGTCCTCAACTCGTAAATTTTCCAGTAGGTACTGAACGTCTGGAATGCTTTGGGGCTTGATTCCAGGATGATTCTAATGAGAAGAGTAGATCCAAATCCTTATAAATTTCATCCCAAAGAATGGTCCCAACTCTGTCTTCAGGACTGCATGCAATGTGTTGAGTAAATGCGCGCTGTTGGGCTTGATTCCAGGATAGTTCCATTGGAGACAGGGAGATCCAACTCCTTACAAACTCAAGTCCCAGAATATGTCTCCAACTCTAAGACTTCTAGATTGCATCTTAAAGTCTGGAGTAAATCCACACTGTAGGACAGGATTCCAGAATGGTTACAATGGAGATGAGTAGATCTGACTTCTCACAAAATCGAGATCTGAGGTGTGTTGTTTCTTTCAGTGGAATAGCTCAGTGGAGGGTCACAGGCCAGGATGGTTTGCTGTGCAACCACGTGGACGGACCCCCTTACAAAATGGAAGCTCAAGATGTGTCCCCAACTCTTAAACTTTCTAGATTATATCAAATATTCTTAGTAAGTCTACTATGGAGGATTTATCTCAGTGGAGAGGAGTAAGTTGAACTCCTTGGGTTTGCCTTCAATTCAAATGTCTCAAATAATTCAGTGCTGGGATTACCAGGACTGGATAGTTTGCAGTGAAGAGTGGATTGAACCCCTTACAAAATTGTGGCCCAAGGCATGTCTGGACTTTTCAGCTGGGGACTTTGGGAGGCCACGTCCTCCCATCTGCCATCAAAGTATTTTTTCACTGTGCTTATCTTAGAAAACTGATAAAAGTGACTCCCATAGTCTGCTAATGGGCTGAGAATTTTCTGAAGGTAGGCAATCCTGCCACAGTGACCACCAGGGGACGTGTGGTGCAGCTGAGGAGACCTTTTCCAGGCCCAAGACACCGCACTTGGGGGGACTTTCTTGGACCATAGACCCAGCCGGTCAACCTCGAGCAGGTGGAAAGGTGGGACTGGGCCTCTGAGGCCCAATGGACTCTACCATCAGTCATCTCAGGGACTTTCCCTCAATTTATTTATTAATTATGTTTTTGCCATGTAAAAAACAGCTTTATTGAGATATAATTCACATTATACAATTCACTCATTTAAAATGTACAATTCAGTGGCTTTTAGTATATTCACAGTGTTGTCAATCATTGACACAATCCATTTTAGAATATTTTTATCATCCCCAAAAGAAACCCCGTACCTTTTAGCAGTCACTCTCATCTCCCCTCAACACCCTCCCAGCCCTAGCTAACCACGAATCTACTTCCTATCTCTGTGAATTTGCCCGTTCTAGGTACCTTACACAAGTCGAGGCATACAATATGTGGTCTTTTGTGTCTGCCTTCTTTCAGTTAATATAATTTTTTCAAGGTCGATGCGTGTCGTAACCCATATCAGTACTTTATTTCTTTTTATGGCTGAATAATATTCCATTGTATGGGCACACCACCACATTTTATTTACTTATTAATCACTGAATGGACATTTGGGTTGCTTACACTTTCCAGCCAATTAGGAATAGGCTGCTATGAACATCTGTGTACAAGTTTTTTGTGGACATATGTTTTTATTTCTCTTGAGTATATAGAGTGGGATTACTGGGTCAAATGGATTTTTGAAGGCTAATATTCCATTGTACATATATATCACATTCTGTTTATCCATTCACAAGCTGATGAACACCTGAAATGTTTACACCTTTGGGATATGAGAAATGCTGCTATGAACACTGATGAATAAGTTATTTCTTTGAGTTCCTCCTTTTCCGCTTTCTTGGGTATATACCTAGGAGTGGAATTGCTGGATCGTATGGTAATTTTAAGTTTAGCTTTTTGAGGAATCACCAAACAGTTTTCCACAGCAGCTGCACCATTTATATTCACCATTTATATAGTCATGTATAAAGATTCCAATTTCTCCACACCCTCACCAACACTTATTTTCTGTCTTTTTGACTATAGCCATCCTAGTGGATGTGGGGAGATTCTTTTATTTTCAAACCACGTTTTAAAGTTACAATATTCCAGGAAATTCATTTCAACAAAGTTTTCAGATTTATTGTCCATAAATTTGTATATTAAACAGTGCAGTGTCTTTAATTCTGTCCTCTTGTTTTATTCATGGCTTTTTTGTGTGTGATCAATGTGCTTATACAATGTTGTCAATTTTATTAGTCTCAAAAAGCCAGTTTTCTTTTTTTTTAATTGGATGATTCCCTCTCAATTGTAACTTTTTTCCCTATATCATTTACTTTTCTACCTTTTATTTTGGCCTTCATTCTACTTACTTGGAGTTTTCCAGTTGTTCTTTTTCTCACATTTTGAATTAAAATAAGATTCCAACTGCAGGTGACCCTAGGCCGACTCTCATACATTTGCTAGTATTACTCTTACAGTAAATATTTACTTAGTGCCAGCCATGTACCTGGTATTGTGGGCACCACAGTGAACAACCAGTTAAAGTCTTTGATCCATTTTGAGTTAATTTTTGTATGTGGCATCAGGTAAGGATCCAACTTCATTCTTTTGCATGTGGATATCCAATTTTCCCAGCACCATTTGTTGAAAAGACTGTTCTTTCCCTATTGAATGGTCTTGGCATTCTTATTGAAAATTATTTGATCATATATGCAAGGGCTAATTTCTGGATTTTTTTTTTTTCGGTACACGGGCCTCTCACTGTTGTGGCCTCTCTCGTTGCGGAGCACAGGCTCCGGATGCGCAGGCTCGGCGGCCATGGTTCACGGTCCTAGCCGCTCCGCGGCATGTGGGATCTTCCCGGACCGGGGCACGAACCCGTGTCCCCTGCATCGGCAGGTGGACTCTCAACCACTGCGCCACCAGGGAAGTCCCAACTTGGTTCTTTTTTTAAAGAACATGTTGGCTATTCAAGGTCCTTGAGATTCCTTATGAAATGTAGGATTTTTTTTTTCTACTTCTGCCAAAACCATCACTGGGATTTAAATAGGGATTGCAGTGAAACTGTGGATCACTTTTGGGTAGTATTAACATCCTAACAACATTAAATCTTCCAATTCATAAACATGGATATCTTTTCATTTACTTATGTCTTCTTTAGTTTCAGCAATGGTTTGTACTTTTCAGTGTACAAGTCTCAAATGTCATATTTATTTTAAATGTCATACTAGTATTTTGGGGTCAAGTTCAGCCCTCTAGCTGCAGGCTTGAGGATTCTGTCAGTAGTGCTCTGTTATGATGGAGAAAATTTTTGGTGCTGTGGAAGCATAACAAAACACTTATCATGTCTTGTTCTCTCCCTAGCTAAAAATCTGAGTCCCTTGAAAACAGGGGCAGTACCTTCTCTGCCTCTCCTGAGAATGCCAGTCAGTGCACTTACTAGTTGGATATCCACCCACCCAGTAACCACAGTAACTACTTACAAAATGCAAATTTGATCGTATCTTCCTGCTTAAAATCCTTCAAAAGCATTGCTGTTAGGATAGCTGTTATTAACGTGTTCTCCAAAGCCCTGTGGTACAGTCCCTGTCAATCTCTCCCATCTTAGTAGGAAGACTCCTTCTAACTCCCTGCCGGCTCTCCAGTCATTGTGGCCTTCTTTTCATCTCTCTAAAACAATGTTTTCAAACATTTCTAATTGCAGCCTACAGAAAGAATTTTATTTTATAGTGCAACCTAGTTTGTTATGCATTAACAAACAAAAGTTTTGTAAAGCAGTACAGTACCTAGCTTTACTACTTATACAATGTACTCTGATATTTTCTATTTCTTTGAAAAAGTACCCACTAAATTGATATTATTACCAATGAGGTACAACACACATTTTGAAAAACACTGCTCTGGGCATTCAATTTCTTTGCCTCGGGTCCTCTGCATATGCTATGCTCTGTCGGGAAAGTTTTTCTTGTATCCTCTTTACCTGCGTAAATTTTACTCATTCTTCAATCAAAGGATGCTTCTCTCTTTGGAGTCGACTGCCTGCATTTAAGTCCCGAAGATCGTGATGAATGAGTTAATACATGCAAATAACTCAGAACAGTGCGTGGCAAATAGTAATGCTTCATCTTATTAATGCGGAAGGTAATTCTACAACTATTCGTGTGACTGTTAATATCTGTCTTCCCACATCTCCCAGACTACAAACCCATTAAGTCAGAGACTTTGGTTAATTTTTGTTCATCTTTATAGTCCTAGCGCCTCACTTCGTCTGGCACACAAAGGGCGCGCATAAATAACGGCTAGGGAAGCACTGCCCAGAAGAAATAAAAACGTAGACAGACTGGGCACGGAGCCTGCGTAGGGCGTCATCACGGCGCTCCAGAGGCCCCGCCCACCTGGCTGTCGGTGGTCACGTGGGGCTCCGCTGGGCTGCCGCCGGGGAAGCTGGGTGAAGATGGCGACAGTGAAGAAGGCGCCCCTGTGGAGACTGGTGGGCTTGGCGTCCCTCCGGGCTGTAAGTGCCCCGGCCCGCCCAGGGGCGGTCCTGAAGGCACCGTGATGGTCAGGGTCGGGGGCTTGGCCCATAGCGGCTGCTCTCTGAGAGGCGAAGCCGGACAGCTCATCAGGCCAGGAGGGTTGGGAGGGCTTTGGAATCTTGGACCCTCTCTGACTCGTCCAAATCTCTTGAGGGGCATGGGGAAACTGAGGCCCAGAGATGGGGAGCGACTCGCCCGGGTCGTGGAGACCTGGGTCGCCATCCCAGGCGTGCTCATTCCCTGGCCAAGGCTCTTTCTGGTGACCCTGGCATCTGTCTCCCTGTAACTGAGCTTCAGACTTCCCCAAGTCCCTCATTAAGGAAAATCATGATTACCCTGCCAGTTCGAGTGGAGAAACCCAGGTCATCCCCCTCCGTCCATCTCCATTTCCAGCTCTTGTTGCATTTGGGGACGCTTGGCGAGCTATCCCAGCGTGCTGAGCAGGACTTAGATCGCGTGTGGCCAGTTGTGATTCCCTTGGAATTGTACTTTGGGCCAGTTTGATCCTGGTGTTTCCACCTCTCGCCCATGCTCAGTGAGTGGAAGGAAAGTGTAGGAGACCTAATTGTATAAAGGGTTGAATACATTGTGTTGGGTAAAGCTCGAGCTGAGATGTCCCAGTGGTTCTGAAGCCACTTTTGCGGTTGAGTGACAGGTCTCTAAACCCTGGTTTTCTTGATCTATGACATGAGAAAAGATTACCTCAGGGTTGGTTTGGAGATTAAGGAAAACGTAAGTAAAGCATTTAACATTGTTCTAGCTCTTAGTAAGTGATTGCTCGGTTGTTGCCTTAGAGTTTAGGAGGAGTTTAAACTGGTAAAAATTACACTGCCTTGGCAGTAGGGGCCCCTCTCAGAAAACCACTTCAGTGTCTACTAGACCACCTTCCCCCACCGATTGCTCATTGCAAATAAATCCAGTAAGTCCAGCTTGAAAAGTTAAGAAAATTAAATGAGATGGTGGATGTAAATGTGATTTAAAAAAATTCCTGGTGTAATGAAATGCTGGTAGTAGGCCCTCCCTCCATGGGGTAACTTGCACAGACTTGATGGCAGAACCAGACGGTTAAATCCAAACTTCCTCACTTCCTACCTGTGTGATTTGGGGTTTTCTGAGGTTGTTTCCTCCTCTATGGAATTGGAATAGTGATAGTTCCTGTCATGTAGGGACTAAATGAGGTGCTGATGTCTGGAAGTTAGCACTGGGCTTTAGTCAGTTTTAGCTGTTGATAAAGGTACCATAGCTCAGGAGGCTGTGGCCCAGGATTTGTGTGGTTAGAGGGGATTATTTCTATGCAGAACTTTACAGAGGGAATGAATTGGGTGTTTAACCAAGGCGAGAGAAGACTGGGGGGGACCGAAGGGTGGCAGAGGCAACATGGCCTAGGGGTTAAGAGCATAGGCTCTAGATCCACACTGCTGGGTTCAGATATGAGCTCAGTGACTAGCTAACCATGTGACCTTGGGAAAATTGCTTAATCTCCTTGGAATTCAGATTTCTCACAGTAAAATGGGGATTATAATAGTTCCTACCTAATAAGGTTGTTGAGAGGATAATATGGGTTAATATGTAAAAGGCTCTTTTAAGTGCCTGGCAAATAGTAAATGCTTCAATAATAGTAAATGCTTGTTTTGTTGTTAGTATGAAGTGTTGTTATGGGGAAGGAAGTAGAACTGAGTTTATTCTGTTCTCATAAAAGGAACTTGGAAACAGGTTTTACATTCTTTCAACAACATTCACTGGTTATTTATTGAGCCCATATGAGGTAGCAAGGCCTTGGAAAGATAACAATGAATAAAACAAAGTCCCTGCCTCATGGAGCTTACATTCCAGTGCGATCCTTTTAGGGTAATGTACCAGCAGAGGCTCAACATACCTTTTGGAGGGATATTCAACTTGCAGGGACCTTCCAACCTAGCCTATTGACATCCTGAAATTCAGGGGCTCCTCACCTTAGTCTCTAGGAAGCTTTACTGGCTAAAACCAAAGCCAATTCAGGTGAGTTGTTTAAGTTCCAGCTGATTCATAGCTGGGAATATTTCCTTCCTTCAGGGTTTCAGGAATTTGGGATCCTTGTCAGATTCCCAGTACCCCTCGCCCCTTGCCCCACTGCAATATGTTTATCCAGAGCAAATCTGGTAAAATGTAATTAATTTAAACAGTATTAAGTAGTACTAAGAAGAATAGAGGAAAGAGGGGGAAAAAGCCTTGTATTACTCGGTGGTGGTGGGGAGGGGGAGATTTCCCATAGAGGACTTTATATAGGACAGACTTTACACAGAGGAGACTCGGGGCCTTTTTTTAATGTCTTCAACTGCTGAAGGTTTTATCTCCTCTCAGACTCACTCTCCTTGTCATCACCCAGCCTATGATTATAAGAGAACAGAGCCCCGTCCATCCCCACAACCCCACAAAGTCCAAGACTGCTTCTCACCACACTCAGTAATTGCCCTCCTCTGGGGCAGGTATGCCCTTCATGCATTTATCTGTTGTTTTAATAACTATTTAATGAGTGCCTCCTTTGTGCCAAGCACAGTGTCAAACGTGAGAGGAAGTGGAGGTTACGACAAAGTCGCTCATAGAGCATACATTCTACTGGAGGAATCATTGAGCAGGCATTATTTGCAGTGCTCTCAAGGAAGTCATTATAGTCCTGAAATAGAAAATAATGAGGGTGAGGGGATTGGCAGCTTTACAAAGGGTAGTCAGAGGGGCCTATCTATGACTGAAAGATGAGAGGGAGCCAGATGTGGGAAGGGCCATGTGAAGAGCATCCTGGGCAGAGGAACTGTAAGCCCTGAGGCCCTGCTATGGGAGAAAGGCTGGTGGGTCTGGAGTATAGTGACCCAGCTGAGAGGTGAGTGCAGAACAGTAGGAACCAGGAATGAGTTCTCGGAGATTGGCAGGAGTCAGATGATAAGAATCTTATAGGCTATGGTGAGTGGGGAAGGAATGAGTCAGGTTTCTGGCTTAGGCAACAGGGTGTATGTGATGCTTCTTACTGAGATAGGAAGACTCAAGTCGGACTGGGCTTTAGGAGTAATTAAAGTTCTGTTTAGGGACATCTGTGTTTGAGAGCGCAAATGGGTTTGTTTAAAAAAGCCTAGGGACTTCCCTGGTGGTGCAGTGGTCCCAATGCAGGGTGGCCCAGGTTCGATCCTTGGTCAGGGAACTAGATCCCACATGCATGCCGCAACTAAGGAGCCCATATGCTGTAACTAAGGAGCCGGTGAGCCACAGCTAAGACCCAGTGCAACCAACTAAATAAATATTTTTAAAAAATAATTAAAAAAAATAAAAACCTAAATGCTCAACTGTCAGGTGGTTGGAAATGGGGTGGGTCTAGACTAAAGGAGAGTTGGAAATGGCCCTGTACTGGGAGCATGAATCACTTACTCCAGAGGTCCCCAACCCTCGGGCCATGGACCAGCATCGGTCTGTGGCCTGTTAGGAACCAGGCCGCACAGCAGGAGGTGAGCGGTGGGCAAGTGAGCGAAGCTTCATCTGCTGCTCCGAATCACTCCGCCTCCTGTCAGATCAGCGGCAGCATTAGATTCTTATAGGAGCGCGAGCCCTACTGTGAACTGCACATGCGAGGGATCTAGGTTGCTCGCTCCTTGTGAGAATCTAATGCCTGATGATCTGATGTGGAGCTGAGGCGGTGATGCTAGCGCTGGGGAGCAGCTGCAAATACAGATTATCATTAGCAGAGAGGTTTGACTGCACAGAGACCATAATAAATCAGTTGCTTGCAGACTCATATCAAAACCCTATCAGTGAGTGGCAAGTGACAAACTGCATCTTATGGAGTAGACTGGACATAAGCCACACACTTCAAGTGTCACTGTCTCCCATCGCCCCCAGATGGGACCATCTAGTTGCAGGAAAACAAGCTCAGGGATCCCACTGATTCTGCATTACGATGAGTTGCATAATTATTTCAGTATATATTACAATGTAATAATAGAAATAAAGTGCACAATAAATGTAATGTGCTTGAATCGTCCCGAAACCATCCCCTCCCCCACACACACAGTCCGTGGAAAAATTGTCTTCCACGAAACCAGTCCCTTGTGCCAACAAGGTTGGGGACTGCTGTCTTATTCTATTCCTGTTTCTAAGTGAATTTTTTTTGTTGTTCTTGATTCTAAAACAGAGCAAATGTGAATTAAAGGGTGAGAAATGTTGCTTCTTGTCTCAGTATTAGTGAAGATGGATACATTCTTTCAGATTTGCCCCCCTGGAGAATTGTGACAATTTCCTCCTGTTACTTTTTGTTTCCTCTTTTAAACCGAAGGTTAGCACCTCATCTGTGGGTACTTTCCCAAAGCAAGTGAAAATTGTGGAAGTTGGTCCCCGAGACGGACTACAAAATGAAAAGGTAAGGCTGGAAATCAACCAAAAAAGTTTTTGCAGGCTTCGAGAGTTCCATGTGGGGGGTGCAGAACTATACCCAACTTAGGGCCGGGTCGGGGAGGCCAGGCAGGCACCTGTGACAGTTCAGCCACAAGTGTTGTGACCCCGGGTCCACCTTAAGGCCCTGTGGCGGGGGCGGGGGGGGGGACGGTAAGTGCTGTGGGAGCGCAGAGGGAAGGTGAGGGCGTGCCTTTGATCCAGCAATTGCACATAAGGGGATTTGTCCAAAGGAAGTCATGAAAGTCACATGCAAAGATTTAGCCTTGCGGATGTTCCTTAAAACCCTGTTGTAACAGCAGAACAGTTGGAAACAACCTAAATGTTCAGTAGGAGGAAAGATAACTCAAATACATTAATGACTTCATAAAATGGAATATTGTGAAGCCATTAATAATATAGGAGTATAATATAGGGTGGCCCGGGTTCGATCCTTGGTCAGGGAACTAGATCCCACATGCATGCCGCAACTAAGGAGCCCATATGCTGTAACTAAGGAGCTGGTGAGCCACAGCTAAGACCCAGTGCAACCAACTACTCCATCAAGCAAGTGTCACGTGGTTGGAAATGGGGTGGGTCTAGACTAAAGGAGAGTTGGAAATGGCCCTGTACTGGGAGCATGAATCACTTACTCCAGAGCTCCCCAACCCTCGGGCCATGGACTTTATTTCTATTATTACCTGAGCTTGTTTTCCTGCAACTAGATGGTCCCATCTGGGGGCGATGGGAGACAGTGACACTTGAAGTGTGTGGCTTACGTCCAGTCTACTCCATAAGATGCAAGTTTGTCACTTGCAGTTTGTAATCAGATTATAAGATAGTGTCTATATATATATATATTTAATCTTATACTTTTGTGTAAGAAACAAAAAAGTTTATATATGTGTGGGAGCACCTGCCTAGAAAAGGATCATAGAACAGTGCTGTCCAGTAGAACTTCCTGTGAAGACAGAAGTGTTCTAGGCTTGAGCTGTCCCATACAGTAGCCACTAGACACTTGTAGCTGTTGAGCACTTGAAATGTGACTAGTGTGGCTGGGAATTGAATTTTTTAATGTAATTTTAATTAATTAAAATTTAAATAGCCACGTATGGCTCATGTCTAATGTACTGGACTGCACAGATCTAGAAAGTTACCTGTCAGGGTATTAAGAGTGTTATCTCTGGGAGGTTTTAAGGGTGGTTTTCTTTTGTTTTTGGCATGTTTTTCTGAAATAATCATGTATTAATTATTTTTTCAATAAGAAAACCTCTTTTAAAAATTTTTTTTTAAAGCATGATCAGCCTACCTTTAATAGTGAGTGTTGGTTGGAAACAATAAGCTGTAAGCTCTCTGAGAACAGGATCATGTCTGTTCTGCTCACCGCTGTATCTGTAGCTCCTAGCACAATCCTTGGAACATAGAAGGCTCTCAAAAATTACTTGTGGAATAGATTAAATTAAAGCAGTGGGAGAGAAATTGGGGGTGGAAGGGCCTGGCGAGAAGGACTTGGAGTTTTTAGGATTTTTGACCTAATCCTGTAAGTACTAGGGAGCCATGGAAGGCTTTTGAGCAGGAGAGTGAGATAATGGAGACTGTGTTTTAGAAGGATTCCTGTGTGGGAGGAACTGGTAGAGTGACTGTGACCATGCCATAACATACATGGGATAATGATGGTAGATTTGGAGATAGGAGTCCACAGAGTCTGGTGAGCAGCTAGACATGGTGAGGGACAGAGAAGCAGTAGGCTGATCATGTGAGGATGAGATCCTGTGCCAGCTGAGAGACAGAAGGGGAATGGTGCGACCCTTTGGAGGCCACATCTCATGGGACCCAGAAGGTTAGTCATCTCTGCCCTTTCAGGCCATGGCACTTTGTTTATGATGGGGTCATAAAGCAACAAAAATTTAGTTTACAAGCCTGTATGACAGGAAAATATTGTCTCCATATCAGTATTAACTCATTTTCAAGTGAGAAACTGCTTCCACTGCAAAATGCTATCTGTAGAATTCGAAGACAAGCCTTGTTCTGCACCTGTTGGCCAGGATTACTTGTGAATTCATGATAGTGTTTGAAAGTTGAGATAGTGAAGTGCTTGCTGTAGTAAAAGCTTTGAACTAACAGGCTGCATTCTGAGACCATTTTATTACTGACTTTGCCAACCTGTCTTTTCTGGTTTTTCTCTGCATTACAGAATATTATACCTACTCCAATGAAAATCAAACTGATAGACATGCTTTCCGAAGCAGGACTTCCTGTTATAGAAGCCACCAGCTTTGTGTCTCCCAAATGGGTTCCCCAGGTGAGCCCCAGCCCTCAGGCATGTCTCAGATGAGAGGGATGTAAAGTTTTGCACTTGCCCTGGAAGTCAGTAGAAGTCAGGAACGTAGGTTTCCAGGTCTCTGGCTTTGAGAGCTCTCTGTGCTTCATAGTAGCATGTGCAGCAAAAGAGCATGCCCCGGGAGGCGGTGGCTTGGATTCAGTCTTGGCCCTGCCCCGACTTGCATGGTGAGCTTGGTGAGGCCTTCCCCTCTCCAGCTTCAAGATGACCTCTCAGGTCTCTTCTGGCTCTAAGAAGTCTAGAATCTCTAGGCCTGTCTAGAGGTGTGGCTTCTGCGTTTGTGAAGGGGAAAGACTGGCGACTCCTGCTTCACAGAGATAGTCAAGTGGGAAGAAAGATCCTGTTCCAACTGAGTTAGATGGCACTGAGCACAGTGCCGGGCTCGGAGCACATTCTCAGCAAATGGCTACAAGTACCATTGCTGCTGTTGCTCCTTATGTCGAGTTGACAGTGTTAGCCATATGGAGAGACTGGGGATCTCACCCAGGCCAAGGAGCCTTCTCGCTCATCAGCAGTCAAACAAACAGTAAGAGCGTTGGGGAGACTCAGCTCTGCAAAAGGACTCATTCTGCAAGGGTCCTGGAGAACAGAGATTTTGTGCTAAAACGTTTTTCTCTACCTGAACTCTGCCTGCCCTTGGTGGTGACTTGGCAGTGTCTCCTTTGGCTCTCAGATGGCTGACCACGCTGAAGTCATGAAGGGCATCCAGAAATTTCCCGGCATCAGCTACCCAGTGCTGACCCCAAATTTCAAAGGCTTCCAGGCAGCGGTAAGAGACCTGTTTTTGGTGGGGGCCCCTGAAATGAGATTGATGGCGTTGGCCTCTGTCTTGTCCCTGGGCTCAGTCCCTGTCCCAGGATGTCTGTCTGAATGACTTGTCTCCAGCAGTAATGGGCACCGTCAGACAGACCTGGGGGCGGTCCTGGCACCGCCACTCCCAGCTCTTTGATCTTGACAAGCTGCTAAACCTCTTTGAGCCTCAGGTTCTGCTTATAAAATAAGGTTAATGATGGTACCTAACATTGTGAGGATTTCAGAAGATAGGATGCACATGAGTTGCTTAGTAAGAGCCTGGTAGAAGATAAGTGCTTAATAAACGTTAGCTCTTGTTGTTGTTGCCCATCTCCTCTTTAAAGAAAGGTGACTGAGCTCTCCACAAGAGTTAAAGGTGGTTGCTAGTATCTGTCAACTTGCTTATAATTTTACATGAGAACGTCATTGGAGATGTTGATTCCGAATTTAGGCAAAAAGCTTCTTTTAAGAGTGACTTCCAGGGCTTCCCTGGTGGCGCAGTGGTTGAGAGTCTGCCTGCCGATGCAGGGGACACGGGTTCGTGCCCCGGTCTGGGAGGATCCCATATGCCGCGGAGCGGCTGGGCCCGTGAGCCATGGCCGCTGAGCCTGCGCGTCCGGAGCCTGTGCTCTGCAACAGGAGAGGCCACAACAGTGAGAGGCCCGCGTACCGCAAAAAAAAAAAAAAAAAAAAAAAAGAGTGACTTCCAGGATGGTGACTGCAGCAGCAGTGTTGGTTCTTGGGGAAGGCCAAGGCTTCTTTTTTATTGAGATATAATTCACTGTATTAATTTCCTAGGGCTGCCATTACAAAATATGGAAAAACTAGGTGGCTTAAAACAATAGAAATGTATTCTCTCACAGTTCTGGAGGCTAGAAGTCCTAATCAAGGTGTCAGTAGGGTTGGTTCCTTCTTTTTTTTTTAAATTTATTTATGTATTTATTTTTGGTTGCGTTGGGTCTTCGTTGCTGTGCGTGGGCTTTCTCTAGTTGCGGCGAGCAGGGACTACTCTCTGTTCTGGTGCGCAGGCTTCTCATTATGGTGGCTTCTCTTGTTGCAGACCATGGGCTCTAGGCATGTGGGCTCAGTAATTTTGGCTCACGGGCTCTAGGTATGTGGGCTCAGTAGTTGTGGCTCGAGGGCTCTAAAGTGCAGGCTCAGTAGTTGTGGCTCACGATCTTAGTTGCTCCGCGGCATGTGGGATCTTCCCGGACCAGGGCTCGAACCTGTGTCCCCTGCGTTGGCAGGTGTATTCTTAACCACTGCGCCACCAGGGAAGCCCAGGTTGGTTCCTCTGAGGTCTCTCAGAGAGAATCTTTCCACGCCTCTCTCCTAGTTTCTGGTGATGATTGGCAATCCTCAGTGTTCCTCCGCTTTTAGGTGCATCACTCCAGTATCTGCTTCCCCCTCGCTGGCCTTTCCTCTGTGTCTGTCTTCACGTGGGTGCAATCGTATAAGGGAAGAGGGACTAATATGACTTCATCTTAGCTAATTACATCTACAGTGACCCTATTGCCAGACAAGGTCACGTTCTGAGGTACTGGGGGTCAGCATTTCAACATGTCTTTGGGAAGGACACAAATCAACTCATAATATTCATATATCATAAAATTCACCATTAGACAAAGGTTTTTGCCACTCTGTGTGGGTATTCCTTGAAGAGAAAAATGCTGAAAGGAATTCACCTGGCCGTTGGCAGGTTGCTGCCGGAGCCAAGGAAGTGGCTGTCTTTGGAGCTGCCTCCGAGCTCTTCAGCAAGAAGAACATCAACTGCTCCATAGATGAGAGTGTGCAGCGGTTTGACGAAATCTTGAAGGCAGCTCGGGCAGCCAGTATCCCTGTGCGGGGGTGAGTCTGACTACATTGGTGCTGCCTCTCTTTATTTCCTCAGTACCATTCTGGAATAGGGCCAGGCTCTAACTCCAGTGACCATGCCTCACAGACTCCTTATCCTGGGTGCAGGCAGCCCAAGCTCCACACCCAGACATCTTTTCCCAAGTAAATCTGGTCAGAAGAAATCCTGGCAAGTGCTTTCTCCAAACCTGATTTTTGGGTCAGTTCACCAGAGGAATCTAGCAGGACAGACACTAAACAGGGTTTGTGGAGGTCAGTTTAATCCTGGCTCCACCACCAACTCTTCACACATCCCTGAGGAATCCCCTCGGCCTCTAAGACGTCTCCAACATCACGTCTTTAATAGCAGTAGTGACAGGCGTTGTCCATGTATTATCTAATTGTAGCCTCACAATCGCCCAGCAAGGAGGCCTCTGTCCCCACTTCCAGATGACAAAACTGAGGCTCAGGAAGGATGAAGAGTCTGCTGTAAGGGCACACAACAAACTGCAGCCAGAATGCTGTTTCAGAAGTACGCATCTGATCACATCACTCCCTGGTTAAAAACCTGTCAGTGACTCATCAACTCCAGACTTTTCAACGTGGTTTACAAGCCCCTGCGTTTTTCAGCCCCTGTCACTCTCTGCAGCTCACATCCCTCTTCTGGCCCTGCTTCCTCAGCACACTGCATTCCAGCCAGCTGGAATTTCTTTCCATTTGTCACATGGCCCAGTTCTCTCCTGCCTCTGGGCCTTTGCACGTGCTTTCTGTAGACTCAGGACACTCTTCCTTCTACATCCTACTTGTCAGGGCTAACTCCTGCTCATCTCAGGTCCTCTCATGGATGCCAGTTTCTCCACGAAGCTTTCTCTTCCCTTAGGTGGAGTTGGTGTCCCTCCTCTGGGCTCCCAGAGTCCCCTGAACATGCTCTAACAAAGCACTTACCTGCTTGTTAAATTCTCCTCTGCCTCCCATCCCCCACTAGACTCTGCTCTCCGTGAGGGCAGAGCCCACCTCAGTCCCTGCTGTACTCCCTCTCCCAGCTCTGGGCCTAGCACATAGTAGGTACTCAGGAACCGACGGGCGGATAGATGGATGGGGAAGCAAGGGCATGTCAGGTCTTCCTGACTCCCAAGCCTGTGCTCTTTCCTCAGTATTCCTTTAGCTTTTCTGTGCTCAGCAGTGATTGGAGAGTAAGAAGAAGGATTAAGATGGAAAAATACACTGAGATGTTTGAGTCTGAAATGTATTTATCCAGCAGACATTTATTATGCCTCATAATATGCAGAGTACTTTGTAAGACTCTAAAAGGTTTTAATGGAGCCTCAGCCTGAATGGGTGGGTGGACATAGAAACTGGCTACACCCAAGATCCAGACTCCTCACCGTAACTCGCAAGACCCCACGATCAGGCCGGTGGCCTCCTCTCCAACCTCATGTTGTACTTCTTTGCCCCTTGCTGCCCATACCTCAGCCGTTTTGTCCTTTGTTCTGTGTCTTGAACACACCTACTCTTCGGTCTCAGGGACTCTACGCTGGTTCTTCTCTCTGCCCGGAACACGGCTCTCCCCCCATCTCAGCTCCAGCTTCGCGTCCTCACAGAGGTCTTCCTGGGCCATCCTACTGTTGTTGGCCTCCTCTGGTTGCTCCTGTCACACTACCCTTGTCTTTCCTTCATAGCACGTCACTTTTTGAGATTATGTCCTTCCCTTATTAAACTGTTTGTTTGTTTGTTTGCTGTACGTGGGCCTCTCACCGCTGCGGCCTCTCCCGTTGCGGAGCACAGGCTCCGGACGCGCAGGCTCAGCGGCCATGGCTCACGGGCCCAGCCGCTCCGCGGCATGTGGGATCTTCCCAGACCGGGGCACGAACCCGTGTCCCCTGCATCGGCAGGCGGACTCCCAACCACTGCGCCACCAGGAAAGCCCTAGATCACTCTTTTATCGCTGTCTCCCTACCTGAAACCTTAAGCTCCGTGGCGGTGGGGATCTTTTCCGTCTTGCTCACTGCGCTTCCCCAGTGCCTGGCACACTGTGGGCAGCTCGGTATATATCAGTTGAATAAATGAGTGTTTGAACCCTCTGGCCACTCAGCCGGAGCAGCCGGTCCCTTGGCCCTCGGCTGGCCCAGCTTTTTCGTTCCCGCTTTGCTTTCACCCGTCCTTAGTCCTCTCCCGAGCATGGCCCCACTCCATGCGGCTCCGCTGGCTGCCCATAGTGCCCTCTTTAGCTTCTCCTCCCCCTTGGTTGCCTGGCTGCCTCTCTGTGTGTCGCCTGCTTCCTGAACTACAGGCCTGTTAGTTTCTTGCCCTCCCTGCTGTGGCGCTGCACTGCCCGCTCCTGGCACTGAGCAGCACTGCCTTCGCCACTCGCCGGCATTGAGTTAGCCTCTCAGCCAGGCCCGTGGCCTCCCGCCTGGCTTCAGGTTTGGGTGCAGGCTAACCAGGGATGTGTGTCAAGCAGCCACCCTGCCCCAGCTCTGCTGACCAAAGAGCCCGGGGGCATTGGCACCAATCCTCCCTGTTTTTTCCCACAGGTACGTCTCCTGTGTGCTCGGATGCCCCTACGAAGGGAAGATCTCCCCGGCTAAAGTAGCTGAGGTGTGTGTTGGGGGGGTGGATTTCGTGAGCGTTGGCTCCCGTGCCTGCCCCTGAGTGCGTAGGTTGCTCTCGCCACACTTTCATGGTGGGTCACGGATTTCATTTCTTTGCCCAGCTCCTTCATTAAGCCCCTCTGAGAGCACAGCCCTGTGCTCACCCCTGGAGGGCCACCTCCTAGCCTGGCATGAAGTCTCCGAAGCCTCTGCCCTCTACCCCAGGGTGAAAGCCCCTGACTCAGTTTCCAGTCTGGTCAGTGGACAGGTGATGTGAGGTGAGAATCCTCTGCAGAGGGGTTCCTTGTAGTGGTTGGAGAGGCCATTGACATCCTCTGAGAATAACACAGAGCGGGAAATGAACTTGAACAGCCCAAGAACTTATGTCATTTTGTCCTCAAAAGCACCCAGCAAATTTGGTGTTATTGTTATTCCATTTTACAGTTGAGGAAACAGACTAACTTGCCATGCAGGTTGCAAATGGTGAAACCAGGTCTCAACCCCCATCTGCGTACCTCTAAAGCCCTCTTGCTCTTCCCACACACCAGGTAGCACCCGGAAATGAGCATTGCTAACAGTAGCAACTGCTTATTGAGAGTGGCTGCTGTCGTCCAGAATCTCAGCCTCCTGTTGCCGCCAGTCCTCCCTGTATCCCTGCAAAGGCTCGTCACTGTTTTTCAGAAGCAGAAATTGAAGCTCAGGAAAGTTAGGTCCGTTGCCAAGGTCCCATAGCTAGTGAGCAGCGGAACTGGGGTTTCACTTCAGCATCACGTCACTCCCGAGCCTGCCGCTTCTGCTGCACCCTCTGCCGCCCACTGGCTGCCATGGCTCCTTGTCATTCTGCCCACATGGGCAGTCGTGGAGGGGGCTCACCGATTTCTTTATCCATCAGACCACCGTTGAGTATCACCACGTCCCTGACCCCACCTCCGCCTTCCTCCCCCTTCTCCAGCACAGCAGTGTGGAGCAGCGTCTCCTCAGGTGGGGCATATACTGCTCTGGTTTTGCAGTGATTTTAGGGGTTGACAAATGCGCTTCTAAAAATTTTAATAGTTATGTACTTCTCTTAAAAATATATAACTAGCACCCCAGACCCATGATTTCACACATCTTCCTACCAAGGATAGAGCTACGCGAAAGGAATCAATTCTACTGATTCTGGTCCCTGGGTCTGACACAGTGTGTGAAGGTGGTTAAGTGGAGGACTGGATGGAGTTTGAGGCACGCACAGGAGGAAAGCACAGGGGTTGGGGCCCCAGGGCCCGCACCCAGTGGCCAGCTCTGCTCCTTACGTCCCAGTCTCCTGACGAGTAGAAGGAGGATCGTCATTCCCACTCATAAAGTTGTAAGGAGTCTGTGGTCTGGTAGGAATTTAGTGTCTCACACGTGGAGGTGTTCTGCGTAGGCTAAGGACCCCTGGCTTGAGGAATCTGGGGTCCTCCAAGAGCCTGCTTGTTTCCCCAGGTTGCCAAGAAGATGTACTCAGTGGGCTGCTATGAGATCTCTCTGGGAGACACCATTGGCGTGGGCACCCCTGGGATCATGAAGGATATGCTGTCTGCTGTCATGCATGAGGTGCCAGTGGCTGCCCTGGCTGTCCACTGCCATGACACCTATGGCCAGGCCCTGGCCAACACCTTGATGGCCCTGCAGGTAATCAGGGCATGTCCCAGAGTAGAGGCACATGTCCATTCTCCCGAAGGGTATGGTGGCAGGACAGCTATGTTCCATTTATTCTTTCAGCAAGCGTTCACTGTGCTGAAGGCCCACACCTGTGTGCCAGGCCGCAGGCTGGCCATGGCGGACACAAACACGTGACCCTGCCCTAAAAGTGCCTGCATCTGTCTGTTAGGAGAGACAGTCGAGAATCAGGTGACAGTCCTAATGCACTGTGACAGATGCCACGCAGGGAGGAAGCCTGGGGCTCGGCAAGGCCCCAGTCCCAGCTGGGGAGGCCAGGGAGGATTCGCCAGGGGAGGCCTGAAGGACACAAAAAAGTTAAGCAGTTGAAAAAGGGAAGCGGAAAGGTGACCAGGCAGCACTGCATTGTAAGACTAAGGTGGGGTCAGGGAGGACTCAGGTGCCCTGGCCCCGCCCCAGCACACAGGGCTGTGAGTGCGCGTGCGCGTGCCTGTGTGTAGCGAGAGCGGGCAGGAAGTAGGGAGGGAGGCAGAGGTCACTCAGAGGGAGAACCTTTAATGCTGTTCCCCAAAGATTGGACTAAGACCTCAGATTGGGTTTCTTTTGAGGCTTGCTTCTTGCGGGCTGGCCCAGAATGAGGGTCCCGTGGCCCAGCAGCCCCTTAGACGGAAATTTCCGAGTGTCTGACCACAGGCTGCCTTGCTGTAGTGATAGTCTGAGTCCAGCCGGTTGGTTGTCTTTAGGTTAGCTAGAGCAATCCGGGGCCACCTTATTTTTTCCCCTCTTTCTAGTTCTCATGTTACCTCCTTGAGGCTCATGTCTTTAAGCCAGATGATTCTATTACCTTCTGGGTCTGTTTTCTCAGAGTTGAGGTTTAAGGAGAGAGGAGAAAGTGAAACAGTCATATTAGGAAAGTGGGGCGACTGACCTAGAGAAATGGGATAGGCCCCTGTGGGGTTAGAGGCTTGATGTGGGGTGAGGGAGTGGGAGCGGGGGTGAGTGAACACAGTAAGCACAGGGGTCTGAAACCTCAACAGTGGGAGAGGGTTAGTTTAGGTCGGTGATCGGAAAGGGCCCCTCTGAGGAGGTGGCTTTTAGGCTGAGAAGGAGAAGGTGAGGAGTTGACCATGAAAGGAAGGAGGGTGGATATTCCTGGCAGAGGAAACAGTGTAGCATAAAAGACTCACACTGTTTTAGGAACTAAAAAGAGGAACAGTTTCTTTCAGTGGGATTTTCACGTCGACAGAATCATAAGCCAAAGAATTTCAGGCAGCAGATGGTAGGTTTACAAGAACCGGCTTTGTAGGCTCTGGTCCCCACAGTGACAGCCATGTTTCACCATCCTTGTTTGCAGATGGGAGTGAGTGTCGTGGACTCTTCTGTGGCGGGACTGGGAGGCTGTCCCTATGCACACGGAGCATCAGGAAACTTGGCCACCGAGGACCTGGTCTACATGCTGGCCGGCTTGGGCATTCACACGGTAATGTCACCTGCCTCCCGGTGGCGGCAGCCCTGAACTGACCAGAGCTCTGCCTAAAGCCGGAAGACAGAAGCTGCTGGGTTTGTTCAGGGTTTTTGTGGTGGTGCTGGTGCAGTTAAGAGAAGGGTGCCAAGGGATTAGGGCCGTTCTGTCATATGTTTTGGGATAACAGCGTGGCAGATGGAGGCCACGAGGAGGCAGGCCCTCAGTGTGAGGGGGCACGGGGGTGTAGGGAAAGAGCCCTGAAAGGGTAAAGCCATGACCTGAAGCGAGTCAGTTTCCTCTGGACCTTTGTTTTGTTCTCTGAAAAATGAGGGCAGCAGAATTAGCCCCCCAGGGCTCTGCCGGAGTCAGTAAGGGCCCTCAGTGTGGGTTGGAAGCAGTGTAGCATCTGTGCTTTTGGATTAGACAGAACTGGGTTTAAAACCTAGTCCTGTCACTCACAGGCTGTGTGACCTGACAGATTACTTCACAGCTCTGGGCCTAGGAAATGGGAATAATAACAGCACCTATCTCACAGAGTCATTATGAGGATAAGAAAATGTGGAATGCTTGGCCCAGAGCTAAGCAGATAGTACGCATCAGTAAATAGCTGTTGTTATCAAGAGGTTTTCAGTGTGGCCCTTTTAGTTGGTGTTTTTTTTTTTTTTAATTTTTCACTTATTTATTTTTGGCTGCGTTGGGTTACGTTGCAGGGTTTCTCTAGTTGTGGAGAGCGGAGGCTACTCTTCGTTGCAGTGCGTGGGCTTCTCATTGTGGTGGCTTCTCTTGTAGCGGAGCACGGGCTCTAGAGCGCCGCCTCAGTAGCTGTGGCACACAGGCTTAGTTACTCCGTGGCATGTGGGATCTTCCCAGACCAGGGATCGAACCTGTGTCCCCTGCACTGGCAGGCAGATTTTTATCCACTATGCCACCAGGGAAGCCCTTAATTGGTGTTTTTACTCCTGTTTCTCTCTGCCTCACGGTCCTTACTTCAGTATTCAGTGTTTGACCACGGTGGACCAGGCCTGTGCTAGGCTCTGGAGCTGGAGAACCCCACATGCCACGAGGACACCACCTCACGGGCAACTGGTATTCCGTCGTCAGAGGAACAAGGGCCTGCTTGTCTTCACCCTTACACAGTTTTCTGTCCAGTCTGATGTTTCCCTGGGTGTTGAGGGCATGTCGTGACTTACTGCATCCTCTAACTTGTTTCTCAAAGGGTGTGAACCTCCAGAAGCTCCTGGAAGCTGGGGCCTTTATCTGTCAAGCCCTGAACAGAAGAACCAGCTCCAAAGTGGCTCAGGCTACCTGTAAACTGTGAGCCCCTTGCCCCCCAAAGCCCTGGGGACTGTGTGGGAATAGGGACATGTGTGGATGACTCACAGATGGGCATGTGGAAATGGGAATGAAATCAACAGGAGTAGGCACCTCACTGCCAGCTCTGCACCTAGATCTCTCCTGGCGGAAAGGAGGTGGACTGGAGTTGCCTGGCCTCAGGCCCTCCCTGCCTGACCTGAGTATGAGTAAGAGACTTGGGCAGCTGGAGGTCTCCCTTCACCATGGACCCCAAGGCCCAGGAGTTGGATGCCTAAAGGCACTTGGGAACCCAATTCTCTGACTTGGGTTGATCCTCAAGTCTCATCTCTGGGTGAATCCTGCCAGTTGGCCACTCTGCACAGCCTGATGCTGCCATATCCTCGAGGCCATCGCTCGCTGACTTTGTAGGGCAAAGGGGCAGGGAGGAATTTTTCCCTCAGCTGGCAGAGGGCATTTGGTGAAGGGGTGAGGGCTGAGCTGTGGTGGCCACCTGCCGACTCCAGCACCTCTGGAAAATCTCCACTTTGAACATGATTGTTGAAAGCAGCTTATGTAATTAAAGGTTTAATGACATAACCATTCCAGTGTTCTGTTGTACAGATGTGTGTACCTAGGCAAGAGGGAATAAAGCATCTTTTCAACATTTCCTCTAAGAGGAAAACACAGACTTCAGTTTATTAATCTCTGAATTTTCTCCCTCTTTCCCTTCTTGAGAATTGGGGGGTCGATGGTAATGACAGCGCTGACCAGAGCACCCTGGGGAGGTTGTTTCTGAGGCTCGTGGCTCTGTGACCTGGGCTGTTGCACAAGGTCCTCTGGGCCTGGGCAGGTGCAGTTCTGGGCGCACTCAGCTCTCGGGACCTCAGCCTCTCCTGCCTGTCAGCGTCCTTGCTGGACTCGGGCAGGCCCAGGGCACTCAGGCTGTGGGACACACGTGTGCATTTCTTCCTTTGCTCGGGTTTCATCATTCAGTATGTCATGCCTTTATACACATCATTCCTTAGCCCTCCCTTTATTTTAAACAAAATTTTTTACCATTTTTTACGTTAGAACACCATTTTCTAACGTACTATTATGGTAGGCAGCGTGCAAACCGTTCCAGACTGACCGCAATTGGCGCTGTAATTCCTGTTTTCGTTTTAGGGCTCCCTTATAGGTATTTTTTAAAAAAAATATCTATCTAATCTAACCATCTTATCTATCTAATCTAATCCAGCTACGCCGGATCTATCTATCTAATCTAATCTATGCCTGGTCTTCGTTGCTGCGTTCGGGATCTTTAGGTGCGGCATACGGACTTCTTAGTTGCAGCATGCATGCGGGATCTAGTTCCCCGATCGAACCGCGGGCCCCCTGCATTGGGAGCACGGAGTCTTACAGGACCGACAGGGAAGTTCCCTTTGGCGGGTTTTTAAACTAGACTTTCCAGAACGGCAGCTTCTGGGCGACCCCTACCCGTTCCCGTCCTTCGGCGCCGTCCCTCTCGCCTCTGTTCCAGGCAAGCCATCTGCTTCATGCCAGGGTTACTAAAAAGAAAGAGTTTGGCAGCTGCGAAAACAGTGGAAAACCTGCGGGCGAGCGTGGAGCCGCGGTCTTCGGCCCCGCGCTTGGCTGTGGCTCCCGCCGCGGGACGGCTGCCGGGCGCCCCTGAGAAGCCCCATCTCCTGGGGCGCGGCGCCTGTCTCCCGTGGTCGGGACAAGCGCTGGCGCCTGGGCTCGCGGGCGCGGCTCCGGGCCGTGCCGTGCCTTGCCTTCCTCCGCCCACCGCCCAGGCACGGGTCGGTACCGCCCTCTGCGGGACGTGCCGCGCAGGCGTCCTGAAGACGTAGCTTCCTTGGTCCTCCCGGCGCCCCGTACTGCGGTCTCCCCGCTGACACGTCTCCTGGGGGCGTGGAGGAGGCGGGGCCAGGGCGGGCCGTCGGTTCTTAAAGGGACTGGGCGCGGAGCTCGGAAGGCGGCGCCGTTCGAGGCAGCGCGGGGTACGTGGTGCGGAGCAGGTTCGGGAGGTGAATGGGGGGGTCTGGGCGGGTTTGCGAGGGGCCGGGTGGTCCGCCGGGCGCGAGGGAGAGTCTCGGGGATCTGGGCTGCGTTCTGGGCAGAGTCCCGCCAGAGCGGACCCACCCTCGCTGCTCGCAGCTCCCGCTGCCTTGGCTGGGGTGGCCAGGGTTCATTCATTCCCGGCCGAGGCACTCCTAGTTCGGCCCCCTCCGAGCCACCGCCCGAATCCCAGCCTGAGGCTCAAGTGCACTTGATAGCTCACGGCCCTGCGCCCCCTCCTCTCCATTTTACGGACTGGGAAAACTGAGGAGGCGACAGCTGACCGAGGCCACTCTGCGAGTCGGAGGGAGGCCGGCCTCACCAGCCTTCCTGCCTCCCATAGCTCCTCCGCCACCACTTTCCGGGGGCCCGCACAGTGCATGGAGCTCGGTGGGACGGGGGCGGGGGCGGCTTCAGCGTCAGGAGCAGAGTCCAGCGGGAAACAGTGGGGGCGGGGGGCGAACTGCTTGGGGAGAGGGGCGGGGCTTTGATCCTGGAGATCCAGATTCTAGCCCGGCCAGCACTAGCTTTGTGACTTAAGGCAATTACTTCACCTCTCTGACCTTAGTATCCTTTTTTGTAAAGTGCCAGTAATAACACCTGCCTCATCAGGATATTGGGGGAATTCAGGAAAATAATGCAAAAGTGCCCAATACAGAGCCTGGCACGCAGCGGGCGTTCAGTCGAGCTGGATGAGCCCAGAAGAGGATTGACGCAGCTCGGAGGAAGGCGGCTGCGGGCCAGGCCGCCCGGAATGAAAGACCTCAGTGTCTGAGTTTCCTCCCCCGCCCCCCTCCTCCGCTCCACCGTCTCTGCCCGTAGAGTTTGTTCAGGGTGGTGGTGCACACCTGACAGTGGAGCCTGGGGCCAAGGCCACGTCTACACTACCCTGTTCAGTGCCACCTAGAATTAGGCGGGATCCTTAGCTCCAAGCCGGGAGTGGCATCCGCACAGGCAGAACCAGCCTGGCTGACCTGGGGTGGGGCCCACTCCAGGAGTGCAGTGCTGTAACCCCAGAGCTGGGCTCAGCCTGCCTGGCAAAAGACCCCACCCTGAGGCCATCTGCTATATTTCCTGCCTCCTCCCAGTTGACCTTTGTGGGAGGGAGTCAGGGGGCTGCTTACCCCAGGAGGTATTAGTCACTGAACCAAGGAGCCAGTTTATACCTAGTGATGGCAGAGGGACTGGGAAGGTCCGAGTCTGAGCAGACAGAACCCCTTCCTGGGCTCTTGGAGTCCCAATGCTGCTGCCTTGTTTCCTTCTGTCCAGAACTGTCCAGTCCCCAGACACCTCGGGGAAGGCAGTGCGGAGCCTAGGGTTCCATCTTCCCAACCCCCGGTCAGTTATGGCACTTGTGCCATCAGTCTCCCCACCTGTACCATGTGGCAGTCCTTTAAAATCACCTCATCTGACCCTCACACTACCACGTGATAGTTGGACAGTTATAAACTCCATGTTATAGAGATGGAAACTAAGGCCAAGAGAGAAGTGGTCTCCAAGGCCTAAGGCCAGAAAGTGATGGTATCCAGTCTTGGGCCAGGGCTGACTCCAGACCCACCCTATTAACTAGGACGCACCACTGCCTCCCTCTGACGCCAGAGTCCAGATCGAAGGAGGCCCTGAGCAGGCAGCCTCAGCCACCTCTGAGTCTCCATCCTGGGCCAGGCGCGATGGCGGAGAAGGTGCTGGTAACAGGTGGGGCTGGCTACATCGGCAGCCACACCGTGCTGGAGCTGCTGGAGGCGGGCTATTCGCCGGTGGTCGTCGACAACTTCCATAACGCCATTCGTGGTGAGCAGGCGGAGGGGGCTGGGGCTCCCAGGGGGATGGAAGGGAAACCCTGCGTTCTGCCTCCAAGAGATGGGTGTCTGGCCAGTCCCTTGGGAACCCAGCACCCCATCTTCTCTGACTTTGATGGCCTCTATGTGCCCAACCAGGAGGGGGCTCCATGCCTGAGAGCTTGCGCCGGGTTCAGGAGCTGACAGGCCACTCTGTGGAGTTTGAGGAGATGGACATCTTGGACCAGGCAGCCCTACAGCGTCTTTTTAAGAAGGTGGGTGCTTGGCAGGCAGACAGGAAGGGGGCATAGCCAAGGGCCAGGCCTGTAAGCAACCTCTGACCCCAGCTTTGCAACCCTGCAGCACAGCTTCACGGCAGTCATCCACTTTGCTGGGCTCAAGGCTGTGGGCGAGTCGGTGCAGAAGCCTCTGGATTACTACCGAGTTAACCTGACAGGAACCATCCAGCTTCTGGAGGTGAGGCCTGAGGCAAGGACACAGACACTGTGAGGGCCCCTGGCCGGGTACGCAGTGCCAAACACGGTGGCAGAGCCCAAGCTGTGTCATCTTTGCTAGGTCTTTGCCTCTCAGCCTCAGTCTCCCCTTCTGTAAATGGGAGCCCATAGCTCAGCCCCACCCGCCTGGGAGGTGTAAGGGGGCAGGAATAGCGTGCGAGGCAGAGGCCACTGACGCCTCCCCTCCACGGGCAGATCATGAGGGCCCACGGGGTGAAGAACCTGGTGTTTAGCAGCTCGGCCACCGTGTATGGGAACCCCCAGTACCTGCCCCTGGATGAGGCTCACCCCACAGGTGGCTGTACCAACCCCTATGGCAAGTCCAAGTTCTTCATCGAGGAAATGATCCGGGACCTGTGCCAGGCAGACAAGGTGAGGGCCCCCTTTGATTCAGCCGTGGCTCCGCTCACGGACCCCTCACAGCCCACCCCCGCGAGCCTGAGGACGGGATCCTGATCAGCCTCCACCAAGGAGGAGGCTGGGGTTCAGGAAGCAGCAGTGACTTGCACGAGGTCACAGCACTTGCAGGGAGGGCCCGATACCCTGCTCCTTTCTAGGGATAGACAACCAGCAGGGTGGGCTCTGGATTCAGCTGGGACGCACAGCCTGCACCCCAACCCCCATCGTCTGACCTGCGTCCCACAGGCCTGGAATGCAGTGCTGCTGCGATATTTCAACCCCATAGGCGCCCACGCCTCGGGCTGCATCGGCGAGGATCCCCAGGGCATCCCCAATAACCTCATGCCCTATGTCTCCCAGGTAAGGGAGAAGGGAAAGGAAGGGGGTGGCCCTAGGCTTGAGGGCTACAGCTGGTGCCAAGGTCCTGGGAAAAGCTAACCTGACCTCCACCCCAGGTGGCGATTGGACGACGGGAGGCACTAAATGTCTTTGGCAACGACTATGACACAGAGGATGGCACAGGTGAGCTCAGAACCAGGAGGAGCCAGGAGTGGGAGCCGGGAGGGAGACTGCGGTGGGACAGAGACTGTACTGCACCCAGCGCCCCACCACCTCCTCCTCTGCAGGCGTCCGGGATTACATCCATGTCGTGGATCTGGCCAAGGGCCACATCGCGGCCTTGAGGAAGCTGAAGGAGCAGTGTGGCTGCCGGGTAGGAAGAGAAGGGAGGGAGGGGAAGGAGACGGAGGCCTGGACCAATGGGGCCCAGAGGGGTAGTAAGTCCAGCCCCCGGCACGGTCCCTGTTCTCCTCTCTGGGCAGATCTACAACCTGGGCACGGGCACGGGCTATTCAGTGTTACAGATGGTCGTGGCCATGGAGAAGGCCTCGGGGAAGAAGGTAGGCTGGCAGCCCACCCTGACCCACCCCCAGCCCCTCCCACTAACCTACATGACGGGCATCCTAGCACCGCCCTGTCTCCCCAAGCCTGCCTTAGGACTTGACGCCTGAGAGCGAGACCCTGCTCTGGACCTCCATTTCTTGAGGGCCTGGTTAGCAAGTTGGCAGATAAGGCTAGGGCCAGCTCAGCTAAGCTACAACCGCCCCCTCTCTTGCAGATCCCGTACAAGGTGGTGGCCCGGCGGGAAGGCGATGTGGCTGCCTGTTATGCCAACCCCAGCCTGGCCCTCAAGGAGCTGGGCTGGTCAGCAGCCTTAGGGCTGGATAGGATGTGTGAGTGCTAGCCCAACCCCTGACCCTGGGTGCTGGCCTGGCCCCTGGGAGAGAGTCAGGGGCTAGGAAAAGGGCCGCCGGGGGTCTGGCCCTGCCCACTCCGGGCTGTCCAAGGTGGTGCGGGCCCTGCACTCCAGCGTGGACCCTGAGCACAGACCTCGCCCCATCACAGGTGAAGATCTATGGCGCTGGCAGAAGCAGAATCCTTCAGGCTTTGGTGCGCAGGCCTGAGACCCTCACCTACCAGGGACCAGAAAAGGAAGAGAAACAACTGCCTGCTCTCCAGCCTCTGGGAGGAACCCAGGGGCCTCGGAGCCTCCCCTACCTCAGACCCCAACGGTGCCCACTCAGCCCACCAGGCATGAGGCCAAGCGCACCACTGACCAGGTATCAGGGGTCTCTATTCCACAGGGTCCAGGAACCCAGGAGGACCACCAAGAGCAAGTGGGGCGAAGCAGGGCCCTGAGACACACAGAACGCCCTCCTCCCGGGCACTAATTTATACTGCTACGAAGGAGCTTCCCGAAGTATTTAAAATAAAGTTTTCTTACACTGGAGCAGATTCTTGCACGTGATCACACTCTACCCCTTGGATAGAATCATCCAGGCCTAAGAGTTGAAGCAATTTCTTTAATTTTATCGGAATCCAGACACAACAAGAAAAACACCCAAAACTACATGGAGACAGAAGACAAGACATGACTCCTCCCCACCTCCCCCTGGCCCTAGAGTGGGGACAATGTGGGGTGAGGCAGCTGGGGGAGACCTTGAGCCTCAGTCCAGCCCTGCAGGCTCCAGGCCCGCGGGGGCGGAGGGTAATCGGGAGGCAGGGCCCAGCCCCCAAGTCAGAATGGCTGAGGGGAGGCCCCCTCGAAGGACTCCGCCCCGTCACCCACACTCCTGCGCAGGGGCAGGGAGCCCACAGCAGCAAGGGGGCCCGGGCCACAGACACATTCATGATTGAGAAGCAGCTGGAGTGGAGGCAGGAGAGACACGATTATCTGGGCAGAATCAGCTGGCGGGAGAGGGTGGGAGGTGGGGCCTGGTAGGGCCCCAGGGGCCAAACCCTGAGGTCACAGGAGGGGCCCAAAGTGGGGCTAGTGAGTGAGGTCCTGAGTGAGTGGGTCAGCGGCTGGGCCCCTTTCTCCCGCTGCCTACAGCCCCTCCAATACTGCTGCCAGGGGGGCCCCCCCCTCCAGGGAAATGGGATAAGAAAGCAGCCCACCCCCTGCGGCAGACAGCCAGGTGGCTGAAGTCAGGAAGGGAGGCCCGGCCAGGCCTTGGCCTGCCTACCCCAGAGGCCTGTGGGAAAAGGAAGGGTCCAGGAGGGTGAGAGGGGCTCGACCGGCTCAGATCCAAGATGGTGCCGCATGTGCCAAGTCCCCCATGAGCTGGGGGACCGCGCTGGGGGCCAGCAACTGTAGTTAGACAGGAGGCAGCAGCTTCTCAAGAAACTCCTTCACAGCTGCCATCTCCTGGGGGTGGGGGGTGGGGGTATTGTGAGAGGCTCCTGGCTAGAGGGAGGAAGGAGAAAGGCGGGAGTGGGAAGCAGCCCCTCGGCACTGACCTGAGGACAGGAGCTGTGCGTGACCCCGGGGTAAGTCTTGAACTGGACCCTGGCGGGTGTGACAACGGACCGAAGCTTCTCGGCTGTCAGGGCCCCAAACCGTACGGGAACCATGGGGTCCAGCTCCCCGTGACACTGAAGGATGGTCAGGTCCTTGGCACTGCCGTTGGCTGCCTGTGGGCCAGACGGGACTCAGAGAGCAAAGCCAGTGCTTGGGCGCAATCCCCCAGCCTCAAGGAGACAGAGGGCAGGAGCGGGGTAGTGGAGACACTCACCTGGGGGAAGGCCCGGTGCAGAGGCAGCCAACAGCTCAATGCCACAATGCCAGCCAGAGGGTGGGGGCAGGTGAGGGCTGTGTAGAGGGACAGGGCTCCACCCTGGAGGAAGGAGAGAATGAGGGCTCATGAGGGCACAGCTCAACTCCCACCCCCCACCCCCCTCTCTCTCCCCTCACCTGTGAAAAGCCTCCCAGGACGATCCGATTGGCAGGGATCCCATTCTTCATCTCATGCTCGATCAAGGCCTTGACTGGGGGGAGGGGGCATGACTGGGTGGAGGGAAAGCTGCCACAGGGACCCAAGGAAGGGAGCCAAACAGGTATTGCCAGGCACTTTCCTCGGCGGGCAGAGGGGGAGAGGGAGGATGCCGAGGAGGGGCTGGGGCCTTACTGTTCTCTGCTGCCTTCTTAATGCCAGCCTCGTCCTCTGGGGCATCTGGACTCAGCCCCATCAGGTCAAACCTGGAGGAGCAGAGGCGTTGGCAGCTCCTAGGAGACCTGGGCTGGCCCCAGGCAGCTCCCTCAAGCTCCTATTCCCCCTCTCCAAACTCACCAGGAGGGCATCACCATCTTCATGTTAAGTGTCACAGGGATCCGAGGCCTGGGGAGGGACAGCAAGAGGGGCCGTCATGCTCAGGAGGGATGAGGAAGCCACAGCAGAGAGCCCAGGTGGGGGCAGGGCAACACCTGGGGAACCCTCCCAGCAGGCAGGGCCTGTGTTTAAGGTGTTGCCAGGCAACCTGCCACGTGGGGCTGGAGGCTGTGGCTGGGGGCATCGGCAGTAGCAATGGAGAAGCACAGCCCAGCACTCGGTGTGCGGGGTTCCAGCTCAGTCGGTGAGTACTTGGGGAAGGAGTACAGGGGGTGCTAGTTCTAGGAGTCTCAGGTCTAGGAGGCCTTGGGTCTGGGGCTGGACCCTATTCCTGAGGGTTCCACAGGAATGATGAAGGCTGAAAATGGCACTTGTGACTGCTCTGGGCCCCAGGCCCCAGGATGCAGCCGGCAGGAGAACAGGCCTGGGACCACAGGACCACCCCCCATCCTCAGCCCCTCCCCTTGCTGGGGTGACACTCACGCGTGGGGACAGATGTACTTGACGTGAGGGAGCCGGATAGTAGAGAGGGCGTCAGCCCAGCTGTGCCTGTAGGAGGGAAGAGAGAAAAGACACCGATGTGTAGAGGGAGGAAGGGAGGGCGCAGGCCGCTCCAGTCCCACCCCCTGGGCCCTCCCCCACTTCCCCAGAAACACCCCCTCCCCAGCTCACTCACCCTGTGTCTCCAAGGCCATGTAAAAAAATAACCTGGAAAAGGATCAGAGATGGGGGAAGAGGGCAGTCACCGTCCTGCTATCACTCTCACTCTGTCCTCCAACTTCTGGCCACCCCTCCCTCACCCCCAAGGACCTGGAGGGGAACTGAGGTGGCAGCCAGACAGGTGATTAAGCCCCTGCCTCCCGGCTGCAGGCTGCTCGCCCTCTCCTCACTGCCACCTCTATTTTCCCCACGCCCCCTCCAGCCAGTTCCCCAGCTGGCCCCTTGGGGGCTGCGTGGGTAGCAGAAGACCCTTACCGCAGCTGTTTCCCGCTCAGCTCCAGACACAGTGGCAGCATCGGTGAGCAGGGGCACAGACATGGTGTTACCACACATACACTGCAGGGCTCCACGGCTGGGGCCTGTGCACATTCGGGACAGTGGTCAAGAGCAAGGCCAGGAAGGGGAGAGAATCCTGACACAGAAGCAGAGCCTCAAACCCAGGGCCTACCCGGGCCATCAGCCCTCCACCGCACCCCAGGTTCTATCCTGGGCACAAAGAAAAGCCAGGCAAGAAGTTCTGGGTCCGAGCAAGTGGGCAGGAAGTTTGCCTTCACTCCAGGGCTGAAAAGCAGGGGCAGCCACCCTAGTGGCCCTGCTTCTGGCCCCCCACACAGCCTGAGGTTGCTGGAGTTGGGCAGAGGCAGGGCTTTGGGGCCGTGGGGCAGGGGAGCCAGGGCATCCCCTGCTGCCTTCTCCCCACCTAACACTCGTTGGCAGGTAACTGCCTCCTCTCCCTGCTCTCCAATCATCCCCCTTCTCTAGAGCCCTTGCGTCCCCTCCTTCCCAACTCCCGGCCCTACTGGGAAATGAAGGGAAGGAAAACTGCCGGGAAATATGTTTCCAACCCCTCTACCCTCAACCCCACACACATTTTCTCCAACTTCCCTCCCATCCAGCCCCCATCAGCCTTCTGGCTCAGCCCTTCTCAGAGCCCCTGGGAGCTGCCCATGTCCCCAGAAGGCACACAAACTCCGATCCACCACCCACCTCCTAAACAGTGCCCCCCGCCCCCCTGTATGAGGCCACCTGCTGCTGCCCACTGACTCCAAATAGGTCCCCCAGCTCGACCATGCTCTGGGACTCCCAAACGCACAAAAGAATGCCAAGCTGGCTGGCTCCTCCCGTCCTTAGCATCCTCCAAACTCCCCGGCAGCTTCTGCTACCTGCCCCTAAGTGCCGACCCTTTCTAGCAGCGCCCACCCCTCCCACCCCACCAACTGGCTTCCCCCTCCCCTCTCCCCCGAGCGCCCCTCCGCACAGTAGGATCCCTCACCTCTGACCCTGGGGTTCCTCTTCCCACACAGGAATGCACCTTTTGTCCTAAGCTGAGATTCCCTTTCTTCCCCACAGAAATACTTCCACCCTCACCCCAGGCCCCTCCTCTCAGAGTGGTGCCTTCCCCCCTGACCTGGGGTCTTCCTCGCCACAGTAAAAACTTCCACCCTGCCCTATGGTCTCCCACTCCCCACAATGGGAACTTCTGTTCTGACCGAGAGTCGCCCTCCCCACAGTGACAATTTCTATCCTGACCCCGGACCCGCCTCTGCCCACAAAGGGGCGTTCTACCTTTGACCCTGGAGAGCACCCGCCCCACAATGGGATCCTCCACTTCCGACCCCGAAGTCCCTCTCATCACACCGGGACCCCATCTTCCTCCCCCTCTCTGCCCCCAAAGTCCCCCAGACCGGCCAGCGCCTCTTCGCACCTCACTCCCCACCCCCATCCCTCACAACTGCGGTTGCCCCTCCCCACTCGCCAGTACCCTCGCGGTGGGCCGATGCCCCGCCAGTGCCCTCCCCGGGCCTGCTGGCCCTGGACCACGGTACCTCCACTCCTGGGGGTTTCGAGACCTCTCGGGCGATTCTCCTCTCTCCCGCACAGACACACACTCTTCCCCCTCTGCCGCCCCCGCCGGAACTTCCGTTCGAGTCCCGGGAACCCAGCCATCGCGCTGCCGGAAGTAGCCTGGCCAGCGGTACGGAACCCGGAAGTGGGCGTCGGGGTTTCTTCAGATAGGAGCTGCCATGTTGGGTACGGTGGGGCCACTCCCCATAACCAAGCCACGGAGTCTCCGGCCGAATCTAGACAGTGCCTCCGTGGCTCCCACTTGCTACCACCACCCGTGCGTCTCCTGGAGGAAACCTGTCCTGAAGGAGAGGCATTCCTCACACTAGCAGACTTTCCCACCTTCCCATCCATTTATGGTCTTGGGTTTCCACCACTGGCCCTCACGTCCTGTTCCAGGATCATGGATAAAGTCATACACTCAGCTGAAAAGACACTTTGAGACCATCTAGTCTTCCAACCTTACTTTAAAGATGAGGAAACTGAGGCTCAGGGGAGGGAAGTAAACAGCAACCTCGGGATTACACTGTGATGCTGCCCCTGCACCTGCTTCCTGAGCTGTAAAACGGTGACAATAACCACCCAGCTTACTTCACAGCTTTGCTGTTAGGCTCAAATGAGGCCGTGTGGAAATGCTCTATACAGTGTAAAATCACGGCGTTGAGGACATAATGACTCTAAAAAGGACCTGGGAGAAAAGAACACTGGCATCAGCAGTGTCCGAGACAACTGCTCAGGAATCGGAGGTGTTGTCTTAGCTCTGCCCTCAGCAAGCAATACCACACAGACAGTGCACAAAATACCACCATCAGCGAGCTCCAGTTGTTAACAAAGAGGGTTTCATTTGGTCACCGAGTCACCCTTTGCTCCTTGCAGCATCGGGAAAAGTGGAATGGGGCTCAGGGTCCACATAAAGGCTGGAAGGGGAGGCAAACTGGGTTTGCAGGACCATGTCCCTGACAGGGCCTGTGGGCATCTGCACACAGGAAATGAGTCATCCCTCAGCAGCTTAGGACTCATCTGCCCAGCTTAATGTACACTAGGTTTTTTTCAACTGAAAGAAAACAGTATATCTGGAAGCTCAACAAAGCACTTTTTCCCAGGTTAAGAGGCAGTTTGGTCTTAAGTGCTCAGCCCGTCACAGAGCAGGAAAACTTTGGGTCCAGAGGACCAGAGCAGGCCAAGGATCCAGGGTTGGAAAAGGGGTGAATGGATGAGGACAACACAGTTGCTCCCACTCCCAGAATCCCTGCTGGGTCTGCTTGTGGAAGAATAAACAATTCCTCCTGCACCCCAATCACTTAAGACACTGTGGCATTTTGAGCAAATTCTTCAGAGTGAAGCTCAAATTCAGAGGCCTTGTCTCAGAGGCTACCGGTGATTAGTGCTAGTGGGATTAATGGTTAGTCTGCTCTAACACTTCTAACTTTATTTTCCCCCTACTCCAAATTAAAACATAGCCCTTCTTTATCTCCAAATGACCCAACTGAAATAAAAAGGCTGTGGCGGAGGAGTGAGTAGGACCCTTGGTGTGTGGAGAATTGTATTTGCATTCTGGTTGATTTCAGGCTGCATTTTTAGAAATTGAGGCTCGGGCAAGGCTTGGTGGTGGCAGGCTTTCCCCAGGATAAGCTGGAGAAACAGGCTAGCAACGGTGTGGGCCAATCCCTCAGAGGCATTCTCTCAATAGGATTAAATTCAACACTGATTTCCATTATCAAGTGTTTCTATTTTCTGCAAAGGAGAGAATACTGACCACTTTAAATCCCTTCTTTTAGGATACTTAAATTCTGTCCAACTGCCGTACTGACTTTCAAATCTTAAGTCCAACTTCTTGGGTCTACCTTCAGACCTTAGGGGCTGCTCACTTCACTTTCCTCACCATCATTTCTTCTGATGAGCTCCAGAATCTGTTCTCCCTTGTTTTTGTAAACATCACCTCACAACTTACTTCCTTACCTAAGAAATGGAATAGAAGGTTTTTAACCTCACCTTCTTCTTTACAAAATGTGGGTGGGTGGGTGTAGGAGCGTTTTTAGCCTACTGTACAGAATTAAACCTGACCTTTCCTGGAGATACTGATCTAGTGTCAATTTAATTGTGGCACTTATCATCTACCTGGTCCAAAACAACAACAGATTTCAAAGTTTCATCCAGTTCTCAGTAAAGGTTTCATGAGTACTACCAAGAACTCAAAAGAATATACAAACATTAAGTCTGGCAAGGATTTATTAGGAAGCTTATTAGTCACAGTGAATAAAAATCCATGAACAGAAGAACTGAGATCTCCAAATTGGCAACTGGGCTTACAACACTAGTTAGAAGCTAATAAATATTAAGGATGTCCCAAGAGGAATCTTATCTAAGTCCCAATCTTACCCCGACCAGGATCCCAACAAACACAGAAACGATGCCCATGCTCTCCTCAGACTGCTTACCTGGTTAGCAGGAAAAAAGAACTTCTTCTCAAGCTATTACGCATTATCAGGAGATTCTTGCTCTTCTAACTATAACCATGGGACACTAGCGCACGACAGACAACTCCAAGCTGGGCAGCTTGACAAGAATGGTGAAAGGTGACAGGGAGAAGGAGCACGCAGGGACAAGGACTTCTAGCTCGACACCCTCCTGGTGGTTAATACGAACACAATGCTGAGGCTTCACAAAGTTTACTGCAGCCCAGGAGGAGTCTCCATTTAAAAAAAACAAGTCACACAAAAATCCTGCCACAAAGCATCAAGACACTTGGGATCCCGTGGCCACATTAACTGGGGAGGCAGGCATTATCCATGACTGCCAGGTGCTGACCACCCCAAGACCCAACTTCTGCAGGGCCCCAGAGAACCACCATTGTCCCTCGGCACCCACACGACCCTTCCCGGGGGTGTGGTGTCTTCCGTAGGTCAGGTTTCTGCAGCAAGCCCCAAAGACAAAGCTTGGCAGAGGCTGTGGCAGCCAACTCTCTCTGGAGCCCCATCTCTCTCTGTCTTTCCCAACAGTATGTCGTACATCTTCACTGACACAACGCCTCTGTGGGAGCCTTGGCCAGCCCTTAGGAAATAAAGTGTGTCTGTGGGGTAACCTGATGGACCCTGTGGTCAGCTGGGTTGGCCGATGCTTCATAATTGCAGATGGTCACCTCATGTCGGCGAAGCTGCAAGAAAATTGAGAGGCTGGGTCAGCTGGCCATTGCCTAGACCACTCAACGGAGTGGTCCTTATTCAGGTTCATTTCTAGAAGTCATCATCTAATCTATTCCCCGTTCTGATACTTTTTATCCTGAGAAGCCTGGGTAAGATCGAATCAATGATTCACCCCATCACTTAGAAGATTCATTCCTCCACTATAATGCAGGCACCATGAGAAGAAGATCTTGTCTATCTTGTTTATCACCCTATCTCTGGTGCCCAGAACAAGAAAGGTTACCAACAATGTTAAATGAAGGAAAGAATTTTAAGGTGAAAAACTGCATTGATATCAACTGTATTATTTCAACCCCCTTAAAATTCCTATAGCCTGTCAAATGAGACAGACAGTTTACAGTGATGAAACCGAGAAAAACTAGACTGGGAGCAATCAATGTCTCACTTGCTCTTTTTCCTTTCCTTCAAGCTCCTACCACCACAGCATGCAGATATACAAACATATGTACACATATTGGAGGGGCAATAATACTTCCAACCCCATCTTACCTCAGTCCATTCTCCTCTCAGGCCAATATAAAAGACCTTTGTGGTATCGGCTCCAAAGTTTTTTGAAATATGAATTGAGAGATGATAGACATTTGAAAAACGAGAAATTCTAGAGGATGAAAGAGTGGAGAGAGAAGACAACAATTAAGAGTTCAGTGAGAAGCTCACTACCCATGTCAAAAAAGTCAATTCCAGCTCCATCTTGTAGTAAAAACCCAGGCAAATGTCAGAGAACAATCTTGGGGTCTTACGTCTCATTCTTCTCCTTTGGGCAAGCAATGAATACAGTGAACATTTACTGAACATCTGCCAGATCTTGTCCAAGGCAATAGGGACAGAAAAATGAATCAACACTGCCCCTGCCCGCAAGGAACAGGAATGAGAAATGCTGGGCGACCACGCAGGGATCTGAAAGCAAGCTCAGTAGGAAAATGAGAGAGGTAAGGTGGTCACATGTAACTTGGCTGCTGTAAGCCCACTATGCAAAGAGGAATTCTGAAAACATCTTTCCTAAGACCATACTAGGAGCTCATTCAGATCTGTCAACTGCTTCCAGGTTAACAAGTCTGTGGCTTGCACTGAACCTCTGCCAAAATTTGACCAAGCCTAGGATCGGGGCTCTCCACTGTTTTAACTTGTTTCTGATGCTAAGGAAGCAGGAGATGGGCCAAAAACAATTGCAAGCCCACTAAATGCTAATGCACAGATGCTCATTGCAAGTGAGGGAGCGCCTGCCATTCTCAGAAGCCAAAGAGTGGAAGAGAGGCCCAGTGCTTACTTTGTAGCATACTCTAGCTCTCCTGTAAGATCCCGGTTCAGACTAAAGGTCTGATCTGGCTCCCTGTCTGTATCATCAAAGCTCATCTGTGGAATGTTCTTGTACCTGAGAAAGGAAAGGGGAGAAAAATCAAGAAATGTGCATTATCACATTTTTCAGGTTCTCAGAACTTCCTACTGACTCCTCAACTGCCCTCGGTTCTATCAACAGGAGATCAAATTTTGGAAACGGCATTTTACTGGCATTTATACACAAATATCTTTAATCCAACAAGAGCTGAGAACTGCAACATAAGCCAGTGGCATCTTTGAGTGGGTTAAGAGCGCATGAGAAGCAATACACAAAGAGATAGCTCAAACTGGGTCACATGCAGCAAATGCATGGAGAAAATAAGCAACTCAGCACATTCAGACCAAGCTGAGGATGTTAAATAAAACAGCTTACTCATGGGGAAAAAATACTTTGGCAGAAACATCTTAAACACAGTTAAGAGATAAGATCAGGTAACCCAACACTCCAGCATTTTTCTCTGTTCAAAATTACCCTATATACAGAGTCATCTTACAAGTCTTACAAAAATACAACTTGGGGATTTCCATTTTGAAGAAAGCACAAAAGGCCGCCAACTCACAATGGGCTTTGGAAAGTTAAGTAAAACTGCTAGTGAAGAAACAAATTTTCAAAGACATATCTAAGAAACGGCAGTCTCCTCTGTAACTCACAAATTCTAAAGGACTGGGCCACACACACCCCCAATCTCTAGTGTCTTATTAACACACCCACATGGGAGGGGCCTAGATATTAGCTGCAGCAAAATGCAGGTAACATAGGAAAGCAAATGTTTGCTTCAAAGTGTTTCTAAGAATGATGCACAGAATAATAATAATAGTGAACATTTATAAGCAGCATTATGAGAGGCAGTGTAGCACTGTGGTTAAAAGCAGTGTCTCTGGAGCCAGACTTCCTAGGTTTAAAGCCTGGTTCTGTCACTGACCAGCTGTGTAATTTTGGGCAAGTGATTTAATCTGTCTCTTAGTTCATCATCTGTAAAATGGGGATAGTGATAGTACATATCCCATACGGTTGATGTGGATATTAAATTGAATCAATTCTAAGAGACACACTTGTTAAAAAATTTTACTATGGAAAATTTCAAACATACGTAAGAGTAAAGAGAAAAATATAATATATCTCCATATACTTATTACTGAGCTTCACTATTCAAGATCATGCCAATTTTGCCTATCACCCCCATTTTGTTTGCGCTTGATATTCTGAAGCAATCTCAAACGTATCATTTCATTCATAAATATGTCCGTATATGTCTCTACAAAGTAAGGACTTCGTAAAAAAAATATGATACCATTTCACAATGAACAACTTAACAATTAGCAGTAATTCTTTAATATCATCTAACACCTAGTTTGTGTTCAAATTTCACTGATTTAAGGTCTCAAGTTAACTTTTCTGAATGTATCAGTGACATGTCATAGTTGAACAGATACTGCTTTTTTCTTTATCAACGGTACATAAAATAATGGTGCATTTTATAATCAATGACATCTTAGATTTGATAAAGTGCAAAGTGCTTAGAACTGAGGGCTCTATAAGCATTTGCACCTGCCTTTCCAAAACCAGGCACATACTATGGAATTCCCTGGCGGTCCAGTGGTTAGGACTCTGCTCTTTCACTGTTGAGGGCCCAGGTTCAATCCCTGTTCGGGGAACTAAGATCCCACAAGCTGTGCAGCGCAGCCAACCCCCCCCACCCCACCCAAAACCAACCAACAAACAAAACAAAACGGGGCACATACTACGTTCCGGATTTATTCTAAGCTCTTTACATGTTATAGCTCATTTCTCTCCACAATCTTAAGAGGTTCAGACTATTACTGCCATTTTACATATGGAAACATTGGGATACAGAGAAGTAACGCCCAAGTCATGCAGCTAGCAAGCGGTACAGCCAGAATTTGAACCCGACTATTTACCCCAGAGCCCCCTCTTAACTACAACACAACATGGATGTCTAGTCTTGTCCAGTCAATCCATCTCACAAGTAAACGAGTCCCAGAAAGCATCACCTCAAACGTACTTTGTTTCCTTACAATGATTAAATATGTGGATTTGCTTTCAAATTCATGTTTCTAACATTCAAAAATAGTGTCCATTTCTTAAATCTCTCATTTAAATTGATCAATTTTTCAGAAGAACTTTTTATGTAAAGTTCTTCTGATATTTGCTTCTGCAGCCCTCAGAAAGCAGTGTCCCCTCCTCTAGAAAGGCTACGCTGGAATAAGGCAACTTGTCAGAAAGGGAGTACTAGCTCTAGTATGAACAGATTCCATGTTACAAGAGGTATATAGAACTTTGCTAACTAAAGGCTATGTAAACTCAGATGGACTGCTTCCATCTCAACAAAACACACAGAAAGATTGTAATTGTCTGAAACAGCAAGGGAAGATGTTGAAGCTAACCCCAAAGTAGACTCCTTAAAGATCATTTGAGATCTGCAGCTGGGTTATTAAGAAAACTGCAAAGTCATCAACAGTTGGCATTTATAGGACGCCAATGGCGCCACAGCAAATACTTTGAAGAGAGACAAGCTGTTGGCGCTAAAGATACTTAATCTAAAAATGTCGTTAATTCAGGAAGAGATAGATAAGTGTATTTCAATGCAGAACAAACATAAGACTTTTTTTTAAGAGGGGGAGGGGATATTTAACCCAGTAAAAAGAAAAAATCAGACTATTCTGGAATAAAGTGCTACCAGAGAAAAGAGAAAAAGGGATAGGAGCTTCTTGAGGGCCTAGACCCTTGCCACTTACAGTCTCATCTCAGAGGGGTGTGAGTCATCATCTTCTCCCATTATAATGATACCTTTGAGCTTGACATTGCCTGTAAATCTGCCAGAATGCAAAAAAGAGGGTTGTCAACCTGGGGTTCAATCTCTGCTGAGCTGTGTGACCCTGGGCAAGGCCCTTCCCCTTACTGGGCTTCAGTTTACTCATGTGTCAGACTTGTGCTAGGTAATTTCTAAGATTATGTCTGCCTCTGGCATTCTTTGGTTCTAAAAAATTTACCTTGACTTCTCAGTTATCTTTTAACAAATACATCTTTTTTGCACCAAGAAAGCTACTCACACCCACCTCAGTAATTTACCCCATTTCCAGAAACAGAGGTGTGCTCTTGACACAACCATGGAATGAATCCTGGTAAGGCAAATGGGTACAGCCTCTTTAGCCTGAGGCAAGCACCAAAGAAATACTTACGGAATATTAAACAGAAGCTCTTCATCTGCATCACTTTCAACAAACTGGAGGGGAGAAGGAGGAGAGAGGAGAAAGCAACAAATATTTGCTGAGCGCCTACGATTTTAGGCATCTTCCACCCTGCTTTACAGCTGGAGTGCAATGCAGATAGTCAACCCGTCTTCCAGCACTTATTAACTTCCTGCACCAACTAGCCTCCTGAAATTGTGTGCAGAGATCTGTGCCTATGCGGTCCACAGCTTTCAAATGGCTCTACGCCCCACAATGGTAAACTCTAGATAGGATAACGTGCTTCATCTCCCTAGGCTGGTCTTCGGTCTTCATCAGGTGATAAGTAATCAGGCAACCACTAGGACCAGTGGTCAAACGGTAGGGAAAACGCCCTGATGGGTCATCCTCCCTCACTACCCCCCGCAGCCCTGGAACTGAACGTTGGCCGTGTAAAGCAAAGCGCCCTTTCCCGTCCCTGGGCCTCGGCTCCTCTACCTACAAAATGGGGAGATTCGACCCTGTTCGCCTCTCAAAGGGGTGGCAGGAGACGGGCACGGGAAAGCGCTTGGCAATCGGGCCGTGGTTATTTTTAACTTCAGAAATGAGACTGACAGAGCAGACGGGCGGCCTGAGGCCCCGCGCGGGTCCCCGCCCGCCCACCCAGGCCCCGGAAGGCCCACCTTGGAGCGGTCGGTCCGCTCCTCCCACGGCTTGAAGACGCCGCGGCCGCTGCCCTCGCGGCTCTCGTTGAGACACTGCAGCCGCTCCAGGTCGATGCGCAGGTACAGGCCGTAGGCCAGGCCGCGCTGCTCGGGAGGCTCCTCACGTTCGGCGGCGCAGCGACAGCCGCCCCCGCCGTGACTGTGGCCATGCGACATGGCGACGCCGCCGCCCGCGTGTCCCCGTGCCCTGCCGCTGCCACCCGCGGCTCGCTCGTTCCGCTCCGGCCGCCAAGCGCGCCGCGACCGCCTCGTCGTAAAAGGCGCCCCTGTGCGGCGCAAGCGCGTGGGGAGAAGAGGGCGGGGCTCGGAGAGGATCGACGTTTGCTAAGGCGCTTCCGGGGGCCGGGAAATTAAGATTGGCTCTTTCAGTCCTGGAGACGGGTGCTATTGTAGTCCCAGCTTCACAGATGGGGAAACTGAAAAGCAGAGATTAAACTGGTGTTCCGAGTAAATGGTGGGGCTGCGTTTCGAATCCTCTTCCTCCTTAGGCTAAAGTCTGTTCTCTTTTCGTTTACCACCAACTTTTTTTTTTTTTTTTTTTTTTTTGAGGTACGCGGGCCTCTCACTGTTGTGGCCTCTCCCGTTGCGGAGCACAGGCTCCGGACGCGCAGGCTCAGCGGCCATGGCTCACGGGTCCAGCCACTCCGCGGCATGTGGGATCCTCCCGGACCGGGGCACGAACCCGCGTCCCCTGCATCGGCAGGCGGACTCTCAACCACTGCGCCACCAGGGAAGCCCACCACCAACGTTCTTTGGGAGCTGGTGGCGCAGTGATAAGGCCCTGAAGAGTAGGGAGCACAACGTTATCACTGCCGCCCATGTGCACGCTTAGGCGCTTAGAGCTCACAAACCCACTTTCATAACCACCTTCTTCAGAGTGGGCTTAGTGGTCGAGATCACAGGATTTATGGACAGCTGAATCTGGAGACAAGTCCTGGGTCTGTTATTGACTGTGTGACACCCTGAATAAGTCATGTTCCCCATCCTGAGACTTTTTGTTCCTCGTCTGTAAAGTGGGAATGGTAATATCTGTTTCATAGGATCACAGTGGGTATTAAATGAAATAATGCTCTTCAAGAACTCGGCATAGTGGCTGACACATGGTAAGAATTCAATAGTTGAGTCAGATCTTGGTTGAAATCCAAGCACTGCCACTTACTAGCTTTGTGGCCTTGGGCAAGTGATTTAACCTCTCTGAGTCTCAGTTTACCCTCTGTAAAATAAAAGGATTGGACTAGATGACCTTTAAGTCCCCTCCCCATGTGATGTTTCAGAGCAGTTCTTTCAAACAGCTGGTTGTGACCCACTGATATGTCTTAAAATCCATTTAGAGGATTGTGACCGGCATTAAAAAATTAAATAGAATAAAATAGAAAATTCAGAATGTATTACGCATTTTAGTCTCCACTTATGGAACTTTTGTTTCAGCTTCTTGTATACTCAGGTGCAATTTAAAATGTTTTTCATCTTTTGGGTTGAGATCAAGAGTGGAAAGCCACTATTTAGAGTTGAAATGATTCTGGTTTCGGGGTAGAATGCGTTCTTACTTCTTGGTGGAGATGGGGAGAGATAGGAAGTTGAGAGAGTTAAGAGATACTTTGGATAGCCCCTACCCTTCACTCTGGCTCTGAAGTATCCAGACCAGACTGGGGTCTGCAAACGAAAATAAACATCTGCTCAAGTTCCATTCAGAAATATTTTGATGTCCTAGTTCAATTCTTTGTGAAGCAGGCAAGCTTGGTTCTGGTTCAGCTAGCTCAATGTTATGACTTATTCCTGCCTTCACGTTACAGTTTCAGGGAAGGGGACTGGCAAGTGCTAAACGCTTAGCGAATATTTGTTTGATAGAATGATACACTCAGTAGCCTTTCTTTGGGAAGACTGTATCCCACTGCAGGACTAACCCAGGCCTTCTACTCACTTTTGGCTTCTTTCCTATCATTTGCATCATTGTCATCCTTTAGTGGTTTATCGAGCAGTGTGTGCCAGACATGGTGCTAAGCACATTATGTAGTTCGTGTAGTTCATCTCAGTTATTTGTCACATGATCTTTGAGAGATAGGGAGTGTTACCCAATATTATCCCCAATTTGAAGGTGAGGAAAATTGAGGCTGAAAGAGGTAAATTAACTTGCCCAAGATCAGATAAGTTTGGGAAATTACTGGGTTTTGAGCCTAGTTTGTTTTCCTGAAACAAAAAGGTATACATGAAGTAAATATGTTGTATCGATTAGCTTATACCATGTAACAAATCACTCCAAAACTTAAAATCTTTAAACAACAGCATTTAGTATTTCTCATGCTTCTGTAGATCACCTGGTCAGTTCTTTTCTGGGCAAGTTGGGTAGGCTGATTAGTTTGGAATAGCCTCACTCACAAGTCTTGTTGATATGGACTGTCAGCTGAGGTGATGGCGACAAGTCTCCTGCAGACTACCAGAACTCAGACACATTGTTGCAGTTGCTGAGTTCCAGGAGCACAGGAGGGAAGACCCAATTGCACAAGCACCTGTTAACCATCAACCTCTATCATTTTTGTGAATGTCCTGTCAGCCAAAACGAGTTTCATTGGCCAAATCCAAATTCAAGGGTGGAGAGATAGACTTCACCTTTTAATTGGAAGAACTACAAAATACTGTGGCTCCCTGCTCTTCCCCCCGCAATAGACCCATACTGGTTACCTTTTGTTGTGTAACAAATTACTCCCAAATTTATCTGCTTAAAACAACAGTCAGCATTCACCTCACAATTTCTGCAAGTCAAGAATTTAGGAGCGGCTTTGCTGGAGGGCTGGAGGGTTCTGTCTTCACTCTCTCACGAACCTCAAGTCTTCTGAAAGCTTGATGGAGCTGGACAATCCAGTTCCAAGATGGTGCTCTCGTGTGGCTGGCAAGTTGGTGCAGGCTGTTGGCACGAGGCCTCACCATATAGACCGCTCCGTAGGACTGCTTGAGTGTCCTAGTGACATGGTGGCTGGCTTTCGCCCAAGCAAGTGATCAAAGAGAGCAAAGTAGAAACCACAATGTCTTTTATGGCTAGCCGTAGAAATCACATACTGTTGATTCTAAAATATTGCACGGTTCCATAGGTCAGCCGTATTCAGTGTGAGAGGGAACAACATAAGGGTGTGAATACCAAGAGGCAGAACTCGTTAGAGGCCCCCTTGGAGGTGGCTACCACACTGCCATACATATTAAGTGACCACTGAAAATGTCTTTAAATTTCTCTTGTATTTAGTTGGTAATTTGGATGAGGATAGAATCGCTCAGAATTTTGAAGCTATTGCTCTGTTGTCTTCTAGCTTTGAGAAATACAATGCCATTCTGACTCCTGATTCTTTGTGTGGGTTTCCCTCATTCCATTTCTGGAAGCTTTTAAGATCTTCTTTTGGTCCCTAGTGTTCTGAAATGCAGTGCTGTGGCTCTTTTGTCATTCATTGTGCTGGATACCTGACGGACCTTTTCAATTTAGAGACCCTAGAACAGAACGTGAGCATACAGGTTAAGACACCTGCACGCCTGTGCACAAGGCCCCTTGCAGGGACACATTTTAGGGGTAAGAGAAGAGGGGTGGGGCTTGGGCCCTGTTCTCTCTCATTCCACCACCTTCTAGTGCAGAGCTCCAAAGGCTCAGAAATCTGAAGGTGGCCTCCAGGTCACTGCGAAGGTTCTTTTGTCTAGGTAGCAGAACATTCTAGCTGTATTTCTTGTTTGTTTGTTTTTGGCCAGGCTGTGCGGCTTACAGGATCTTAGTTCCCCCACCAGGGATCAAACCCGGGCCCATAGCAGTGAAAGCACAGAGTCCTAACCACTGGGCAACCAGGGAATTGCCTAGGCTGTATTTTATTTAACTGTTCGTTAGCTCCATTTATAACTTTTTAAGTACACCACCATTTGTACTCTTGCCTCAATCCCGCAAATACTGAGTATGGCCTGCTGGGCAAGTTGCTTAGCCTCTCTAAGCCTCAGACTTGTCATATATAAAATGGGAATAATAAGAGTACCTACTCTGTAGGGTTTTATTATGAGGGCGATATGAATAACGTATGAGAAATGTTTGGAACAACATCTGGTGGGTTGGAAAAGGGTAGATAGTGTCCATTACTTAGTGTCAGCTCAGCATCCCCGTCTGGTTCAGTGGGAAATTGCAATTGCTAAGGGGGTTGGATTTGGAAGAAACCAGCTCTTGCAAGGTAGCCTGGCTCTGATTTGCGGATAATGCCTTTTGCCTCTCCTTACTCTGTCTGTCTCTTCCCTTGCACTCCTATGTTGCAGGGATGTCTGAGGACAAATGGGAATTCTCACCGACTTCTAAGATTACCCTGGGGCAGGTAGGAAAAGCTTCCGATTTTTTCTTTCTCCTACTCCCAGGTTCATCTACAAACATTTCTGTAGCAAAAGGACTGCTGAATTTGTATCCACCTTCCCTCCTCTCCTGTCTCAGTTAAGCTGGGAGAAATGAACTATTTTTCTGTCACTTTCGAATGCTTCCTTGTGGCAAACTGAGAGTATTGTACTAATAATAGCTAATAACCATATGGCACTAATAATGTGCCACACACTGTCCCAAGAGCTTTACTTATATTGTTTTCTAATCTTCGTAATTATAGGTGTCCTATTATTTTCATTTTATAGGTGAGAAAACTGGGGCACAGAGAAGCTAAGTAACTTGCCCATGGACACACAGCTGGTTAGTAGTGGAACCAGGATTTGAAGCCAGGCAGTGGGCCTCCAGAGCCTGTGCTGAGGCTAACCACATTGAACCACCTCCAAATATTAATTACTATTTATTAAGTACTGACTCTGGTGCAAAGCTGAGACCCCAGAGCTCAGGCTGTTAACCACCATGTTATGCTGCATGTACCAGGTAGGTTACATTGGACAAATCATTTTCCTCAGAGCTTCAGTTATAACAAAAACCCTTTACTGGGCTTCCCTGGTGGCGCAGTGGTTGGGGGTCTGCCTGCCTATGCAGGGGACATGGGTTCGAGCCCTGGTCTGGGAGGATCCCGCATGCCGCGGAGCAGCTGGGCCCGTGAGCTACAACTACTGAGCCTGCGCATCTGGAGCTTGTGCTCCGCAATGGGAGAGGCCGCGACAGTGAGAGGCCCGCGCACCGCGATGAAGAGTGGCCCCCGCTCACCACAACTAGAGAAAGCCCACGCACAGAAAAGAAGACCCAGCACAGCCAAAATTAAATAAATAAATAAATAAATAAATAAATGAAATTTTTAAAAAACCCTTTACTAAATGCCCATTCCATGTTGGGTACTTCACCTAATTCATCACTGACGTCCTGGCTGACATGTCTTGAGCTCTTTTTATGTTCCAGGCACGATTTTAAGCACTTTACATGTTTAACTCATTAAATCATCATATGATAGCTCCACAAGGTTGGTGTATTTTCCTCATTTGGGGAGGAAAACACTGAGACACAGAGAGGTTAAGTGACCTGCTGAAGCCTGGAAGTGTGGAATTCAAAGCTGGGTGGCCTTGTGGAGTACCTGAGAGTCCAGGCTACTGTGATTGCCTTTGGAGTTAGCAAATATTTCCAGTTCTCTGCATCAAGGTGCATGGATGGATTGTACTTCCCTGTCCCCTTGAATTTAGGTGCAGCCAATGAAATATGATGGAAATGATGGATGTCACCTCTGGACGTAGCTTAGGGTCCAGTGCAGTATTCTTTTTTTTTTTTTTTTTTTCTTTTTGCGGTACGCAGGCCTCTCACCGCTGTGGCCTCTCCCGTCACGGAGCACAGGCTCCGGACGCGCAGGCTCAGCGGCCATGGCGCACAGGCCCAGCCGCTCTGCGGCATGTGGGATCTTCCCGGACCGGAGCACGAACCTGTGTCCCCTGCATCGGCAGGCGGACTCTCAACCAGTGTGCCACCAGGGAAGCCCCAGTGCAGTATTCTTAACTTGCCTTGAAAATCTTAGAAGGCCTCCCTCAGCCTGGGTCCCTGCGTGAGGATGACATGAAGCAGAGCTCCAACAGACCCTCATTGGACATGCAGTGTGAGTGAGAAACAAATCTTGGTTGTGTTGAGCCACTGAGATTTGGGAATTGTTGCTACACCATAACCAAGTCCAGGGTTCCTTAACCTCTTCTCTTTCTTCGCTTTGGAATAGTTCAAGTGGCATTGGTATCATCTAATCTTTAAGGTTGAAAGAATTCTCCTATGAAATCTTAGGCCTGGAGCTTTTTTATAGGGTAAACTCTACAACTACTTTCTCTATTTTTTTCTATGGTAATTAGTCTGTTTAAATTTGTCATTTCTATATGGGTCAATTTTGGTAAGTTGTATTTTTCTGGAAAATTATCCACTTTATATAGATTTTCTGGGTTTTAAATACTGGGAAATTTTACACAGACGTCTAGATTTCTGTCTTTTCTTTAAAACTCGATGGTGTGGCCACACTGGGCCCTGCCTTCTGCCTGGAAGCAATCAGGTGGAGCTGTGTAAATAGCCCTTTTTCCTTCTGTTCCCACCACTTCCCACTGTCCTACACCAAACTCCTGGTATTTGCGACCCCTGAGATAACAAGAAATTAGGTAGTGTCTGCCTTTTTGGTGGTTGTTAGGGGCTATGGTTTAAGGGACCTGAAATAGGAGTCCAAAAACAGAAAAGCTGAACTAATCCTATCTGGGGCAGCAGGGGCTAAGATTTCAATTATTAGGAAGGACTCAGTGACCTCAGAATAGTCCTTATCTTGTGATCCTAAAGCTTTAATTCCTGTCAAGAGAAAACAAAACTTTGCCTTTCATTCTGCATTTAGAGGGAATGAAGGAAGGACAGTAAAATTTATTGAGCTCCACTTCTCTCATTGAATCCTTACAAGAATTCCTGTGAGGTGTCATTATTCCCATTTCATAGATGAGGAAACTAAGGCTCAGAGAGGTGTCACAAAGCTGAAGAGTGGTGGAGCCAGGATTTGAACCTGAATCTGTCTTATCCCAAAGCTCATGCGCTGTTCTCCCAGTGCACGAGGCATTCCCAAACCAGGCTGCTCATCAAACTCATTGGGGGAGGCCTATAAAAAAAGTGCCTACTTCCACATCCTACCTCTGACCAACTCAGATTCCTGCAGCGGGGCCAGAAATCTGTAAACAATGATTCTGGGAATTCCCTGGCAGTCCAGTGGTTGGAACTCCACGCTTTCACTGCTGAGGGGCCGGGTTCGATTCCTAGTTGGGGAACTGGGCCACGTGGTGTGGCCAAAAAAACCAAAAGAAAACAATGATTTGTGTAGTTACTTGATTACTGTCTCCCCTACTAGACGAAAGCTCCATGAAGGCAGGGGCCATGTCTGTCTCATGCAGTGACACAGAGTGGGGACAGCACAGTATTTGCTGTGTGACTAAATATGCAAGCTTCCCGGCCCTGACACACAGGCCAGCTGTGAAAAGCTTTTACACTACTTGTGGAAAATCCTCTGGAGCAGTTCTCAAACTTTAATGTGTGTTATAAGAAGAATTGCTTGGATTCTTTTTTTTTTTTTTTTTTTAATGCACATTCTGGGGCCCCAAGCCGAGATTCTCTGCTTGCGAAACATGGGTATAGGTATATAAAACTTTGATGGCTTGAACTTTCCTCAGACGTTTCTGAAAAGAGTTGAGACAGTAGGCATCACAGAAGTATGCGGGCCTGTGAGGACAAACTGCCTATGTCACCAAATAATCAGGTTAGCCAAATCACCAGGGAGACACTCAAGTGGATGTGGAACCTTAGTGGAGAAACCCTGTGAGAGGGGCATCTGTTAAGGTGATGAGCCAGGTAGAGGATTCTTCTGGACATCAGTTACACGAAGCACAGAGAAGTCATTCCTAGAAATGATTAGGGTCTTGGCCTGGGCATCTTTCTGCATTGGAGGTTGGCTTTGTTCCAGAAGCCTAACATTGGGTATGTGTTTGCGTGTGAGATGGGAAATGTGACTGAGAACATGTGCTTGGGAGTCAGACCAAAAGCACACAGCACCATTGGTCACCACTGTGTGACCTTGGGCAAGTTCTTAATTTCCCTGTGCTTCAGCTTTCTCAGTTTTTAAATGGGGGCCGTGACAACCTACCTTATAGTAGTACCGTTGTGATAATCGAGATAATGTATGTATATGAGACCATGGTTCCTGGAACATGGTAGGTATATAACCAGTGAGCTCAGTTACTCTTACCTGACCATGAGCGCCAGACTTGACGGCATGTTACTCTATATCCCAGGGTCTAATACAGGTCCTGGATCAGCAAATGTTGAATTAATGAATAAGGGACAAAGGGCTAACTTACAGACACCGGGTAAGATCACCCATCGGATACCACATTCCATCATTAACTTCAATGTATAGTAATTTGGAACAGTGAGAATTAGATCCAGTAAAGAATTGGGAAAAGTAAGTCCAGACCATACACCAAGAATACCCTCTTTAGGAGAGAAGGGATCATCATAAAACCGTGTTGCCATGCGATGTTGAGGTTTGATGTGAGAACCAAGGCTCTTGATGGATGTAGGGGCTGAAACCAAGCCCTTGGCTCCACCCACGAATGCTGCAACTCTGGCAGCTCAGCCAGGGCCAACACAGCAGGTTCTTATTAAGCCCTTGCTGCCACGACCTTTCTGCCTGTGTGCTCACTGTGCTCTCATTAGGAAGCCAATGTAAGACTGAGGAGACCTATCTGGGTCCTCCACACCCGCTGGAAGTGACTGAAAAGTAGAGTGGCACACACTTTGCAGTCAGAGAATCTGGGTTTGAAATCCTTTCCTTTGCCACTTACTAGCTATATGGCTTTGGCTGTCATTTCACCCCTCAGAGCCTCAGCTTCTAACTGTAAAACGGGGTAACAGGTCAGTCCCAGGGTTCCAAGTGCAGTAAGGGACAGTGCATGGTCCCCACCAAGTGCTCATTTTCATCTGAGTTTCCTTGCTTCGCTCATAGGGTTCTCTCCCTTTGAGTCTCCTTTTCCCAGACCTGCGGTGCTACAGTACAGACAGAAATCCAGCATCCTTTATGGCCCAGCCCAGGGATTAAGATCTCTGCCTCACAGCCCAGAAACCAGACATTGTGACCGACTTCCATTCTCTGACACAATAAGGGAGAAAGGAAGAAAGACAACAGTATATGGTGTTTTTGTTTTTTTTTTAATTTAGACATGGAATTTTCCTTCCTTTTCATATAACTTATCTAATTAAAATATTCATCTTGGTAGTTACCACAAAAAAGTAACATAGAAAATTGTATTTACATTTTGGGACCAAAATACAAATGAAGAGCAAGGTAATACCTTGCTCCTTTCCCTCCCACTTCCCGGAAAGAAAGGAAAAGCCCCAAAGAAACTGCTCATTACACCAAGGATCACAAAGGTTAAGTTCATTTGCAGTTCGGTGATTTGTATGTAGTGTAGCACAGAAAAAAAAAAATTGCACAAGTTTTCACAAATGAGACCAAAGGTTCAACATCATCCTGTGTCTGCTCTGCAGGCATTTCAATAACCCAGGAGAGGCGGTAGCTTAGAAACTCAGTTTTTCCTCTTCCCTCTTCTCACCAAGTCACATCCCTGATGCAGACAGTCTTGGAGGGGGAGAGGGAAAGATCTGGCTCTATGCAAACAGGGGTGATCCAAAGATGGACAGTGATGTTGGGATGTGTCTTTTCTTCCCTCCCTGCCCAAAGACTCCTAAGAAAGGAAATTAAATCATACACAACTGTATCAAATATGAAAAACTGGTTTCAATGGTAAAGACGTGAACACACAGGTAAGAGACAAATTCAAGGCGTGGACACCTAGAGGAAGCTATTCTAGGCAACAGGTGTCTGGCACCTGACCCAGACGCTCATTTGGTTTTAGATAAGAGGCTTTCTAATATCACATTTGGGGAGCAGGCTGGGGGACTGGTGGAATGGTAATACAAACAATCAAGAGAAAGAATGCTTTACCCAATTCAAAAATACAGCAAATTAAAACACAGCAATACTTGTGTCCCTCAGGTACCCTGCACAGCAACGCACACTGAACAATGCTTCTGCTGCACAGACTTCTTGCTGCATCGCTCTGCAGTCTTCAGAGTTAGCCTGACTGAGGTCTCCAGGATGGTTAAAAACAGTGGGCTCCATATTCTGGGCTTTGAGTGAGCTTGTCAAAGGGACTGGTAACTGCCAAGCTCCATGGGCTATCACACTAACCACGCCCTCAATCTGCTTCTCAGGTTTCTTAGGGATGGGCTTCTCAAATTTATAGTATCTACTTCTACCTGGGTCACAACCAAGTGGGTTCCTACTAGATGAGTGTCCTTCAACGGTCAAGAAGGACACTGACACTGTCCTCCTAGTTCTGATTTCTCCCACTATGTCAACTCGAAAGTGAGATACTCCCTTCCCAAGACTGGTGGATGCCCTTGTGGCTCCCCCATCCTGATGCTACAGCTCAGACCCTTTCCTTAAACTGGCCCTTACCTCCAAGTTCTGGTTTAAAGATTCAAAAAGTAGAGAGAGTTTCAAGCTGCTAAGTTCTCTACAAAACATAGCAAATTGTTGTGCTCTTTCAATCACATGATCTTACCTTTTAAAGAAAGGCAAAAACAAAACCAATTTCCAACACAGCATTACCTTTTAAAACCATTCACTTCTAGTAGCAATTCACAGGGACTAGGAGATTACAGTGCTGGATTTTAAAACTCTAAAGTTGTATTCAGGGGCCTACAGAAAGCCCTGCCATGTGGTTGGGGCTTGCCCCATGCCAGTGGGGAAAAGGAAAAACAGGGGAGGAAAAAAACCCTAAAGTTTTGAATTAGAAACTGGAAATTGTAAAAATACTGGAGTTCTGTGCCCTCTAGTGAGCCTCAAAACCAGTGGGACCTGGCAAAAAGGATGGGGGGAAAGACTCTAGAACTTCCCTTAATAAATAATTCCCTGAATGAGGAGGGAAGAGATGCACCTGCACAGGACCTCAAAGCAATTGAGGGTCTCAGAGGTGGGGGGTGTCCGACCTGAACACTGCCTGTCACCACGCCGGGGCTCCCCCTCCAGGAAAGGCAGCCCAGGACCCATTCCTCGCTCTACGTGCAGCACGTGCCACACAGGTTCTGGGGACACCCAGTCCTCTCTATGGGCCAAAGTCTGCTCAGGAGAGATGAACTGGGACAGGGGAAAGGCTTTCAATAGGCTTTTGTCTAACAAAGAACCCTAAAAATAAAAGGCTAAGTGTGTGGTAGAGGACGGGAAAAAAAAAAAAAAAAAAACCCAAAAAACAAAAAAAAACCTGGGGGTAATATAAATACAATCTGGGGGCAATATTTATTAATTAAAACTATGTCTTATAGTTTACAAAGAAGGTAATTAGCAACAAAGGTACAATTGACCTTAAAATCCTCAGTGAGCGTGAGGCTTCACATCTTCAGAACTCGGAAGTGCTCGCCAGGCAGGGAGGCGCAGCTGCGGACACAGGCACAGGCACGACGTCTGCTGACTGTGCAGGACTCGGAGACCAAAAGCCTCCACGAAGCGAAAGATCCTGGTCTTCTCTGGAAGTTCCATTCCCCAACCCCCCCACCCTGTCCTCGTATTCCTCCCCGCAAATTTCATTTCCAAGCTAAGTCATTTCCAAGCTAAGTCCTCAGTTTATCGTCGGGAGAATCTGTTCTTGAACGCTTTAATCGTCTTGGCCATCATTGGGGCAATTTCTGTGAAAAGAGAAATAAGGCAGTTGTTTCAGATCCACGGCAGTGTGGACACCAGCGGTTCACAATCAAACAAAGCCTTGTTACTCTTGGCTCTACACAGCCAGACAAACGGATACAAGTAGCAGTTATCTGCCAACCCCATAGAAAAGCAGCAGCCCAAAGGTAACACTTGGCCAGCACCTGCCAGGCCCCTGACCATCACCCCCTCTAATTCTCACAACTTCATCAAGACTCAGGCTGGACCCTGTACGGTAAGTGGCAGAACTGGAGTTCCAGCCTTGCCAGACTCTGAAGGCCGTTCTGAGCCATAATTTAACTCTGCCTCACCAATATCCAAACCAGCCAAAAGCACCCCCTCCCGCACCTGTCTGTCCAGTGTAGCAACAGGTCTGAGATGAGCTAAATGCACGTACCACCTAAGAATGACTAGCCTGCCCTCTAGCCTGGTTAACCTGAACCGAGCCAAAGTGCAAGTCAGGACTCCCACCCTCCTGTGGGCCCTGAAGTAAATACAGAATAATGCTTTTCTTAAGTTAGGACACCGCTGTAGAATATTGGGGATAGTCTACAGTAGTAAAGTTAGTAAAATACGAAAGAGACCCAACTAGATATAAAAAAAATACTTGGAAGGTGGGGTTATAAGGTTATAAAACTTCAATAAATTATTTAGCTGTTAATAATAACAGTTGGAAACTCCATGTTATTTCCTGGAGAAACAGGTTTACATTTAGGTTGAAAAAAATAAAAGAAAAAGAAAGCAGAGTACCAAAATGAATATTCACTACGATCATAATTTAAATGACACGTGAAATATGCGCTACGAACAAAGCAGGGGAAGGAGACCCTGACATTTAGACCAGCTGTGTGCAAGGCATCACATACGCTACATCTAACACACAAAGTGTGATGCAGCAGTAATAACATTAGAGGGGTTCAAATACTAGTTTTGAAATAGCTGAGCAGGAGCTCCAAGTTACCTACTCTTCACAGTCGGTTTCCTAGGATCACAGGAAACAGTGCTGCTGACCACGGGTGCCGAGTGCGCACTGCTGGTACTCGGGCCGTCGTAGGCCGGCTCCTCGGGGCTGGCGTTAAAGCTGTTGCTGCCGCCACTGCCCAAGCGGCTGCTTCCTGAGAGGTACGGCGCCGGCTTGATCCTGCGACACAGAGCAAAGCCGCTAGTCAAGAGCAGGAGAGATCTGCCCCCGGCACCAACAGCCTGAAGCTGGCTGCTCTGAGGACTCAGTTCTGCGGCTTTGACCAGTGGACCTAGTACCCTAGATTCTGGTGATGGCTCGGAAGTGACTGTGGTAGGCCTTCAGAATGAATGATAATCTCAACTAACTTTTCACTGTTTAGGTGTATTTTGACAATGCTAACGTACTTAGATAATTTAGCCATCACAGTAATATGTTCTTTGTTTAAATGGGGCAAGGGAAAGCCTTAGGGGATGTGTCCCAGAAGCCAGGCCCTGTTCTCCATTTAGTGTTGACCACCACCCCACCTCCGACCCCACCTAAGGGCAGGAATCATTATCCCGCCCACAGTGCAGTCAAGGACACTGAGGTTCAGGGAGGTCAAGTGCCCAGATGGTCAAGGTCAGCCTGCAGAACCCACTCTGCACTGCCACGCTTTCACCCCCAAAATGAGTCGCTCTTGCCCCTGGGCTGCCTCTCAGGGCTGAAAGATAAGCTCTTGGGCTCTCGCTCTGAGCAGGCAGAAACCACAGGGGACAGAGATCTTACCTGATTTTCTCAGGCACAGCTGCACCTCCTGTTCCAAACTTCTCCTGCCTCCTCCGAACATCACGAGGTGGCTTGGCCACAGAGTTGACAAAGGCCATTTTTGCTTGTCGGCCTGCGGACAAATGGAGATTAATACCTGCCTTCTTGAGCTGAGATGCTAAAGGTAGGGGATTATCAACCCTGGAAACCCCTCTGTAGGGTAGCATGCATAGTGGCAGAAGAAACACCTCACCCTTTGCCCTCTTCTGCAAATGCAGGAGAGATTTGGGGGCCAGAGGTGATACCGTAGCTGAGCCCACCACGGCCCTGCTGTTGACCAGAGCACAGGGCTCATTATTCTGCCAGACCCACGCTGCCCCCTTACCTTTGGGCTTATTGGCGTGCGCAGATCGGATATTCTTTGTGAGGAGTCGCAGCCGCTGCTCTCGCGCATCCTGAAGCCGCAGGTACATCTCCCGCCACGACTCATACTCCTCTGGCCTTTCATCCTTAAAGTCTCGGTGACAATGAACTTTCCATAATTGATCCGTTTCTTCAATTAATACCTAAAATCAGAACCAGGACATCATTTACATGCAAGTACTCTTACACATCTCTTTTCCATCCTTAATCACCCAGGGGGACCAGCTTCCTAATGATATTTTGGTCCTCTTAGTAGTGGTAGTATATTAAAATACCACAGTTCTAGGAAAGAAACCCTAATCACTGAATTAAAAAATGTTAATTGTGGGCTTCCCTGGTGGCACAGTGGTTGGGAGCCCGCCTGCCGATGCAGGGGACATGGGTTCGTGCTCCGGTCTGGGAAGATCCCACATGCCGCGGAGCGGCTGGGCCCGTGAGCTATGGCCGCTGAGCCTGCGTGTCCGGAGCCTGTGCTCCGCAACAGGAGAGGCCACAACAGTGAGAGGCCCGCGTACCGCAAAAAAAAAAAAAAAAAAGTTAAGTGTGAGGCACTATACTAGCTGCTTTTGGGGGTTGTGGGGCTAGGAGAGAAGGCAACACAAAAATTAGTTTAAGATCAGTCTTTTCCTTTAGAAAATCAGTACAGGGTAGGAACTGGGAGGAAGTCAAATCCAGGCATTTCCCCATCACTACACTGAACTGCAATGGCCAGGGGCCACTTAAGAAGGATATGTCATAGATCCTTTGAATTAGAGACAGCTAATGCAATCAGATGAGCATCTCCAGCATTAGGAGGATTTGGGGATAGATCTGTTTGTCTCTAGGAGGCACCAGCCAATCTTATATTCACCAGACACCTGAGTGTCAACACATAGCTCTGTCCCTGCCCTGGATCCCAAGGGTTGTGCTGCTAGAATTCTCCCTTGACCTCTGTAACTAGCCAAGCTCAAGGGAGGTGTGGGAAATGGTCCCCTTCTCCCACCTTTCAATCCCATCTTGATTCTAGCCCAAGAGGCCTACTTAAGATGCCACAGGCAGGTGCTAAAAACCTGCCTGTTTAAAGGCCCATAGACAAACCCAGAACAGTGATCCGACCACCACCTGCCCATCATCGTGGCAGATTCAGAGACAAAGCTACTTCTGGAGATGCAAGCCAGCACACTGCCCTCTTCCCATCCCAACAGGATACTCACGTGATTGTACTCCTCTATGCGATATAACTGATCAGGTGTACACCTCTCCAAAACAGGTTCAAGGAGAGAATATGGGACGCCTCCCACTTCAAAGATTGCTGCAGAGAATCAAAGGGGAAAAGCACTGAGTAGCGGCAAGTCACCCGGTGTCCCAGTGCCACAACAGCGTGCTCAAGAGCAAGAGAGAAGCATGTGACTTACAGTCAATGTTGTTTTTAAGCACCCGGATGCACTGCTCGTGCAAGGTCATCATTTTGGGGAGATAGGCACACTTGGAACCAGAATAGACCTGCATCTTGGAATTCATTCTTCGTCCGGTGAATCCAGCTTCTTCCTCTTCCTGGGATGAGGAGAGTGCTGTAGGGCAAGAAAAACAGGAGTGTAAGTTACAAAAGGCACTGAGCAATACAGTGAAAACTCTCCTTCCACCCCATTCCCCAGCCTCTCAGTTTCCTTTCTCAAAGACAACCAATGCTACCAGTTTCTTGTGTCCTTCCAGAGAGTCTATGCAAAAATAAACTAATATTTATTTTATTCCTTTTTAACCAATCAATAACATACTATAACCATTCTGTCATTTACATTTTAGAAATCACATCAGTACATAGATTTTCTACTTCTTTTTTTCAACGGCTGCATAGGATGCCACTGTGTGGATGAACCACGATCCATCTGTTAAGTCTCTTGCTAAGGGACACCTATGTAGCATCTAATTCTTTTGCTATTAAAACTAGCCTTTATTTATTTATTTATTTTTTGGCTGCGTCTGGGCCTTTGTTGCTGCGCAGGGGCTTTCTCTAGTTGCAGCAAGTGGGGGCTACTCTTTGTTGTGGTGCGCAGGCTTCTCATTTCAGTGGCTTCTCGTGTTGCAGAGCATGGGCTCTAGGCACATGGGTTTCAGTAGTTGTGGCACACGGGCTTAGTTGCTCCGCGGCATGTGGGATCTTCCCGGACCAGGGATCGAACCTGTGACCCCTGCACTGGCAGGCGGATTCTTAACCACTGCACCACCAGGGAAGTCCCTAGCCTTTTTTTAAAGCCCCTATGGAATGTACAGAGTAAAAGGCTGCTGGTAATAGCAGCAGCTAAGATTTAGCAAACACTATGTGTAAAAACCCAGAGCTCAGAGCTTTACCAGCATTATCACTTTCAATCCACCTCATAGGCAGATACCATTATTACTCCCATTCACAGACTATGAAACTGAAGTCCAAGGAAATTAAGTTGTACCCAAGTTCATGTAACTTGTAGTAAAAGCCAGAGCTGGGATTCAAACCCAAGCCATCCAACTCCAGAACCTGTGCTCTTAGGAAATGCATCAAAATCTGATGGCAGACCATGAATGAATTTTTAAAACCATTTTCTCCATTAAAAAAAGAAAAAAAGACAAAGACAATTACCTTTTCGCTTTGGTTGGAAGGCAGATATCAATTCAAGGGAAGGAAGTGGGCGGTAATTGGCCTGTATCACAGGTAATGGAAGGTCTGGTAACACTGGCAGCACATCGCTGGGGACCTGCAGAGAAGAGACCAGTGACTGGAGAGCCTCTTTCTACAAGCACAGCTCTTTCCCACAGTCGACGCCCAGCAGTGTTGACGTGGCAGATAACTTCACAGGCACATCCAGCCTGCAGGAGGGGTGGCAGCTGTGCCTGACACCACCTAAGTCAGGAGATACGGAGAGATGGGCCCGGCACAATGGGATGCCTCAGAAAATACTTTTCTTGGGTTCTACTGACCCTGGTGGCCAGACAGGCCGGGAGGAAATTACTTCACACTGAAATTCAACAGGCCACGGGAAAGCCAGCCCAGACCAACAGCGGTGGGGTCGTCCCGGGAGCTCTGCCAGCCCAGGTGCTCTGGCTGGGAGGGGCCACAGGGCTTACCTTTACCTTTTTCAGCTTGGCTGAATGGGATCCAGCTGGCTGAAGCTTCTCTGACTTGTTTTCGTTCACCTTAGGTAATTTCTGAACTGAGTCCAAGTTTTTACTAGTGCTTTTTGAATCATTTTTTTTTAATCCTTTTTCTCCAGGAGTCGTGGTTGAAGTTTTCACAATCTTTTTCTTTTTCTTCCGGGGCTGGTCATAGCTGAGGTATGACTCAAAAGACATGGTGGGCTGCTCGAATTCATCATCCACATCTGCCTCCTCAGCTTTAAGGAAGGAGCCCACGGACTTTCTATCTAAATGAGAAGGTTTTACTTTTCCTTCTTGAGCCTTTAGGTTGTTAGAAACCTTCTCTTTTGCCTTGGGCAACAGGTCTCCTGCCCCCTTGCCTGTGTCTAAGCTTTCTAGACTCTGCTTGTTTTTGTCTGATTTGGTTTTCTCCGGGTCTCTGTATTTTGGCTTTTTAAGGTGGTTGTCTGATGCCACCTCCAAGGGGGGTAAGAGCTTCTTGGCGCTGCCCTCTTTTTCCTTCTCTTTCTTGACACCACTAGAGGGCGCTTTCTCCTTTGTACTGTCCCCTGAGGGTGGCCTCCGCCGGTTTTCCTCTTTGGAGATGGCCTTGTGTGATTTTTCTCTGCTCAAAGACGACTTCTCATCTCCTTTGGAATTCACCGCACGTTTTTCTTTATGGGAAGATCTGTGCTCCTTGCTCTGACTCACGACCTCTTTCCCTTCGGCTTCACCCAGGTGTCGTTCTTGACTGACCCCCAGTCTGTCCTGAAAGGCATTACTGTGGCCTTTGCCAGGCTTCTGGTGTGAAACAAAGGGCTCGTGGTCCTCCTCCAGGGATCTGTAATGGTCCACAGACATCTGCTGAGGGCTGGCGGATGACAGTGGGGACTGAACATGGCCGTAGTCCGAAGATTCGTGGTCTGAAGAGTAAACTGGAGAAGCTCTGTGGCACCTCTTCCTCTCGTCTCTCCTCTCGTGACTGTGAGATGCTTTGTGAGGCCGCTCAAGCTCTCTGGGTTTCTTCTGCCTGTTATCAGGACTGCACGACTGGCTGCCGGAGGCTCTCCAGCTGCCTGGGTAGTCCCCCTCCCCCTCCCCCTCCTTAAGGGCATCCCTGGGGCGCTTTCGAGAATTGCTCTTCTCAAAGTCCTGTTCATCAGGCTCAGTGTTTCTAAAATAAAAGAAAAAGCAGATGAAGCAGACATAAGTCTCAGGGTAATCCTTGTTCAGAGGACAACATCACAGGACCTGAACTCACGAAAGAGATGAAGAGTTTAGAGTTAGAAACAAGGTCTTGGGGAGAAGGTAAATGGGTTCTGCTCAAAGATACTCAGCTAAGGTTTAAAACTGGGAAAGCCCAAATATTCAATAAGTGGAAAATGACGAGTTTAACTACAGGACACAAAGAAGATCAAACATCTTGGGAAGTGAAAATACTTAAAAAGCTTTTCAACACAGGGAAATATTTAACTTGTTACATTAAAAAAGAGCTGTCATTTACATCAGTTTATTCACAACTACATAAAAATGCCTTTTAAGAACAGGTTAGAAAGAAACATTCCAAAACGTCGATAATGCTTATCTTTGGATGGTTGAATTAAGAAATTTTTATTCTTATTTCTATTTTTAAATGTTTTCTAGTATTCTATAATGATCATGGATTATTTCTTATAATTGAGGCAGAACTGAGGAACGTTTCTTACCGTTCCACAGGAACCAGCTTCTTCCACTGGGCCACTAGGTCCTTGGCAAAGCTTCCGACATGCTCATGTTTTCGCAAGCTATTTACCGTTTTCCCAACCCCGGTCTCCTACAAAATTGACAAAGGAATTGTTAGAGGGTTGTAGAACTAGGCTCACAATCTTCTAAAGAAATAAGACCTCCTACTTTTCAACAAACCAATACTTCCTTCCAAAAACATACCTTGCAAGTCTCAGTACAAACTTACTTTGTGTCTGTGCCCCAAACCTCTAATGATACACAGTAGCAAAGTGCACCAGATTCAGAAGAGGAAAACACTAAATTAAAACACTTCTAGAACTTTAGCAATAATAACAAGAGTGATCATGGCAGGTGTTAGGCACTGAGCTAAGAGCACTGCATACAGTGTCTGAATTAATACTTATCATATGATAACTCTGTGAGGTTAGGACCTGCCCCATTTTACAAAGAAGGAACAGCCTAAAGTCACAAACTTGGATTTGAATCCAGGACTAGATGCCAATGTTCTTTTATTTTTTAGAAAAAAAACTGAGATAAAATTCACTATTTTAACCATTTTAAAGTGTACAGTTCAGTGGTTTCCAGAATACTCACAATACTACACAACCATCACCACTAATTCCAGAACATTTTCATCACCCTAAAAAGAAACGCTGTTCCTCCCAATTCCCCCCACTCCTGGCAATCACTAAGCTAACATTCTATCTATGGATTTGCCTATTCTGGACATTTCATATAAATAAAACCATACAACATGTGGCCTTGTGTCTGGTTTCTTTCACTTCTAAAGCCCATGCTCTTACTGTACAATCCCTCTGGTTGGGAAGGGGAGGGGATATAGCTATATAACATCTAAAATTACACAGTTCTTACCGCAAGAATGTCTACTGTAATAGGCAAGGTGGAGAGTTTCTTCAGATATTTCAATAGCTGCAGAGAATAAAATAAACATTAATTTCTATAAAATCATAATCATTCACTGGAACAAATAAGAATAATATCCAGTGGTTAAGTACTTACACTGCTCTGTAGTATAGAGTATGGCTGTTATCCTTATTTTACAAGTGTGAAAACAGACTCGAAAAAGTTAAGGTACTTGCCCCAGGATGCAAGTAGGGCAGGATTCACTTAGGTCTGCAGCTTTAGATTGCGTGCTTTCAGCCACTATGCTACACCAAGGGGAAATCAAACTTAGAGAAGAGAATCAAACCTATCAGCTCTAAGAAAAGTAATCAACAACTATCTTTCTGCCCAGTTTTGAAAGACACTTTCTGAGAAAGGAGCCAATTTTAGGAAATTACTCATGCACCCGGCATAGAGGAAAGTAAAAAGGAGAAGAGGTCTCTACAGAAAAAGGGTATCATGTTTCCAGAAAAAGTGTGTTTAACAGAACTGGGTTTTTTCGATAGAAGTGGGAAGCCAACACCAATTTCAAGTTGCTAGAATCAGAGCTTTGCCGTTGCAAATGGTGAACACAGAATGTCTGGGTAGATTAGAGAAGCAATCTGGGTTTGGTCACATTTCTTTTCTGTATTCTCTTGAGCTAGCTCAAAATCAGATAGCAGAGCTGTTAAGACAGAGTTCCAGAGTCAGAGACAGGCTTCAGTTTGGCGCTGCCACTTCCTTGTGGGGTGATCTTGTGCAAGTCACTAACCTCTCTGAACCTCAGTTACTTCATCTGCAAAACAGGAACTGGATCCTGTCTGTACTTCACAAGCTGTGAGGATTCAGAGAGACAAACCATGTGCAGTCTTTAGCCATAGTGCCTGGAATGCTATACAAGCTCAATAAATGCTTCTTATTAATCATTTCATTCATCAACTGACCATTCTTTAAACGGCTACCCTTGATCCTCTACCAGATATTCCCCAGCCAATTCCTACTCGCTCCACTTCTACCCAAGGTCATGACTGCTATGCCATTCTCTAGGAAATAGTTATGTATATATAAGTATACCTACCTTTCGAGGAGTGCTGAAAAGTACAAGTAGTTCAAAATAGATTAACTGTGACTACCTTTATATTTAAATATCTGATAACAAGACCTGTTCTTTTCCTATGTGTAGCCCAGGCTACAATTAGTATGCTATATTGCTACTAGGTGGAGTAGCAAGTATGTTTTTCTGGTCATTCTACTTCAATAATTACTGAACCTGGTTGCTAGGCAGAGCAACTGGATCACATGTGATAATCTTGTTTTGACTGGGAACATATGAGAAGCCAAGTGGTGTATCTAAGGAGTTTCACCTTCATAGTTGAGTGAAAATTATCCTCCACTTCGAATTCGATCACCACCACCATCCAACTCAGGACAAAGTATATGTGTATTTCTTGTCATCAAAGCTATGGGTGCAAAGATGAATGCCAATTCCTTTTCTTAAAGGAAAATTTAGAATCATTGAAAAGGGTAAAGACAGGTTGTCTCCTGTAATGCCATTCCCTGGAAGGCATTTATATACTATTTACTGTGCACTGGCTACTATGCTACGTCCTTACATGTGTTACCTCATTTCATCCTCATTAACCAACTCTATAAAATGGATATTATGTTCCCCATTTTACAAATATTAAAACTGAGCCCAGTGAGGTTAGGTAACTTGCCTAACAAGCGAGTAGGTCAAGTGTGTTTACCACAGCATGTACTACAAAGTCAGGAGAAATAACCAACGTAAAGACACTGTCCTTAGAAGACCGGAAAAGGAAATGGAGCAGTAGTTCATGTGCCTCTTAGCACACTCGACACAAAGCAGAAGAACCCCTCCTTAGTGTTACGTTGTCAGGCAGTTTAGAGTCCACAGAGGAAAGAAGGTCACCATCAGGACAGAGTCCCAGGACCTCTACAAAGGCCACATATAAGAACGGGGCCACAGCTTCCCTGGTGGTGCAGCGGTTGAGAGTCCGCGTGCCGATGCAGGGGACATGGGTTCGTGCCCCGGTCCGGGAAGATCCCACATGCCGCGGAGCGGCTGGGCCCGTGAGCCACGGCCGCTGAGCCTGCGCGTCCGGAGCCTGTGCTCCGCAACGGGAGAGGCCACAACAGTGAGAGGCCCGCGTACCGCAAAAAAAAAAAAAAAAAAGAATGGGGCCAGAAGTCACTGAAGGTGTGTTCATCTCAAAGCCCAGCACTAATTGGAAGTATAAGCGCTGCCTTTCTGCTTCGTTTTGGGTTAGGAGGGATGGCTTAAAAGCAGATGAAACTAAATCCCTAGAGATATTCAAACCAATTTAGCCCAACGTAAGAGAAAAAGGGCTTCAGAGTCCCTCTATTTTCAATGAGGTTCAAAGAAGAACAAAGCGTTAAAATGATAAAGCACTTTGGGTATCCTCAGTTAGGTGGAAACTTGCTGTTATCAAACCTAGGGACCAGTTGTAGTTTGCAAGAACTGATAACAAGTCATTGAGAAATGTCAAACATTTGCACAGTCCACGCTTAAGAATCTCAGTTATCCTCTGCACACTACTTCATCACAAAGAGCTAAAGATGTTCATAATGTCGCCCTCCTTCTCCGCTTGGCTTCAAACTGTGTTCTTCATAGTTTCCACGTTCAAACTGTAACCCAGGACAGGTAACTTTACCAGCCATGAAAATTGTTTCTACTTAAATAATAGGAACCAAGTGACCCTAGTTTGCCTGATACCTTTTTCCCCAAGTAAGCCTAGATCATAGATGGGCTTAAAGTGAAAAGAGAGTTACAGTTAAACACCTATGTTTAATACGAGAAAATCTATGAATACAGGTGTGGAATCAACCGTTTGGCTAATAATGGTTTGAAATCAAGATTTAGTTGTAAGTTCAGTACTGCCATATAATCATCTTGCAATTTCAAGAACAACCTGTGGGAGCTTGTTGGGTTAACAGAAGGTTGAGAAGGCCAGTGTGCCAGCTTGCAGTTTTCCCTCTGCATTAGCTCATTTGTGAATGCCAACTGTTGTGCCCTTTGCAAAAATGATCTTCATAATGCAAAGTCAGAAGCTCAGGGTGAGTTTCTATCTGGGAAGAGAAAGCCCAGATTCTCACAATCACTAATAGTTCAAATAGGGTGTGAAGTCAAACAAACCTTTTCTTAATTTGAAATTTCATGCACATCAACTACTGGAAAAGCTACTTCAAATTTTAAATTCTAGTGGGAAAATGACTGTAGACACTACACAGTGCATTGTTTTTAACCCGATGGAAGACCAAATTGGGGAGATGGGGGCGATTTACATCATATTGCTCTAGGGTTTTAAAAAAAATCAGTCACAAACCTACAGTGTTTGGGAAAACAAGCTAGTACTCGGAAATAATGACCATTTATTAGATGCCCACAAAGGGTTACTGTAAAAAGAAACTTGTAAATGTGTCTGTCCACTAGGTACTGAAGCCATTATAGAAAATATAACACAAATCAAGTGAAAGCATTTCGGTTTTCACAGACTTAAAGCTAAAATGTCGTCCTGAAAAAGTGGATCTTTGAGCTAGGTATGCATGAGAAGAGTTAAACAGTGGTCTGATAGTGAGATGCGTTGAGCAGCCTTTAGAAACGGAGGGAAAAATACCTCACCTATGACAGGCCAAGAAGAGGTGAAGAGAAAGGGGCCGTTCAAGAAAAATTGTAAAGAGTGGAGATTAACATCTACTGAGCACTTCTGCCTTTTGGTTCTGTCCTGGGAAGAAGCAGGTGAGGAAACTGGCTTAGCAAGGAACATCCCTAATGTCCATGGCTGGCAAATAAATTAGAACTCAAATCTCCTCACCACTTTATTTCGACTGCCTCCCTGGATTATTTCCTCTTCAAAAGCCACTCTGGGGTTCAGAGATCCAACTCTTACAACACTGTACACTCCAGCTATAATGCTGACAGAGAATGTCAAACACCTTGAGTGTTTTCATCAATGTATTTCAATTAAAAAAAAAATTCTAACATCCACGGGACACTCTCCCAGACACCAAGAAGCTGGATGGAAGAAAAGTCGCAGAGAGAGAAGAACGCATTTAACTTAAGAGAATAGTTAAGGGGGAAAAAAACTAGCTGAGTGCACTTAAAAATGGTTGCCCATCACTCGTAGCAGCCAGAAAAGGTAGCTCTTACCTTTCTATCAAGGCCAGAAGAAAATCTAGCTGCAGCTTCTAAGTCCTGTTTTTTTTTTCTTTCCATTTACAACCTAAGTTTTTAGTTAGGGTGACGTGAGGTTTATTTTGTTTCGAAAGAGATTTACTGAGAAAGCGAAAAGGTCCACGCTCTAATAATCAAGCCAAAGCAATAAAAACGTCTTAAAGACGCAGGACCACACACCGAGCCTAGACTCCATCAAGCACAGGCAGAACCACCTCCTCCCAACAAACATCAAAAGACACTAAGAAATCAGAAACATTTCGCAGGGTGAGGAATGGAGCGGGCAGGAGTTAACTCCGGGCGAGCTCTCCCGACAGGAAACAGCTGGCCCGGGACGCCGGGGGAGGGCTCCGGGAGCCCCGCCGACACGCGGTGTCCGCCCGGAGCCCGCGGGCGCCCGGCCCGGGAGGCAGGGAGGCCGGGCCCGCCGAGGCGCGCCGCCCGCCGTGCGGGGTCCCACCGCGTGGGCAGCGGCCAAGGGCCACTAACTTCCCGATCGCAGGCCGCAGACCGGCGGGGCCGCGCTCCGGGTCCGAGCCCCCACGGCCCCGGCCGCTCGGGAAGGAGCCGCACCGGGGCCCGCGACCGTTACGGGGCCGCGCCGCGCCCAACACCCGGCCCGCTCCGCGCTGCCCACTCGCTCACCTTCTTCGGGTCCGGGTTCGCGGCCAGGCGCGCCTGCAGCTTCTCCACAACTTGGAGCGCCGACTCCGCCGCCATCGCTGTCACTGGCGCGGCCTCCTCGCCGGAACTGGGCTCGCGTCGCGTCCTCTGGCTGCTGCTCCGCCCTCCGTGCCTCCCCCGCGGGGACGGAAGCGCGACTGGTCCCTTCCGGGCCTCGGCGAAGTGGGGTGTAGGGGCCGCGGGGGGTGGGGGGGCCGGCCGGCTGCAGGCCCCGCCCCCACGGCCTGTGGTTGTTGGGGTCCGGTCCTTTGCGCCCTCCCGGAGCCGCGTGCGCCGGGAGCTGGAGCAGCTTGGCCCGAGCGCGTCGGCTTCGCACTGGTCGCCGCTGGGCAGCCTCGCTTCTGGTCCTCGTAGTGCGGAGCCACGGCCTGGAAATCCACTCCGGTGTCCAGCCAAGGCAGGATGAGACCACTGCGCCGGACCTTGCCTTTATAAATCCTAGCCCGCCCCCTTGCGCTGTGAGCCACGCCCCAAATAACACCTGTGTGTGGTTCCAGGGTGGGTTTGCGGCTCAGGAAATCAGGGATTGACGCTAGTGACCAGCCTTGATTGGGCACTAAGCCCAGTGGTTGAGCTAAGTTTCACTCTCAGTACAACCCAATGAAACGAGGCATATTATCCCCATGTTACAGATGAGGAAACTGAAGCTCAGGGAGACTAAATTAACTTGCATGTGGTCATGTAACAGGAAAGAAGTGAAGCTGGAATGTGAATCTAAACAGTCCAGGTCCACTGTGACCGCACATCTCTGAACAGGTCAAGGATTTGAGGCCCAGAGAGTGAAAGTGATTTGTCAAAATTCAAACAGTTTAGCTACAAGAGGTAATAGCCCGTGTCTCACTTTCCCCAAAAAACAGTGTCTGGTACAGAGGTACCAAATAAATACTTCTTGAATGAATGAATGAATAAATGAATGAATGGCTGTTTCCTCTAAATCAGTAGGGCCTCAATCAGACAAGCCCAAGACACCATCCTTGAGGGCCCTTACCCTCATCCTAGAAGCACTAAATTTTACTATTAATAAAGTATTATTACTACTAAAAAAAAAACAAAACTACTAAACAGTTGAAAATTGGTTTAAAATACCAGCATTGATTACATCTTGTTTGATTAGATGATATCGGATTACATACTAATCTGATCACCATCAACAATTTGGCAGTGTACTGAGCCTGACCTCCCAACCAATGTGGGAAAGCCCAGGGGCTCTTCAGGTCTTGGCTCTGGGAAAGGTAAAAGAAACAATATAAATTGTTTCTTCAAATGAGCTTTCATTCACTCCGTAAATTGAGAAGCCCCCCTCTCCCCCCCCCCCCCCCCCCCCGCCCCGCACTGTGTTCCCACCCCCTCTGCTTGGTGCCCTTTCCTCTGCAACTAACACTTTTCAGGGTGTAAATTGTCACTTTATTCTTCTGCCTTCTCACTGAGCTGTTTATTTATCAAGTGCAGTGACTGGCCTGTCCAACTTTATTTTATTTTTTGGCTGCACCACACTCGTGTGGCTTGTGGAATCTTAGTTCCCTGACCAGGGATGGTACCGAGGCCCCCGCAGTGAAAGTGCTGAGCCTTAACCACTGGACTGCCAGGGAATTCCCTGACCCGTCCAACTTTAAATCTCTGTTGCCCAGCACAATCCAGTCCATATAATCAGCATTGGATAAAAAGTCCATAAAGATTAATAATCACCCATTCAGTGCTCTAAGACTCAATCATGGGGTGTAATGGAAAACACATCAAACTGGTGTGAGGAGACTTGGTTTCTAGTCCTGGCCCTAGAATCTCCCTTTCCTGCACAGCAAATGCTTTTTGTAATGAGGTGGATAGACCTAGAGTCTGTCATACAGAGTGAAGTAAGTCAGAAAGAGAAAGACAAATACCGTATGCTAACACATATATATGGAATTTAAGAAAAAAAATGTCATGAAGAACCTAGGGGTAAGACAGGAATGAAGACACAGACCTACTGGAGAACAGACTTGAGGATATGGGGAGGGGGAAGGGTGAGATGTGACAAAGCGAGAGAGAGGCATGGACATATATACACTAACAAACATAAGGTAGATAGCTAGTGGGAAGCAGCCGCATAGCACAGGGATATCAGCTGGTGCTCTGTGACCGCCTGGAGGGGTGGGATAGGGAGGGTGGGAGGGAGGGAGACGCAAGAGGGAAGAGATATGGGAACATATGTATATGTATAACTGATTCACTTTGTTATAAAGCAGAAACTAACACACCATTGTAAAGCAATTATACCCCAATAAAGATGTTAAAAAAAATGCTTTTAAATTTACATTTTCAATGCCTTCCATTTTGAAAATGTAACATTGGTGTAATGGAAAAATGGGCCCATTCCTGATGCAGAATTGCTGACTAACTGACCTGGCATATACTTAGGCCACATGGAACACTTTGTGCAAGTTACCCAGGGAGATCTCAACAACGGGAATGAAAAGAAACAATGTATGCTGCTGGGGGGTATGCACCCCATCCCTACCCCATCTATGCCAGCCTGAGGCAGGGTTACCTGCAAAGTAAAGAACTCTTACGCTTGAATATTTGTCTATGTCTCAGATCAGTTAATTATGTCATATGTGTCATTCTGATTAAAAAGAAAGTTTTTAACCAGTTCTAAAGTGATACTCTGTTCACTGGGGGATTACCATCTATCTAATCCTTGGTTTATGCAAGGATTTTCAACAACAGAATGAGTTCTCTAAAGTCTGAGGCTGTTTTGTCCACCTTGGATCAGCAACACCTAGCACACAGGTGACATTCCATAAAGGTTTCTTGAAAACTGAACTAATTATTATTCAACTTAAGGCCAGCCCAGAGTGTCATCTGAAAACCTGAGGGGGTTAGCACTATACAGCCCCTTGTGAGAGGACTTAAAAGACTCATCTTTTAAAACAACAACAAAGCATGTTCAGAAGGCATGTTTAAGGCTATCCTGGGAGACAAAAATTGGCAGGGAGGCTCGCTCGCTTCTGCTATGCACACTTTTTGCAACAAATATGTTCCACTTTTATAATGAAAACAACTTAAAGGCATTTTAATTTTGGAAAAGAGCAATCCCAAGCTGGTTGGCACTAGAGTCATTTAAAACACTGAAAGACAAGGTGGGGGGGAACAAACAAAAACAAAACAAAACAAAACAAAAAACCAACCACTTTGTCTTTGATAGCAGAAAGGGGCCCTTGCCTTTCATGGAATGGTCAAGTGGGATTCTGTGGGCTGGACAGTGTGCTGGGTGAGGAATACAGGTGGGTGAAGGGCTTCCCCCTTGGACCTCGCCTGGCCTGGGCTCTGCCACTCCTCTCTCTAACCAAGTGGGCGGCATCTGAGGTTTGTTGGGCGGTGCATTTAAAGGACACAGGATTGGAGCTCAGTGACACCTCTACCAATGTTGGCTGTGGTCAAGTTACTTAAACTGGCTGAAATTGTTTCTTTATAGATTTCTTGTGAAGTTTATTAATACGTTATATTAAGTAACTGACATACAGTAGGTTTTTTTTTTGTTTTTTTTTTGCGGTGTGTGGGCCTCTCACTGTTGTGGACTCTCCCGTTGCGGAGCACAGGCTCCAGACACGAAGGCCCAAAGGTCACGGCTCATGGGCCCAGCTGCTCCGCGGCACGAGGGATCTTCCTGGACCGGGGCACGAACCCGTGTCCCCTGCATCGGCAGGCGGACTCCCAACCACTGCGCCACCAGGGAAGCCCAGGTATTTTTTTTTTAAAGAACAAATTATTAGAGAAAATTCATTGCCTTAGTAAAAAGAATATTATGTTCTGCTGTAAAGGAGAATATAAAACCATCTGGGCAGTTTCGTTCTGCACAGCTGTAGCCACTGTTCTCTTCCCCAATGGGCTCATTTTTCTGAATTGACTACATTCATCTTTGTTTCACATACTTAAACATGTTCAGTTGGTGGTTATTTTACTTAGGGATGGCATGTTTATGAGTTTCACAGGCTGGATTTGCCCTCCTCAAATGTGGTAATGCAAGCAGAGACTGCCAGCTCCAATGGTGTCTGAGAGTCAAAGTCCACACCTTTCATAGACTTGCCTTGAAGTTCAGTTAAACTCTCTACTAACTAGTTAGGGATATCAGGCCTAGAAACCTCCGGAGGCCCTTTGTCTTAAGAGGGCAGACTGAAGCATTCTGCAATGCCCATGGAGAGCAGTCCACTGAGAATCTGTATTTATGGGACCGGGGCAGGGACGGGGGTGGGGGCGGGGAGCTACTATAAAAATAAAGGAGTATGGGGCTTCCCTGGTGGTACAGTGGTTAAGAGTCCACCTGCCGATGCAGGGGACGCGGGTTTGTGCCCCGGTCCGGGAAGATCCCACATGCCGCGGAGCGGCTGGGCCCGTGAGCCATGGCCGCTGAGCCTGCGCGTCCGGAGCCTGTGCTCCGCAACGGGAGAGGCCGCAACGGTGAGAGGCCCGCGTACCAAAAATAAATAAATAAATAAATAAATAAATAAATAAATAATAAAGAAAGAAAGAAGTATCAAGGATATACTTTGATACTACGAATTTATATAAATTGTATCCAGGTAGTAACCTAACCACCCGTCCCTTAGCTCTTTACCTTGTTTCAGTTTTGTTACAACATCTGTTACAATTTGAAACTGCCTTATTTAGTGGTTCATGTTTTTATAGTCTCTGTGAGCTCTGTGAGTCCCCTCTGTGAGCTCCATGAGGCATCACTGTGGCTAAAACTACCTAGAACATAGTAGGCACTCAATATTGACTGAGTTGAATGAAAGGTCTACCTCACGGAATTATTGTTTGGATTTAATGAGATTACATGTGAACATACCTGGCAAAGTGCTATCAACCAACAATGTTATCTTCATTAATCCTCACCATCCATTTTATAGATAAGGAAATTGATGCTTTGGAAACTTAAGGGACACCATGCCCTCAGCTCCAGAAAGTGAGAGTGTGGTTGTGGTCTTTGCTGAGAATGGCCCTTAGAGGTAAGTTGTTAGAAAAAGTGTGAGCTAAATAAAAGCAAATTGCCTGGCACACATAGGGTCGGACAGTAAAGAGAAAGAACAGAGAGGACGGAGGGAGAAGAAGGAGAGATTGATTGATTGGATTAAGTCTGGATCTATTAAATTTTCACCCCCACTATCAGCAAAGGTTTAGGAACCCTCTGAGTTTGGGTGTCCACAGGTTACAAATTCTCAAAGGGGTCCGTGTCTCCCTTATCTCTTTGGGAAAACCAACCAACCAACCAACCACTGGGTTAAGCAGAGAAGATTAAGAAGGCCCACCACCACTGAGGTGGGAAGAACTGCTGCTTGTTGAGTGCCTTATAGGTGGCCCAGCTCTGGGCTACCTTTATATGTTATTTCTCCACCTTCCAACAATCTCATGAGGCATTTTAAGGATGGAGAACCCAAGGCTCAGAGAGGTAAAGCAACTAGCTCAAACGTGGTAAATGACAAACCCAAAACATGAACCAAGGTCTGCTCAGCTCGGAAGCCCACACTGGCTTGCACTCCATATGTGAACACCTGGGTGCTGGTCACCTCTCCTCCTTCCCTGGCTCATTGCTTGACGCTGTCGAGGCCTGCTTCCTCATCTGTTAACTGAGGAGGCCTGATGTATCAAAGCAATGATAACAATAACAATGGTGGTAACACTACTACCAATTCTTGGCACTTACAATGTGCCACACATTATGCTAAGCAATTTGCATTAACTATCAACTGTACCTATAATATTGTTCATTGCAATATAGATATCATATAATCTCCATTTCACAGATGAGGAAACTGAGGATTTGTGACCTACCTAAAGTCACAGAACTTGTAAGCAGCACAGCCAGGAGTCAAAGCCAGGTTTGTCCAGCACCAAAGCTCAAGCTCTTTGACCTTAAGCTGCCTTGTTTCCCCTTTTGCCAGAGCGGCCACTTGGGAATACACCATCCAACTGACACACTTCATTCCTTCATTTCTTCATTCACTCACTCCAGCCTTGGTGCTGGAGTGGACCGAGAAAGGGGAAGGGCAGCACCAGATGAATTGGTGAGGAAGGCAGGGGGCAGATTATGGAGGGTTTTAGAGACCATGGTAAGGACTTTGTATTTTATTGTGAAGTTTTATGGATCCCAGGTAGGGGAGTGGTAAAACCTATAAACTAATTATTTTAACACTGTAGACCAGGTGTCAAGAATTAAGGGCTACAGGGCTTCCCTGGTGGCGCAGTGGTTGAGAGTCCGCCTGCCAATGCAGGGGACACGGGTTCGTGCCCCGGTCCGGGAGGATCCCACATGCCGCGGAGCGGCTGGGCCCGTGAGCCATGGCCGCTGAGCCTGCGCGTCCGGAGCCTGTGCTCCGCAACGGGAGAGACCACAACAGTGAGAGGCCCGCGTACCGCAAGAAAAAAAAAAAAAAAAAAAGAATTAAGGACTACAATTAATTCGATACTGTGCTTTAAAACAAACTCAACAATCCCTTATAACAGTCATCTGATCAGAGAGACTTGACCTAATCACCTTATATAAAGTAGTGCACACATGCACACACACCCACACACCTCTGTCACTATATTTTTCTTCAAAGCACTTATCATCTCCTGATATACACTTGATCCTTGAACAACACTGGGGGGTTAGGGGCGCCGACACCCCTCGAAAATCCCCATATAACTTTACAGTCAGCCCTCTGTATCCATGGTTCCCCATCTGTGGATTCAACCAAACTTGCATAGTAAACATAGTCGTATATATATGTATGGGAAAAAATCCGTCTGTAAGTGGACCCATGCATTTCACACCCATGATGTTCAAGGATCAACTGTATTTCATAAAGTGTCTGTCTCTCCATCCCTAGAATATAAATTCCATGTTTTTGTTCACTGCTTTATTCATCAACACCTAGGACAGTGCCTGGCACACAGTGGGCAGTCAATAGATATTTATTGCATGAACAAATAACAAAGGTCTGTTATATGCCCCTGCAAAGAACAGTGTACATTTGCTATCTATGCTTGTTCATCGCCTCAATCAATATGAATGTTGGTTTCTATTCTCACCACTCTACTGAAAACAACTTTTCAAGGTCACCAGTAAAATCCCAACTGCAACATCGGAAGGTGTTTTTACTGTGGTGGATCTCTCTGCTGTACCTGACACTGGTGATTTCTCCTCTCTGGGAAACTCCATTTGTTGGCTTCCATGACATTTCCTCTCCTGATTAACTTTGAAAGTTTCCGACTGTTCCTTTTCTGTCTCCTTCATGGTCTCCTTTCCCACCACTTCTCCCCCCTAAGTGCTGTAGTTCCTCTGAGTTTAGTCCTGGGCCCGCTACTGTTATGATACCACACTGTCTTTGGGCATTCTCATCTATTCTCATGGCTTCTACCACCATCTATAGGCTGGTGATTCCCAAATCTATAGGTCTAGTCCCAAACTTTAGATTGCCTGGATGGAGAGCAGAATCTATCTGGATGGATATTCCTCCTCGATGTCCCCCACGGTCCTATGGCTCAGCAGGTTCAAAGTGGAACTTGCCATCTTCTCCTTCAACCTCCTTTCCTCTAGTGAGCTAGGAACTGCTGAGACCGAGATGATTGAGAACACTGCTGCCCCAGGACTTCCATCTACCCCTTCACAGAGGAGGGCAAAGATCGGTTTTTAGCCTGAGAGGAAATGCAAGGAAGCACTCACACCAAAACGGCTGCCCCCATAGCTGGTCTATTAGAGGTTCAGCCTTGAGGACTGCCTGTGCCCAGTAGTTCTGCTCCGAACCCTCATCCTGGCTGTTTGTTGGGCATCTCAAATGCGAGATGTGCACACTTGACCTCACCATCCTCCCTTCCTAAATCACTGTTCCCCACATCTGTAGGGGGCGCCATCATCTACCCGCGTTCCTCCAGGCTTGAAACTTGAAAGTCATTCTTTTTTTTTTTTTTTTTTTTTTTGCGGGTACGCGGGCCTCTCACTGTTGTGGCTTCTCCCGTTGCGGAGCACAGGCTCCGGACCCCCAGGCTCAGCGGCCATGGCTCACGGGCCCAGCTGCTCCGCGGCACATGCGATCCTCCCGGACCGGGGCACGAACCCGTGTCCCCTGCATCGGCAGGCGGACTCTCAACCACCGCGCCACCAGGGAAGCCCTGAAAGTCATTCTTGATTCCTCTTTTCTCTCCTGTGACATTGAATTAATCCTGGTGATTTTCATTCCCAAACGTTTCTTGATTCCATCTTCTCCTCGAAATTCCTACTGCCATGAACCCTCCTGGGCTCTTAAAATATGTTTGCTCTCTCAAACTCTCTCTCTCTGCACACTTCTCTAACAATTGCTTAGACTCCTTTTATTTGCGGAAGGGGACATTTTTAGGCAGAGCAAGGCAGGCAACAGGATCTAGCAAGAGTTTTATTTTCACTGAGTTTCTTTTTACAATTAACTTCTTTTTATGTTGAGTAATCATGATTTTTTTCATTTGGACATAAAATTTCCTTTTAAAATAAATTTATTTAAGTTAAAAATAAAGAGTGAGTCTCTTTACATAAAAATTAAGTGGGTACTCAGTGGTGAAAATTATGAAGGTGGTTCAAGAATGACAGAGGTGTGGGAAACACTAAGATAGGATCCAAAACCCTTAGGAGAACATATTAGCTTGAACCATACGAAACTGATGATATCTGACTATTTTTGTTTTGACCTACAAAAATGACAATTTCATGTGGTTCAACCTACAAAGTCCTAAGTTTTCTAGCCCTTGCCTATGTTCCAACACAACCAACTGCTTGCCGCTGTCCTGCACACACCACATTATTCCTCTACTCTGTATCTTTGCCCAAGCCAGTCCTTCCACCTGGATACCCACACATTCTTAGGACTCAGGTGTCCCCACCTTCAGGAACCTTCCCTGTCACCTGTCCCCAGATGCAAGTGAGATGCTCCCCCTCAGTGCTTCCCTAATGCAGTTAGCATGTCTGTCTGCATGCTTGGGTCTCCCCACCTAGACTATGCACTCCTTTAGGGCAAAGACTCTTTTTAAAATGAATCTCCGTAGCCTCTGCCTGGCACACAGTAGCCCCTCAATTAATCTGTAGCTAATCAAGTGAGTGAGTAAATGGAGATCTATAAAGAAGGGAGGCCTCAATCTGCCTAGAGGGTCAAAGGAAGCTTCAGAGAGGAATCATTTGATCTGGATCCTGAAGGCTGAGAAGGAAGGAATTTGCCAGGTGAAAAGTGAGTGGAAGGACACTCCAGGTGAGGCAACAAAAGGGACTGGAGGTCTGAGAGGGTCTGCAGTGCTGGAGGAAATGGAAGTATGGCTTGAGTGGAGGGTAAAGGAAGGGGAGATGAGGAAAAAGGCAATGCTTACAGTGTACCCCCCACCCAGTCTTGGTCAAGATACTCCAAACCAATAAATACATCCGCAAATAATTCCAGTGGGTGTTGACTGAAGGGGTGTGAGGCTGGCGTATTTTTCTACCTTGAAAAGAAAAAGTTGGTAATCTGAGCACAGATGCAAAACCAGCCATGCAGAACCACACTGCTCAAACCGCGTGACCTCCCTGCAGCCCTCAGGGAACTGACTCTCTAGGAAAGCCGCTGTGCAACCAAGAATCAGAGGAGCTGCCACCGCAAAGACCAGGCTTGATCGGCAAATCCATAGGAAGATCGCTCCTGGGAACAGAGTTGCCTAAGACAGGCAGATTGATTCAGAGACAAACATGGGTTAGAGCCCTCCCCACCAGATGAGGGGTCCCTCTGGCCTAGTAGGAAGGCAGACTAGTTATGGTAAACACAACAAAAATCAAATGGAAGACTTAGTATTGTTAGGAGAAATGGATGTTTTAAACATTTTCTCATTTAAAGGACAGCCTTTTTTACTACTGTCCCCACGTTATAGAAAAAGAAACTGAGGCTTGGTGAGGTAATGGGAACCACTGGGACTGGAATTCAGGTCTATGGCTGTGAAAACAATGCTCTTCCCACTTCAACATAAAAGAGGCTTCACTTCGCAATTGACCCTCTGTATCATGGGGAAAAGGGCACATTCAATGCCACGTATTAATATGATGTGCACAAACTATCAAGGGGGCACTCATACCTCAGGCTTATCCTCCTCAGCCTCAGGTTAGGATAATTTCTAAGCAGTTGGCTATCAGAGTTCCAATCTCTCCCTCTCTCAAGCACCAGTACCTCTTTCAGTAAACACTTCCCTAATCACCTACAAGAATCACTGTTCCCTTAAGGCAAGACAGTTCCTCTTTTTACTTCCTGGTTTTAACAGGGCAAGACACAGACAAATCTCTCTGTCTGTCTTCTCATCAAAGTGGGGGAATTGTGCTTGTCGAATAAGCCGATAGCTAAATCAATACTACTTGTGCCGAGAACTGCAAAATAAAGAAATATCGTACTCTTGAAACAGGACTTGATTCGTTCAAATATTTACTGAGCTTCCTACTGTGTAGCAGGCACTGTGCTTGGTGCTGGGCCCCCTAAGATGTGCAGACGGCACCAAAGCTGTGAGGAGTCCAGCCTAGTGGGTGTGATGTTATTCAAAAGAAAAATTCCATTAGGGAAGCCCTAAAACTATCAGCAACTAGAGCACGATCCAAAGACTTAAAACAGAAATTCTACTGAGGAACAAAATACTTCTATAGATACATAAAAGGATGTTCAATCTCACTAGTAATCAGGGAAATGCAAATTTAAACCACAATGAAATACGCACCCGGCTGAATTAGTACGTGATAGCAACGCTGGGCCAGCAGACCTGAGGTTGCAGAACAGTAAACACGATCTGGCGCTGAGGAGTACAGGTACAGCAGGGCACTTATTAAATCTTTTGCTAATCCAAGAATAGAAAGACTGGAGCAGAGACAGCAAACTGGCAGCTCGTGGGTTAAATATGGCCTGCTGCCATGTTTTGTTTGCCCTAAAAGGGTTGACAAAATTGAGCTAATTGCCAAGAGTTAAAAACCAGGAGATTTCTCAACTTCTCTCAAAAAACAGTTAAGATCTAGCAGTTCTTGGCCAGTCTACATGCGGCTGGAGCCGAGTAGCAGCCGAACCCCTCCTTCCACCACATGCCCCCACTCTGCCATCCTCTGGCCCTAAGGCTGCTGCACTGACTTCTATTACCTCTAGCCCTGAAGTGTGCTCCCCCTCAATTGAAGACTGAATGAGATCCACTCCCAGGGATAAGATCCAGAAAATGGTATTACCACCTCTGCAACAGGGCCAGGAACTACAGCGGGAGACAATTTCTTCAGCAAGATATTTACATACCATTAACCCAGATCCTCACAACCCTGCAGGAAACCAGGGCTCAGAGAAGTTAAGAAATTTGCCCAAAGTGTGGCAAAGCTGGAATGCAAACTCAGGAATCTCTGATTTAGCTAATATCGATTAAGCACATTCATATACTTAAGCACTTTTAAGCGTCGTACATGAACTAAAAATTTAATTCTCACTTCAACCCTATGAGGTAGGAATGATTATTATCTCCATTTGACTCATGAGAAAATGAAGGCACAAAAGGTTCATGACCTGTCAAAGTTCACACAGGCAGTAAGAGGCAGAACAGGGATTTGAACCCAGTCACCTCATTGGAGAGCCTGAATCTCAGTGCAATGCTGACAGGCCTCTGGAGCATCCTCAGAACAAGTCCCCACCTCCCAGATCTTGGACCTCGCCAATATACAGTTCAGTGGCTCCCTTCCAAGACAGTTTGTGTTAGCCTTTAATACCAAAATGGGATACCACATACCATCCTGCAAAGTATTCCACCCCACTTACCCAGATCAGCATGGTCTCCCATTTCTATGGACACACTACAATCTGTTTAATTTATCTCCCTATAAACATCTGTCTCCCGTTTTTCCTTACTTTTTTTTTTCAAACTGATGCTCCCCCAACACCTGCCAAGAGGCCAAGGTTGGGAGAGCCCAGAGCTTATTCAGGGGTGCAGGTCCAAAAGAAAAATAAAAATTGAGGCAGCAAACATTCTCTTTCACCTAAATTTGTGCACTTGAACATATCCTCTATAGGATAATCCTAAGTAGAATTATGGGGTACAGGTCACGTACATATGAGATTTTGATAGATATTAAGTTGCCCTCCACAGGCGCTCTACCAATGCACATTCCCACCAACACCCTAACACGGGCCTGTTTTCCACACCCTTGCCTCCACTGGGTATATTTTTTCTATTGCTTTCTATGCACCACTCTCAGGCTGTCCCCCTTAAGCTGCTTCGTTATTTTTATAAATCAGTTCTGTTTCACCAGTATGATTACAGCTGTAAAAAGAACATAACAAAATAATTTATGTCTAGTTTAAAAAGCGGAGGGGGGCAGAAAACACACCAAAATGATGGCAGTGACTGGATTTATGTGGGCATGATATAAATGATTAAATTTTTTCCCCAGTATTTTCCAAATGTTCTTAAGAGTGTTACTTTGATAACAGTAAGGGAAACCTTCTCCCTGCTGCCCCCTATTCCTATACCATGCCCCCGCTTTGACTTTTTTTTTTTTTTTTTTTTGAAGAAAACAGGCCCAGAGTGTGTCTTTGGGGCAGCAGGGAGGAGAGGAGCTAAAGAGACGTGTGCCATCAGCCAGATTTTGTGGAAGACGTGCCCACCACCCCCATCCCGCCCTCAGGTGGATAGTGAAGGTGGTGAAGAAGGAAAGAAAGGAGCTGGAACTACTCAGGGAGGGCCTGAGGCAAGATGGAAAAGATTAGGGAAACTCCAGGGCTTAACAGTCAGAAGGCCAGCAAAAATGTAGACAGCTGTTTACAGAGCCCCGTTAGGATCACAGGGCCACGAAATGCTTCCTAAACCTGCGTCCGCCCAATATATCAGATTCCAGGAAACAGCCCCATTACTCACCTAAGTTTTCCAAACCTGAAGTCAGGAGCATCTTAGATTCTCACCTGTCCACCCCAGCCATCAGATCCTATTGACTGTGTCTTCCTAACTCTCTCAAAATCCACTTGCTTCTCACATCGCCTTAGTTGGGGCCCTTATTCTCTCTCGCCTGGATCACTAAACCTTCAACACCACCACCTCTGCACTCAGTCCCCCTCACTTCCTGCAGAGCTGTCAATTCAGAGCGTATCTGGCCTGCCAATCTGATCTGGGTAGGACATTTCCATGGTGTGGGGCCTGTGGCCCTGATCTCAGCCCTGGCTGCACGCTGGAATCACCCAGGGAATCTTAAAGGTGATCCCAACGCACCAAGTCCCCATATCCAGAGATTCAGAGAAAGCATCCAGGGTGGCCCTTTTCCATTTTGTTTCCCCTCCTCCTCCAGACAATATATTGAACCCTACTGTGAGCCAGGCACTTGCTGGGCACTGAGTAGTTTCAAGAGAAATGAGATACAACCCTTGCCCTCAAGGAGCTAATAAGCTAGTAAGAGAAATGGTTTAGGGTAGGGCCCAGATTTTTAGTTTTTTTTTTTGCGGTACGCGGGCTTCTCACTGTTGTGGCCTCTCCCGTTGCGGAGCACAGGCTCCAGACGCGCAGGCTCAGCGGCCATGGCTCACGGGCCCAGCCGCTCCGCGGCATGTGGGATCTTCCTGGACCGGGGCACGAACCTGTGTCCCCTGCATCGGCAGGCGGACTCTCAACCACTGCACCACCAGGGAAGCCCCAGATTTTTAGTTTTGAAAGCTCCCCCAGGTGATTCTAGTGTGCAGCCGGGCTGAGAAATGCTGCCTCCAGGGACCCTTTGTATGGTGTTCAGGAACTCCACATCATTCAGTCTTTCAGCAGATATTTATCGAGCACCTGCTGTGTACCAGACACCTAGCCAGCACGGAGGCTAAGCAAAGAGTAGCATGAGGGCCCTCATGAAGCCTGCGGTCTAGCAGGGTCAGTCTGGGGCTCTTCGTATTTTAAGCCTTAGTTCTGCCTCCTCCCACCTCCCACTCCTTGTTCTAGTCAGCCTGACTGATCTGGGATTCCCCAAACTTGCCCCACTGTAGCTTCAGGGCCTATAAACATGCCAGTCTCTCAACCCAAAAATCTGGCCCCCAGCCTCCTGGCCTAGTTGAGACTCAGCTTGAGAACCACTTCCTCTGAAAAGCCTCTACCAAACCCCAACCCCAGATCTGCCCGGATTAGCAATGCACCCATCTCTGTACCTAGGGTTATCATTGTCTATTTCATTGTCCGGCACCCTTACTATACTGTGAATTCCATGAGGGCAGGGATAGTGACTAAACCATCTGTGTACCCCCAGTGGAGGCGCTGATTAATTGTTTGGTGAAACCATAAATGCGAGAACTTGAATGACCAAGAGGAGGGTCTGTGTAAGAGGTATCCACCTAGGACAATGTATGGTATGAGCAAGTTATGAGCAGATTGGAAACTAGTTAGAGGAGGTTTACAGCTTCAGAAGCTTCCGCTTCAGGGAGCTAGGCTCTGGATAGGAGGTTCAAAAATAGACAGCTTTATAACCACCAGGGAGGCAGATAGATAGATTACGTAGCATCAAAACTGAGTAAGACAGTGGTAGCCTTACTTCTCTTTGAAGAAGTGCCCTGTGTGATGGAAATAACAGAGGATTTGTTCTAATTTGTGTTCTAATTTGGACATTTGCTTGTTATGTGACCTTGGGTTAGGTCTACCCCTAATATTTGTAGGGCCAGTGGCAGGAGTGTGAATGGAGGCCCACATACCACATGTCTCAATATCTAAAAGTTATCAAATAAACTAATAAACCATTTAAATACAGTTTCTGTTCTATTTTCCTACTTTGATAAACATACCTTCATAATGACCTGGAAGTCTAGGTTTGAATTTCAAATTCTTAGAGTTCTTGGGAATATGGTGGAACAAGGAAAACTAGCTCAACCTACCTGCTTCTCTTCCCACCAGTGGTAGGTAGAATAATGCCCCTCTTTCCCAAGATGTCCACAGCCTAATCCCTGGAGCCTGTGAATGTGGTATCTTACGTGGCAAAGGCGAATTAAGATTGCTGATCACCAGACCTCTCCTCCAGATGGGGAGACAATCCTGGATTATCCTGGTGGGCCCAACACAACCACAAGGATCCTTAGAAGTGAAAGGGAGAGAAGAGTCAGAGTCAGAGAAGATGTGACGACAGAAGCAGAGTTTGGAGTGATGGGATTGCTGGCTTTGAAGACGGACGGAGGGCGCCACCAGCCCAGAAACATGGGTGGGCTCTAGAAGTTGGAAAAGGCAAGCCAACGGATTCTCCTCTAAAGCCTCAAAAAAGGAGTGTAGCCCTGCTGACGCCTGGATTGTAGCTCACTGAGACCTGTTTCTGACTTCTGGCCTCCAGAAATGTAAGAAGATACATTTGTGATCATTTTTAACAGCAGCAACAGGAAACTAGTTAACCGCCCAGGCTCTGCCCTGAACCAGGAAGCCTCGTGTTTACCTGCTGGGCCATGCCAGTCACAAGCCCTAAGTGGCCCCCCCACCAACAGCTGCCCCTTGGCCACCCCAACATAACACCAGTGTTCTCGGGAGGAGGGACCCAGGAAGGAGACTCTAGAAGAGAGCTGGGGCCATTTGAGCAAGGAAATGTGGGTTTTCTGTACTTGTGGTTGGTCTGGAAGTGGGTATGGGCTCCAGGTTGGCATAGTTCCTGGGTCATGTGGGGAGGCACACAGCTCCAGGGCGTCCAGGGAAGGACCCTTTAAAGCACAGAGGCCAGGATCCCACAGGCCGTACTGCCTTGAGTCAAATGGCTTCACCTCCCTGAGCCTCATCTGGAACATCAACCATTTGGATCATTACTGAGCATCTTGTCTGTGCCAAGTGTTATGCTTAGAGACAGCTGAATGGTAAGGAGCTAGTTGGCACTGAGCAATCCCTCAATAAACTTTAATTTCCTTCCCTTTCTACTTAATCTCAACTAAACCAATAGGCTTGCAAATTAAAAGTAAAAATCCCGGGGCTTCCCTGGTGGCACAGTGGTTGAGAGTCCGCCTGCTGATGCAGGGGACGCGGGTTCATGCCCCGGTCCGGGAAGATCCCACATGCCGCGAAGCGGCTAGGTCCATGAGCCATGGCCGCTGAGCCTGCGCGTCCGGAGCCTGTGCTCCACAACAGGAGAGGCCACAACAGTGAGAGGCCCGTGTACCGCAAAAAAAAAAAAAAAATCCCTTGCTTAAGGGTGGCTTCCATTTGCTTTTCGAGGAGCCTGAAATCCTCTGCAAGGCCCTGCAAGCCCGACCTTCCCTCCCCACTCTGCCTCCTCCTCTGCTCCGCACACAGGCTTGTTCTTCCTCGACTGCACCCAGGGCCGTTGCTGCCCCTGGTCTTCCCCCTGCTGTCCCTTCTGTCTGCAGTGTTCTGTCCTCCACACACACCCACCCCCCTTTCACCAAGCTGACTCTTTCAGGGCTTGGTTTAAATGCCATTCTCTTGAGGAAGCCCTGCCCAGTTCCCAAACCCCACCAACCCGAGCAGGTTCACCTGCTCTCTTCTCTCCCAACTCCAGGGAGCACTTCTCTGTAGCACTTAACATGACGGCCATCACAGAACTATTTGTATTTCCTTATTTTGGTTAAATATAAGATGAATCTATTTTCATAATTTTTCACTTCATTTTCTTCAAGACAGAGTCCAAAATGTGTTACTTTTTTTATTGTGGTAAAATAAACATAACATAAAATTTACCATTCTAACCATTTTTAAGTGTATGGGTCAGTGGCTTTAAGTACACTCGTTGCCATGTAACCAGTACCACTGCCCATCCCTAGAACTTTTCATCATCTCACACTGAAACTCAATACCCATTAAACAATAACTCATTTTCCTCTCTCCCCAGCTCCTGGTAACTACTGTTCTTTCTGTCTCTGTGAATTCGACTACTCCAGGTACCTCATATAAGTGGAAATCATACAATATTTGTCCTTTTGTGTCTGGCTTATTTCACTAAGCATAAGGTCCTCAAGGTTCCTCCACATTGTTGCACGTGTCAGAATTTCACTCCTTTTTATGGCTGAATAATATTCCACTGTATGGATGTACCACATTTTGTTTATCCATTCATCCATTTACGGACATCTGAGTTGCTTCCACCTTTTGGCTATTGTGAATAATGCTTCTATGAACATTGGTGCATAAATACCAGTTGCTCTGCTTTCCAATCTTTTGTGTGTATACCCAGAAGTGGAACTGCCGGATCAAATGGTAATTCTACGTTTAATATATGTTGCTTGGGCTTCCCTGGTGGTGCAGTGGTTAAGAATCCACCTGCCAATGCAGGGGACACAGGTTCTATCCCTGGTCTGGGAAGATCCCACATGCTGCAGAGCAACTAAGCCCGTGAGCCACAACTACTAAGCCTGCGTGCCACAACTACTGAAGCCCATGCGCCTAGAGCCCATGCTCCGCAACAAGAGAAGCCACTGCAATGAGAAGCCCATGTATCGCAATGAAGAGTAGTCCCCGCTCACTGCAACTAGAGAAAGCCTGCGTGCAGCAACGAAGATCCAATGTAGCCAAAAATAAAATAAATTTATTTAAAAATGTATATATATATATATTGCTTTTCTCCATTCTTTAATACTCTCCCTGCGCCCTTCCTTCAACACAGCCTTTAGTGCCATGAAGATAGGAACCATGTCTGTCTTACTCCTGGGACCAGCACAAGCTGGTGTTTCAATCAATGTTTGTTAAATGAATGAACGAATGGCAATTTAGCTGACTTGGGTGAAGGGTGGAAACCTGGAGGAGATAGAAACAGAAGAAAAGTGGCAGCAGTTCCTGACAGGGAGTTTTACTCCCAGAAGTCCCAAGGAGGGTGCCCACAAGTTTGTCTTGTTTTCCCCAGTTTTTTTTTTTTTTTTTTTAAGGTTTCATGCCTTTCTACGGGGCTCATCCTGTCTACGGCCTTACACTTGAAGCTCTTAGGTAGAAGTATATAAAACTACATCCAAGTATCTATGGTTCACTCTCATGAGGCAACAGGAGCACACTGTGAATTGCTGCTTTGAGTCAGAAGGAAAAGGGTTAGAAATCAAGCTCCACCACGTCCTGGTAGTGACTCTGAGCCTCTCTCTCTCCTTATCTGTAAAACAGGATTATTATATAATTCATAGAGCAACTACAAAGATTATCTCAAATACGTAAAGAGCCTGGAACCAAGGGGATGTTTTCAATACATGTTCCCCTCCTCATCTCCTCTAATCCCCTCCCCCCACCCCCTCCCACACACAGATTATGTGTGCTCAACTGATTGGCATGATCATCTGTTTTGGAAAGCCTTAATGGTTTTGATACACCACACATTCTCTTCACAGAGGCTCAATCCACAATTAGAGCTGAGAGAGTCCTTATTACTCCCAGATCAGAAATGTTAGGCACATTGACAAACACTTGACCACATCTGAAATGATGATGATGGAAATGCCTCACAAGGAGAGACAAACTATGTTGGACTTTGCTTGACACTTTCATATATATTATCGTTTTTGAGCCAGGCAGGAAACAGAGGGAGAGCTGAAAGACTGGTCTAAGGTTACACAGCCTGCATACGGCAGTCGGGCATAATGCAAACCATTCAGGAGATTTGGGTTCAAATTCTGACTCTGCCATTCACTCATGCTGTGATTTTAGGCATGATAAAGTGAATGAGACTCAGGCAATCTGTTTAAATAAATAATAATGATTACTTGAGGCATATGACTTTTAGACACTTGTCCTCCAGAGTATGATATTTTGCCTTCTTAGAGAGAGGAAGGAAAAAATCAAATACATGGGGGAAAGGCCAGCATCACGTTCTACTCAAAGTGTGCTTGGAAGACCGGCAGCATCAGCGTCACCCGCTACACTGTTAGAAATGCGAATTCTCAACTCTACCGCAGATTTACTAAATCTGCATCCCTGGGAGGCCCAGGAATACGTATTTTATTTAATAAACTCTCTAGGAGATTCGTAAGCCCGCTAAGGTTTGAGAAGCACTTTGCTACACACAATGCATAAACTGATTCATCCTGATCCCGCTAACTCCCAAGTTTATATCAATTTCCCCCACTGATCCAACTGCTTCTGTGACTTCTCCATTTAGATGACTAAAAGGCATTGCAGATGTAATGTGTTTAAAAGCAAACTCTTGATTTTCTCTCTCTGAACCTGCTCCATTTGCAGTCTTTGCCCACTGGGAACTAGCACAGCCACTGACCCCGCTCTTCAAGCCAAGAACCTAAGTGGCAATCTTGATGCCATTCTCTCTCAGGCCCCGTATCCAATGCAATCCATCAACAGATCCTGTCAAACCAATCTTCAAACATCCAGAATCGCACCCTGCTCACCATGTCTTCACCACTACCAAACTAGTCCAAGTCCTCTCACTGCAAGTGCCTCGACATCCACTCCTTGACCCTACAGCCTTCTCTCCTCATAACTAATCTTTTAAAACATACATCACGATGTCAGTATGTCTTACTACTGGTGATGTTAATCTTGATTGCTTGGTTAAGGTGGTGTTATTGAGGTGTCACTTTTTCTAGACCTTCTCAGCAGAAAGAGCTAGAAAATATGTGTTTATACTAACTCATGTACCTACACACATTTATCTCTTTTGAGTTCCAACCAACACCAACAACTTCAATCCAGCACCACAGGGTTCATTCTAGCATTTCCCCTTTGCTTACTGGTAATTCTTCTGGTCACTTCTTTTTCAACACTGAGAAACCTGATTCTCATTATCTACAATATATTTACTTATTGTTCAATCCTAGAATAAGCATCAAGTAATTTCAGAATTGCTAACTCACATTCCTCCTCCTCTCTCTTCCCCTCCCCAGTGTGATGAACAAATTTACCAACTAGAATACAGTGTTTGTGTACACTTCTTTTTGTCTTTAGCCTTACAGTTTCCAATCAAACACTACTTTCCAAAGTTACTTAGCTCAGATCCTTTCTTCTTCTACCTCTTTAGTGAAATATCAATACCATATACCCGCTAAGAGCAATGCACTGAGGAGGGCACATCATCTCTGTAGTATTCCTCCCCAAAATGCACCAACCTCAATCTAATCATGAGAAAACAGCAGACAGACCCAAAGTGAGGGACATTCTACAAAGTAACTGACCGGTACTCTTCAAAAGTATCAGTGTCATGAAAGACAAGGAAAGACTGAGAACTGCCACGGACTAGATGAGACTAAGGGTAGATAACTTAATGCAATGTGGCATCTAGATTGGATCCTGGAATAGAAAAACTGGTGAAATCCAAATAAAGTCTGTAGTATTCTCTCAATACTAACCTCTTCATTCTTTTTTTTGGCTGCACCACATGGGATCTTAGTTCCACAACCAGGGATCAAACCCGTGACCCCTGCCTTGGAAGTGCTGAGTCTTAACCACTGGACTGCCAGGGAAGTCCTTTAAGTTCTTAGTTTTGATATCATTGTGCTATGGTTATATAAGATGTTAATATCATTTTTTTAATTGAAAATTTTATTGAGATAATTGTAGTTCACATGCAGTTGTAAAAAATAATGGAGATCCCTTGTACACTTCAGCCAGTTTCTCCCAATGGTAATATTTTGCAAAATTATAGTATAATATCACAACCAGGATACTAATATTGATACAATCTACCTATCTTCTCCATTTCACTTGTGCTCATTTGTGTGTATGTGACATCAACTTTTTAAGTCTTAAATCATTCCAAAATAAAAAGATTTTTTAAAAAGGTTGATGAATTGGCACAATTGAGATTCCCCATCCCCACCTTCTCTGAGAAAGGGGAAGGGTCCACCACCATGCCAGCTTCAACCATCTCTGTTACTCCCAGCCCCTATAGGTATATAAATATGTGAAGCCTGGAGCATGTAATTTCTAGGGGCCATTCCAGCAATAAAATGCTATGAATCTCTGAAAAAAAAAAAGGTTGATGAAATGTCACAGGCATGAGGGGAGGAACCTACATCAGACCACCTCAATTTCCTTTCCAACCCCCCTCAACACCTTCCCATCACATAATAAACCCAAACTCTTTATTACCATGGCCTCTTAGGCCTTAAGTGGTCTGCTCTGCACCTCTCCAGCCTCTTTTCTTTCCATTCTCCCACTCTCTTGCTGTGTTCCAGTCACACTGGCCTCCTTGTAGTTTCTCAAAGTGGCCAGGTCCTTTCTCATGTCAAGGTTCCCTCTGTCTAGAATTAGCGCCTTCCTAGATACTCACAACAAGGCTGCCTCCCTCACTTCAGGTCTGTTCAAATGTAGCCTGCCCAGAGGTCTCCCCTAACCACTCTTTTTATTTACATCCTCCATCATCTTCTACGCAGTTAACTTTCATACCACTTAATCAATGCTTGATGTTATATATATGTTTGTTTACTAAATGTAATCCCCATGAGAGTAAGTATACCCAGAGCTTAAACAGTACCTGAAATACACTAGCTTTTGATATTTATTAGATGAGAAACTAGATAGATGTTACCTATTCTATTCTATTCTTCTAAACAAAGGCTTTTTAGAAGTTTCCTGTAAGAATGTGGAAGCCAGTGCTTGTCATGGACCTACTACATGGTATAATCTCATCTATTTTTTTTTTATTTTTAAAAAATGTTTAATTTTTATTTTTTTATTATTTATTTTGGTTGTGCCAGGTCTTAGTTGCGGCAGGTGGGCTCCTTAGTTGCAACACGTGTGCTCCTTCGTTGCAGCTCGCCAGCTCCTTAGTTGTGGCCAACGGGCTTCTTAGTTGCGGCATGTGTGCTCCTTAGTTGCGGCTTGAGGGCTCCTTAGTTGTGGTATGCGAACTCTTAGTTGCGGCATGCACGTGGGATCTAGTTGCCTGACCAGGGATTGAACCTGCATCCCCTGCATTGGAAGGCGGATTCTTAACCACTACACCACCAGGGAAGTCCCCAGTATGATCTCACTTAGTTCTCAATAATCCTGTGTAATAGCATTATCTCTATTTTGCAAATAAGAAAACGGAAGCTCAGAGAGGTTAATGTACAAGCTCAAGTTCAACAGTACAAGGCCAGTCTGAATTTAAAGCCCTTTTGTCATCTCTAATAGCTGTTACGGCTCAATGGGAGTCAGTCTAGGCTGAACCCACCAGTCCGGACAATTATATGCTTCTAGCTTGGATGAAGGAGATGTATTTGTGCAAGAGATCGCAAACAGTCTAGACATCTTTTATACTTAACTCCTGGAGGCCCTCCTTGGACCTTACTTTGATATGTCAAAACCTCCAAACTGACCACAGCCCTCCAGATATGCTCTGGTCAGTGGCATATATTTTGAAAGATGGGACCAGGATACTGGATTAACATATCTCAAACTAAGCTCCGTGGCCTGTAATCGCTTTTCAGAACTTGCACTCACTGACTTCATTTGTTGTTGCCATCTTTGAAAACATGAGAAAAGTATAGCCTTGAAAATTATAGACCAAAGCCTATCACTTCTACAGAGAACACTTGATATTCTAGAAGGATAGGAGACTTCCCCAAATTTATACTTCCATATAATTGCCCCCAAAATATGATATGTTATAACTGGGGGGAAAAAAAGACCCTTAGATACCCTCTGATCACATAAATCCAGGACTATGGTGCTTTACAGAGCTATTAAATAATCTTGTCAACTTTTACCTGATCTTTTCCTTCTCCTTGGATGATTAATTTTTACTGTGGATGAAAATGATGGAAACAAATGGCATTTCCTCTTTGCTGCGGAGTACACAATATTCTGCCTATACAGGGGCCACCTACCTCACATGATGGATTCAAGGCTGCCGAATCTGACTTCCACTCTTTATCCCCCATGGGTTTGTGTCTCTGAAACCATTTTCTTTAGAGCACATCATTTTCTCTTCATCTCCATTACCCTCACTAGCAAATGATTTTTTCATAACAGATACCTCTTAGGATGTCCCAGCAAAATTACAAATTAAAATTTGCTACAGACTTCCAGGTTTGCTTGCAAACAGCTGTAATTCTGACTAAAACTCACAAACACCAGACGCCACTCAGCTATCTCTACTCGCCATCCCCTCTCCAACTGCCTCATTTCAGGTCACATCATCTTACATCAGGAGTAGGGCAAAATGTTCCTGGTGCTTCTGCCTCTGGCCAGTCTTGATGCCCCTGGTGCCCTGCTGCTAGGAGGAGCTCTCTAAACACAAAGGAAACTGATAATCATTTGACCATTTGTGTCGCAAAAACTTCACTTACATTATTTTCACTCTTCATAATAACCAAGTCACACAGGAATATCGATCCCTACTTATCAAAGAAACTGAATTCAGAGGAATTAAGAAACTCACCAAGATCGGAAGGTTATTAAGAGCCAGGACTGGGATTCCATCCCTGGTCTCTGTGGCTCCAGAGCTCGTGCCCTCCCCATTACAGCCAGCGGCTTCCCAAAGCCTTCCTGTCCTGCCCCCAACACTGCTCTCGGCTCCAGACACAACTTAACATCCTTCTTCCTGCTTCCATACCTTAGTGATCACTATTGCCTTGTCTGAGTATGGGGTGGGTACATGGACACAATATTAAATAATATTGGGGGCTTCCCTGGTGGCGCAGTGGTTGAGAGTCCGCCTGCCGATGCAGGGGACACGGGTTCGTGCCCCGGTCCGGGAGGATCCCACATGCCGCGGAGCGGCTGGGCCCGTGAGCCATGGCCGCTGAGCCTGCGCATCCGGAGCCTGTGCTCCGCAGCGGGAGAGGCCACAACGGTGAGAGGCCTGCGTACTGCAAAAAAAAAAAAAAAAAAAAAAAATTCTGTAAATAATATTGAATCGCAAAGTGAGAAAGTTATCCCCTTTCCATTTCTCTTTTAATCTCTGACTACAAGGAGGAAGTTTCAGTGCGGTGGTGGTGATCAGGTGGTGGTGAAGAGCACGGCCCCTGGAGCCAGACGGCCTGCGTTCACTCCCCGCCATGCTACATAATAGCCATTGACTTCTCTGTGCCCCAACTTCTTCATCTGTACTACACAGATAAGAGTATAAATGGGGTCGTTCCAAGGATCAAGAGAGTTAATAACATTAACTCATTACCTGCCCAGGGTCGGTGCTCAGGAGCTGACAATTACTATGGTTCTCTTTAGCTCCTCTCTGACTACTGCTACTTATTCTTTTTTTTTTTTTTTTTTTTGCGGTACGCGGGCCTCTTACTGTTGTGGCCTCTCCCGTCGCGGAGCACAGGCTCCGGACGCGCAGGCTCAGCGGCCATGGCTCACGGGCCCAGCCGCTCGGCAGCCTGTGGGATCTTCCTGGACCGGGGCGCAAACCCGTGTCCCCTGCATCGGCAGGCGGACTCTCAACCACTGCGCCACCAGGGAAGCCCTGCTACTTATTCTTGAATAGAGCAAGCCTCAGGCCCAGAGCCTTTAGCAGGCAACAGAATCTAACCAGCTACTGATACTGATGTTCCATTTATAGTTCCATTTATAGTTCCATAAAAAGAGATATAAGTTTAACAATTCAGTCCCTTTAAAATAAACATTAGGCAATAATACAGGTGGTACCTGGATATGGCAAAAAAATAATAATAAAAGCAGTATTGGAACGAATAAAGTTAGAGAAGTATACTCAAGTGTTCTCACACACACACATACACACACACACAGATAACTATGTGAGGTGATAGGTGTGTTAGTTAACTTGATTGTAGTAATAATTTCACATGTATACATATACCAAATCATCACATTGTATACTTTAAATATATATAATCTTATTTGCCAATTATACCTCAATAAAGCTGAGGGAAGAAAAGCTGTGGAAGCATATTGTTGATTTATTCACTTGTCTCCCCCACTAAACTGGGAGTTCCTCGGGGACACAGGCTAACTTTCATTGCTGTATCCCCCAGATCCCAATACACTGCAGGCCCACAGTATGAATTTGCTGAATGAATGAGTTACAGAGACGTACACAGCCTAGTTCAGTAGTTCTCAAAGAATGGTTCCTGAATCGACCATCTAGCCTCAGTATCAACTGGGAACCTGTTAGAAATGCAGATTCTCAGACACCACCCCAGATCTACTCAATCAGAAACTCTGAGGGTGGGGTCCCAGCAGGCTGGTTTTTACAAGTCTTACAGGAGATCCTAATGCACTCTTAGGTTTGATCATCACTGATCTGTAAGACAATGATACAGAGCAGGGCTGGAAGACAGCCAAGACAGAAGCCAGAAAGCAAGAGCAGAGGTGAGAGGAAGCCGCTCGCATGACAGCAACTCTGTATCAGGACAGACCCGCAGGTTGAGATGCTGCCAGGAAGAGCAAAGATTCTATCATGGAAAAGATTAGTTCCTTGTGGATCCACCAAGTACCAGGCCAGGAAACCAGGCCATCTGGGCTGGGCTTGGCTCTGCCTCTAACCAGCTGTGTGATCCTGAACATGGCCCATTAGCTCTCAACCTGTTTCTTCACCCATCGATGCTCCACTGAGAGGGTCCTGCCCTTCAGGAGTGTTCCTCCATATTTGGTGCGGGACTCTCCCAGATGATTCTTTCACTCCTTCTCTAAGGCCTAACACCTCTCCCCCATCCTTACTCTCCTGCTTCACTGAGAAAATGGAAGCTCAGTCAGAAGAGAATAGAATGTCCATGGATCTCCATCCCACATCCACCACCTACCAACATCTACGCCCACATACTCAGCCTCTTGACTTACCAGCCACAGTTCTACCCAAACTGAACCCCTTCACTTATGTGATAAAAGTAACCCCTCTCGCTTATTCAGAGGTATTGCTACAGCACATCTCCCCTCTCCCACATCAATTTTTTTTTTTTTTCCTACTGGACTTTTCCAATCACCAGAAAAAGCTATTTCACCCATCTTTGCTCCCCTTGACAGCAAAACTCATCCTAAGAGCTGTCTATACCAGCTGTCTCCACTCACTCTGCTCAGGCTGTCACCTCTACCACCCTGCCAGCACCTCTCCAGTCAAGGTCCCTAGTGCCTCCACGTTGAGAAATCTAATGGTCAATTCTCAGTGCTCACTTTACTTGACCCACCGGCAGCACTTCCCTGAGCTCATCACACCCTCCTCCCGCACGCGTTCTCACTTGGCTTCCAGGACACCAAACTCTTCTGTTTTTCCTTCTACTTTACTAGTCCCTCCTTCTGAGTCTCCTTTGTCAATTGCTCTTCTTTTCCCAGACCTCTTAATGCTGAAGTACCCCAAGGTTCAGTCCTGGGTCGTCTTTTCACCACACCCACTCCTTTATGATTTCATCCAGTCTCAAGACTTTAAATATGGATATCCTGATGCTGAAGACCCCCAAACACATGTGCAGCCCAAACTCCAGACTCTGGGCTGCCTATTCCACATCTCCCCTTGGATGATTAATAGACGTGGTAATCATGTTCAGAACAGAATTCCTAGTTTCCTGTCGAATCTGCTCCAAACACAGCCTTCCCTATCGAAATTAATGGCAACTCTGTATTTTCTGTTGCTTAGGCCAGAAATTTTAATCATTCTTGATTTCTCTTTCTCTCACATCGCTCATCCATTCATTCAAAGAAATCCTGCTGGTTTACCTTCTAAACCTATTATCTGACCATTTCTCACCACCTCCAATACTGCCACCATGTCAGACCCAACATGATTGGATCATTGCAATACTTTCTAACAGGCCTTCCTGCTTCTACCCATTCCCCCATATTCCAGTCTCCAATAGCAGAGGTAGCTCTAAAATGGAAGTCAGACCATGTGATACGTCTGCTCTAACTCTTCAGAGTGATCCGTTTTACTCACAGTGAAGGCCAGAGTCTTTATAACGGCTTATAAAGCCCTACACAAGCAGCTTCCTCACCCGCTTACCTCTCTGACCTCATCCCCTCCTACTCTGCCTGGCTCTACTGGTCTCTGTGCTACATACCCCTCTGGTGGAGGGCCTTTGCTCTAGCTGCTCCCTCTCTGGAAAGCTCTACCTCACAGATCCATTTGGCCAACTCTTGCCTCCTTCAAGTCCTCTCAAACCTCACTTTTTCAATGAGGCCTGCCCTGACCACCTTCCCCATCCCCCTTTCCCCACCCTACCTTTTCTTTTCTCCACAGCGCACATCATTTTATGACATACTTTATAATTTACTTGTGTCTTGTTTATTATCCATCTCCTTCCACTAGAATTTAAGCTCTACGAAGGCAGAAATCTTTTGTTCTTTTGGCCACGCCATGCGGCATGAGGGATCTTAGTTCCCCGACCAGGGATCGAACCCATGCCCCCTGCAGTGGAAACACGGAGTCCTAACCACTGGACCACCAGGGAATTCCCAGAAATATTTGTTTGTGTTTGCTGATATAGCCTAAGAACTTTAAACAGTGCCGGGCATATAGCAGGCACTCAAAAACTTTACAGAATAAATGACTTAAGTAGGACACATTTTTTTAGATAGTTACATATCTATTTAGTATATTTACTGGAGAACAATATACTAAAAGTAGGGGAATTCCCTGGTGGTCCAGTGGTTAGGACTCAGCACTTTCACTGCCGTGGCCCTGGGTTCAATCCCTGGTCGGGGAACTAAGATCCTGCAAGCTACATGGCATGGCCAACTAAAAATATATCAAGTAATATAATAAACATGTCAAACCTGTAAATTCAGTGACAGGTCCTTTTATGACTTTTAAAGAAAATATCTGGTAAATAACAGTACTTCAGAAGTAAACTAGAGGTGGATTACAAATTGAGAAACTCTGCCCGCTATATGCAGACAGGCAAATTCAAATCCTCTGCCATTCTAGAGGGCCTTCACAGCATGAGGGTCGCATCCTAGAACTTTCAAACCTGGCTGTGCACACAAATCATCTAGGAAGGTTGTTACCAAAAGGATTCCTACTTCTCCTCGAAGCTCTTTGGGGTTGGGGCTGGAATCTGTATTTTAAACATATGTCTCAGGTGATTCTCCTGCAACCAGTCCAGTGCTGGGCAAGGATTAGGACTTAGGGACTGCTGGACCAGATCACCTCTGAGGGCTCTTCTAGTTCAGAAGTTCTGACTTTGTGATTGAAACACAACTGACTACCCTGGAAAGCAGGATTTTTCAAACTGCAGATTTAATGGGTTAGAACCAGCATAAGGAAAAAAAAAAAAATTAACAGAACAGACTATAAAATGAGAATGCATTTCCTGTAGTAAGGGTATTGTTTCATGAAATATTTTTCAGAGGTGAGTATATATGTATTTAATAAAGTGGTAATATAAAATTTGTGTGTGTGTGGCAGGGTGCTGTTGTCAAAAAACTCTGAAAGCTATTGTTGTTGAGAGAACGAATCTCAACTTTCAGTGCTGCAAACTGCTAAGCCCCACAAAGTTCAAGTCTCTGAGTGGAGTTCAGGAATCTGCATTTTTAACAGCTGACTGATGCAGGTGGCCCTAGACCACACTTAACTGAGCTCTGTGAACTCAAACCCGCCCCCAGGACCCAACTCATGCAGTGCTTTTCAACACTGGGGGAGGGGGAAGAAGGGGGTTGGAATGCCCTGGGAAGGAGCAAATCCCAGCCCTCCATTTTTTGGGTGGTGCTAAGGGATGATCTGGAAAAGCATAGTTAATATCACTGTACTGTAATACTGGGAAGGAGCCCTACTTTGTTCTTTATAACATTAAAAAGGACACTGGATTTTTTTTCTACCTGAGAAGTGGGGGAAGGAGGAACGTGTACTTTTTGTCCACTTTAGCAGCAAGGACTGTATCTGCCTGGTTCAATGCCATGCTTCAGGGAGGTAAGCACTCAAGTATTTGCTGAATGAATAAGGAGAGAAATGCTGAACTGAGAGAACAGGAAGCTGTGCCTGGTTCCTCTCCAAGTTACTGTCATTCTCAAGGCCCAGTTTTTTGAAAACAACCTCCTGAATCTGAGCTTACTCAGCGCCTTTACAGTGAATAACCCTCATCCTCATCTTTCCTTTCCCAGGAAAGAGAAGCACTCAAGTCTCAGAATAAAACCTCTTACGTTTAAGCCTACCACAGACCAAAGAATATATATTCAATAAATATGTAATATTTACATGCTGATAACAGCTCCTACTATGTGATTTACATATACTACCTTTAATTCTTGAAAATAACCCTGAAAGGTAGGTGTTGACCTATTTTACACAAGACCTTAGGCCCAGAGACGTTGGCTGACTTGCCTGAAGTCTCACCCAGGTAGAAAGGGGCAGTGTTGCTGGCGGTGCCCTATCTGAGCAACAAGCTGGTCTCGGAGGCCAGACACTGGGAGCGCACAGTGAGACGCAGCCTTGTGCCTGAGGTTACAGAACATGAGTTACAAAATGCACACACCTCCCATTCTCAAGAACTTTCTTCCTATAACTCAGTAGTTACTTGGGTGTTTGTCCCTGTAGACCCAGTCTTTGAAAAGTAAAGACCAACTCCATTGCTATGATTGTCAGCCCTCTTGGGGACTTGGAGAATGTAGGCTAGCATTTTGTGGGCCTGTCAACCTAATTTCAAGGAAAATTTAATGGAAGTATATTTCAAGGGGCAGATTTGTGGTTTAACCTTATTACAACAGAAGCTATAAAAAGGTTTAACCTTATTACAACAAGAGCTATATAAAACTGTACAAAAAGACAGCCAGTCTCTATGTCCTCATCATCCTAACACCTCATAGTTATGAAAACTAAATGAGATAATATGCATGTCAGGAAAGAATCCCAACCAACATCTGGGAAGGCACACCCCCTCCCCCAGGTGACTGCCTGGACCACCACCCTCAGGGTAACAGCTGTTGCACAGCCATTTCCTAAAATGAGACTTGGAAAAGGGGTGAAGTGGCAGCGAGTGGGACCTTTCGTAGAAAGCAAGTCTACACTATCTGCCAGGGACCTGCAAGGGATCCGGGATGCTTACATTCCAAATTCTGGGCTCTTACCCACTGTGATATACCGTGTATTGATTAAGCAGAAGCAGAAGCAGTTTTTTTTCTTTTAATAGGTGCTTTTTAATTAACTGATTGTTTTCAGTTATTTTGGAGTACAATAAGAAATTTGGAATTTTGAAAATAGAGAGATGTATAAACCATATTTCATTTCCTCATAGAATTACACCCCGTTTTTTACATATAGATCCATAAGAAATTGCACACATAGAAAACAATACAGGAAGCAGAACCAATCTTTAAAAGCAAAAAACAGAAATACACTACAGGAAAACATTTCCAGAGGCAGTCACCACAATATTAAAAGGGTTAGAAGTCATGTTATCAAAGCAATGTGTTTAGCAGGGTAACCGGGAGAGTCTAGAACATCACTTCTGCTTAGGTCGTCGAATGCCTTTGCCTTTTAAGCTACTTTCAGATTCCAGGTAACTGTTGATGTATTTATTACATAACAAGTTAAACCAATAGTGATAAATATAATCCTAAATCATGTTATACAAGGTCCTTAATTGGTACAATCACACATTATTTTTGTTCAGATATGTAAAAACACAAACCATCTGCATTTGTTTCCTAAGCTTTCCTGCACCTGCACCTTGAACAGTCAAGTTCAGTCTTCCTGGTGCCCCCAGGTACCTCAGGCTGGATTCCCCTCTGACAACCACAACCTTGGTTTCCATAACAAGCTGCTCTTAAAGTGGTACTGTACCCCCAGGCACCAGCTAGGTCCCCAGCGGCAGGCAGTTTACACTACTTGTGGGTGGTTTCTGGGCCCTGACCTCACCACTCACCTAGGCGGCCTGGGCCTTAAGCCTTTCAGACTCAGGCCCCTCTGGCAGCCTACTCATTGTAGTCTTTACTCACCAGTCGGCTAGAGCGCCTCTGTGTACACATGGAAGTTTAACAGGTTGGGACTAGCGGGTGGTTAAGCTGGAGGAAAAGGCAAAAGCACAAAACCCAATAGGCTTTGCTATAGAGGGCAAGAGAGGCTGAAATTTGCTGTTACTTGCCTATGGTCACGACGCTGGCAGAAGCAGAGCAGAAATTATATAACACCATCCAACAGCTTTAAGATACAAGAACCTTACACACACTCACTGGACAGAGGGCCAAGAAAACAGGACGACAGTGCTTCTACCGGGGCAGTTCTGTGGAACTGACATTCCTGACACTTGGTGCCGGCTGCATGGATTAAGGTAGTCTGGCCTATAGAGCTAAAGGATGGCATGTTATGAAGCCACTGTAATGACATGAGAACACCTTATGTTAAGAGGAGAAAAAAGCGCACAGATTATAGCTATAGTTTCCTCTCAATTTGTTTTTTTTTTTAAAAAAAGGCCGGAAGGTAACATGAGCCATGTTTGTGAATTAGCATTTCCAATGGAGAAACTGTCTTTAGTCTTGTGATTCTCATGCAATCATTTCTGACTGAAGTTATCTGGCACATTTTCTACCTAACAGCTCAAAACAGTAACATATGCACATGTATGATTTCCTGTGACTACACTTCCCTGGCTGGATTTTGATCTCTCCCGTCCGTTTGGCTATCCGATGTGGATGACGTGCCAGCACCCTGGAACAACAGCCCACGTGGTCCCTCCCTTTCTGCCCTAGTTCCCCTTCCTAAAGTCTGTCTCGCCAAACAGCTGGAGCCTCCAATGGCAGGCTCTGCGATCTGGCTCCGCACAGGCCTGACCTGACTATTCCCTCGCTCCCTCTGGCTGTGGTCTCCCTGCTGCTCCTCAACCAGACTGGGACCTGCTAGCGTTTGCACAGCTGGCTAGCTAGCCCATCATGTAGCTAAAGTCATCAGTAACCACCCTGTAACTACCCCCATAGCACATCACACATTTGTGATCGTCCCGAATGGCGGACTATTTGATACCCTTGACCTCCAGTAGCCCATAGCAGCCCTGGTTACTGTGATAACCAAAAGCCCACCCCCACAAATATCCAAATACCCCAGGATGGGGAGGGGCAACACTGCCCCAGTTTGAGAACTCTACCCCAAAGGGTAGTTGCAGGACTACAACATTCATTCATCCAAGCAGCATCTAGTGTTCCCGAGCCTGAAACTGGGATAGACAGATGCCCGCCAGGGACACTACCTTATTCTGGACAACCACATGTAGCGTGGGTCCAGAGTCACCTAACATCTACCTAAGTTTTCATGGGCAGTAGCTGAGGAAATGAGAAAAACCACACAGCAGGAACTTCATAAAACTAAACTTATGAAAGAAGTCTGCCCGTTATGCCTTCCCTCTCTGTTTTGACCTAGGATGCGGTCAGCGCTTCTACTCTTTAGTATGCATACATATCACCTACAGATCTTGTTAAAGGAATTCGGGTCTGAGGTGGGGCCTATAGGAGTTCTAACAACACCCAAGTGATCCAAGCAAGCTCGACCCAAACATCAATGCTTCAGACCCTGTGTGACATTTGTCTGGAAGCCAAGCTTCTAATCAGAGAGCGGGTAAGCTTTCCTGGCACTGCTGCTCTAAACTGGTTAAGGAAGCATCCTCACATGTTCCAGTTCCCAACATGTTTCATCACTCACCTAAAATACCACTGCTAGAACTATGAGTAAAATCCAGCTAGTCTCCAAACTCCCTAGGGCCTTTTTCCCCTCTGGGCCAGAAGCCCAGGCGGTTTAATTTTTAAATGGGAAGTGAACTCAACTGAGTACACAATACAGCAGGAACAAATGGAGGGTGGGCAGGTGTACACTGTTAAACTAAATAGTACCACAAGCTTAAAAACACAGCTACACGGCAAATGGCTAACAGTAAAGAGCACAAGGACGGCAATACTATCAGGACTTCCACTTTCTACATTTCATTTTCCTGCAGTGCTTTATTTAGATGAAGCTAGCATACACTCCCACCTCTGGAAAATATACTGACTTCCCACAGCAGCTAGCACCCAGTCCTTGTTAACTAATATATTCACCAAGAGCTACTTTGTTCTCTAAGATGTTTATTCCAGTTGTAGTTGTTAGTGTAATTACAGATGTTTAACAATGAGGTGCACCCACCTGTAAAAGTGAAGCTGAATCACAAGAATTGGGCTCGTTCACAAGTCTTTACTCCATTTACAAAGTGGTGGCCCACAGTAAAAGACTGAGAAGTGAATGCACATTGATGTTTTAAGTGAAACAAAAGGTTTATGCTAACACATTTCATGATTCTCTCCTTTAAGCATCTGGATCTGATGCCTAAGACTTTATCAGGAAGACTAAGTAGTATCTTCATAAAAAGTTGGGCATACCAAATAACTTCAAGGTTTAAAAATACCTACGAAGGCAGCTGTTAAATTAGAGAACCATTTAACAGCAACGAAAAGGTGGCCCAGGGACAAATGAACTCATTAGTCACAAGTGAGTAAATTATTGAGTTAACTTGTGCTCAAAATTTAAACTATGAACCACTGGCCAAGTATTGTGTCCAATAGAGAAATGGTGGCTTTTGAATGTCACTGCTTCAGTGACCTGGTAAAGTACAGGCAAGACATGTTCCACTTTCACACCAAAGGGGGAGCAAACTGGTTAAGAGTAACATTTCTCACAGATGATAACACAAAATTAATCCCTTTTGAGAACTTTGTGCCTGGTACAAGTTTAAGCATCCTACAAGTATCAAACCATTTAATCCTGAGGGATATAACCATTATTGCCTTCACGATACACACGGGGAAGCTGAGGCAGATTTAAACACAGCTAATAAAATGCAGGGCGAGGAATCACATCCATGCAATGTGTCTCAAAGACCACTCCCTTTCTCTACTTACAGTCTCATCAACTCTAGATTCTCATTTTAAAGGAAAACTGAGTCCAATATTTAACCCCAAGCACCACACCAAAGCCTCTGATCCTTTCATACATCGTTGCTGGTAAAACCTCTAATGAAGAGCAGAATCGCTGAACAGAGGGGAGCCCTGCACCCCACTTTAATCAAGGCTCTAAATTCAAACCCAGCCCCAACCATTCCCTCCCCTCTACAGTCAGTTTCCACGGGGTCACTGCACCACAGCCTGTCAACAAGGGTGTGGTGAGCACAGACAGTGCTGCGGAAGTTCTCAGGTTTGGATCTGCCAGGAAACACTGGCATCCAATCAGGGGTGACAGGGTTGTTACCAGCTACTCCCATCGAAGCTTTAAGTGGCTTGAGGTCCAAGGACTTGAATATGGCCAGGCTCCTTTCACAGAACACACAACAGTAATTGTATATTTCACTGAAAACTTTTTATTAGCCTTTTGGATAGAAACGGGAATTTACTTGCCAGGAAGGATGATCCCATCATACTGAAAGAGAACAGATTTTATTTTTTCAGAACAGGCGGTTAACAGTAAAGACTGCAGCAATGGCTAATGTTCAAGAATTCAAATCAGGTACATGAACTTCGGCTTTGAATCCCATATCCCCAAACAGGAAGCTGGCCATCTTTAACAATTGCTACACTATGCTCAACTGCACTATACCCTGAGAAAAGGGGCTCCTGTTAAAGCCATATTCCTCCCCTTCCAGCTATCTGCATTCACGGGGCTGGGGAGAAAGCCTGGTTCTGGGTGTTCTTTTAAACCGCCAACCCTGGAAGCCCATTTTCCAAGTTGCCCACATGTTCCACCTTTAAAAGAGCTACCCACCAAAGGGCGCTAGACTTTGCATCCCCGTATCCCAACTCCATTCACCAACACCACATTCCACCACTTCACCTGAGACACATCAAGCTTTACCTTCTGCTGGAACCAGCGCATGGCCTCCTCTTTGCTGATTCTGTGTTTGGCCCCAATGCAGCCTGTCCTGCGCTTCTTGTCTGCGATGCTGAAACCTGGCCTACCCAGCACCTGTCCCAGGAATAACCAACAGTCACCTAGCCAGCTCAGAGTCAAGAGCAGATGGACAAGACTCACACATTGGAGTGACTCATCTTCAAGAGTTACCTGGTGGCCCAAGAGACCCATGATCTCAGTGTCTGATGGAACCTGCATCCTAGATGACACATCGCCTTCCTATACACTATAGGTCTGCTCTGGAGGCTGGCCTTGCAGCTCCTCCCCGCTCCCCTACCTAACTTCCAATGGTAGCTAAGGATTCACCACCGCCCCCATACCCCAAAGCACTTTTATTTAAAAAAAAAAAAAGCAAATAAATTTTACTCCAACATGTGCATTGCAGAAATCTTAAACTTTCAAGAAGCACAAGGAAATAACTATTTCTCTCCTCTGCTTCAGCTCAAAAGTGCTTCTTAAAGGTTTGTCATCCCCCGTAAGCACCCAGCTCTCACCACCATTTCTCTGGATATTCAAACCTAGTATGAAGACTGCTGCCATCCTTCAGGTTCATGCTATTCAGGACTTCAGGGTTTTGCCATTTATTTACTTTGATGGTTGGACCAAAACATTACAGTGACACAAATGGTCACGTCTCCATTAAAATCCCCATCCTGAGCAAACAGCCCCATCGTCAAACCTGCTTCCATGTCCTCTGGATGGAAGCCACCCCATTCCCAGAGTCTAAGGGAAGAAGCAGGGAAAGGGCAGCCTCAGTGCAGCTAACCCAGACGCCAAATGCAACCCCAATACCGTCTCTCAAATTTTCAGTTCAGTGGCTGCATGGAACTGTTTCCTTCGCCCACCTTTGATCAACATCAGTGCTTGCTAGATCCTAGACCGTAAACGTCATGGATCTTGCCCATCTAGTTCACAGTGCTATATCCCCACACCTGCCACAAACGAGGTGTATCTTCCCAAGGGAGAGAAGACAGACAACACTCAGAGCCCCAACCCAACATGTCACCATCAAGATAGCACATATGAAATAAAGGAGGAACAGATTGCACTCTCACAGACCAGGAGTAGAAAAGATTAAGTATTCATACCACATAGAAGTCCAGGCCGTAGATACCAATGCTTGGGTCATATTTGATCCCCAGATCGATGTGTTCTTGGATCCCAAAGCCAAAGTTGCCAGTGTCTGAGAAGTTATTTTTTCTTAACTCATACTCTCGCACCTGAGGGGAAAACACGCAGCAATCACTCCCTGTCAACTCTACCCCACAATAACTAGCTCAGCTTGCAACACTCAGGACCCCCAAGACACAATTCAATGTAATTTGGCCAGCAACAAAATCTGATATTCCCACTACACCAAATCACAGCTATGGACTTCATATAACTACTAACTTTCAAAGGGAAGGGAAAAACCCTTTAGAAGTTCAAAAAAGTCAGAAGGCAGAACATTAAGTGTAACTACTACCACTGTAACTATGTGCTAACTGGTGCTTTCAGTATTATCCCACAGAGGGATCAGCCTCACCTTCAGACCTTTCTCCAGGATTTCTTCTGCCTTGGCCCCACGGACTGTGCAATGGACGGCAATTTTTTCATTTCTTCTGATGCCAAAGGATCTGACGGTGTATCTAGCTGCGGGCAGGGGTAACAAGGAGTCAGCTGTTATCATACTCCCACTGCACTCCCCTCTTCCCCAGAAAATCATCTCCATGACTCCAAAGTGACATTAAGTATCCATCCACATTCTAAAGTGATGTTCTAATCAGTGTCAACTTGTATCAGTTAATCAGATTCATTTGTAACACAGAAACAGATTTTCCAACTTCCAAGTCACTCAGCCATACTTGAGCGATTAAGACCTCAGAGCCATAATGTCAAAGTCTCAGGAGGGCAAGTTCATAACCAGTATAAGCTAAAGGAAAATGACCATGCATTCTACTAATAATGTTTATTAATAATAGCTAATATTTGCTAAAACCTTATTGTATCCCCATTTCACAGAAGCCGTGAAAGGTTAACTTGCACAAGATCAGTTGGTAGTAAGAGGCAGGCTGTGATTCCAAGGACTTGCCATATTCCATTACCCCAAAGCAATGAAACTCTAAAAACAAAGAATGTAACAACAGTAATGCCTACACTGTGCTTGGTATGCAGCAGGCATTTCATGTAACCTATCCTGTCCCCCGAGATCTTGTAATGCAAGTACTACCATCCCCTGTATGCAAATAAGGAAGCTGAGGCCCAGAGAAGCCAAAGTCACAGACTAGCAAGTGATGGAGCCGGGATGCGAACCAGGTTAGTCTAGGGACACAGCCCTGTTCTAGCTGTAGCCTATGTAACCCTAACTGCTAATCAAGCCAAATACCATTTTCTGCATTCCCAACATTTCCACGCTACCTCATACTCTCGTTACTTGCAAAAACCTCTACTTGGGCTAGTCTTAGCTTAATCTCGGCTCATACAAAATCTGGTATTCCAATACCACTCCTATGTTGGAAGGGAGATACCTCTTGGGAAGCTCAGGAAGGCAATGCTTTAAAGAGATATCACCTTCAAAACGGGTACAAAACAGGCTTGACAGCAGGCGAGGTAAGAAACATCCCGACATCCCCAGCCACCAGCCCTTCCCTGCCGGCCACGACTCACCTTTGGAGAACACAGGGGTCTGGCCTGTGAGCTGCTCCAGCACCTTGGCTGCCCGGGTCAGCCTGTCTCCACTCTCCCCCACGCAGATGTTGAGGCAGAGCTTGCGGATGCGAAGTTCCCGCATGGGGTTCTCCTTCTCCCCTTGATCCTGCTGCAACAGGGAAGCGCAGCCGTCAACACACACAACCCCGCCGGAACTGCCAGCCTAATATTTATACTTGGCGCATTTCCGCTCATCCCAAATAGTCCCGAAAGCCCTAAAGGTTCAAGAATTAGCACCATGTTTGTGTGGGAAGCACCGAGGAAGACATCTCGGGGTCTTGTTTTCTCCTTCCCCCACGCACGGAACGGGTGAACAGAAACAGGACAGGTACCGAGTGTAAAAGTTACAGACAATGCGGATGAACCCCAAGGGGCTCAAAGTGTAAGGTGACGGAGGGCGCCCCGTTACACGGCCGGTGAGGGGTGAGAAAACAGCACGTGGCTGGGCAGCGTCCCCCGAAGCCTGGCCTCTGCCCCGAGGAACCGGCTGAGGCTCCCCAGCACCAGGCAAGTTTCAAGTCCCGGGGCCCAGCAACAGGTCCGAACCCCGCGTCCCAGACACCCCTCCGATCGCTCCACTGGCCCTCGCTGCAGCCTGCGGGCCGTGCTTCTGGGCCTCCCGCGGCTGCCCCGAGCCTGCTCCTGGGAGGATGGGAGGAAGGCGACAGGGTCCAGCTCCGCGGCCTCGGCTCGTATGGCTCTGCCAGTTTCGGCACGGCCGGCATCGCGGTCTCCGTTCTCCTCGGGCGGCGGGAGAGGTAACCCCCGCAGGCTCCGCCGGCCGTGGATGGAAGCGGATGAAGGGAAGCAAACCCACACCTCAGCTACTCACCGCCATGACGGGAAACAGGAAGAGAAAATGAGACTTCTGAGCCAGGGCCTTATGGGCCAGAAGGCGGACCCTTTTCCCAGACTAACCAGCGAGATGAGGGAGAGGAAGAGAGGCGCGTCTGGAGCCGCGTAGAGTCGGCTTCCCCCTCGTGGACACAGATGTCAACTGCAAGTGACGCTGGCTGACCACTGGGGGCGTGGGCTTATCCAAAAACCGGTTTTTAAAGCTCCCTGAACTGGCATTTCCTTGAATTTCCGGTCCCCAGGGATGCTGTTCCCGCCCACAGCCTCAGGTACGGGTGGTTCTTGGCGTGTTGAGACTGCCAGAATACACTGTCAATTATGCAAATTATGAAGTAACAGTTTTACTCTGTAACAGTGTAAACAAATGGCATTTAAATATTTAAACAGTAGTTAGAACAGAGTGTTGGCTTAAGAGTCTTGAGCTGTGAAGACAGGCAGATGTGGTCCTGTCTTGGCTAGCTCAGTAGCTATGAGATCTTGGGCAGGTTACTAATTGTATCTCCTTCAGCCTCAGTTTCCCTCAGCTTTAAAATTGGTACTTATTGGGCTTCCCTGGTGGCGCAGTGGTTGAGAGTCCGCCTGCCGGTGCAGGGGACACGGGTTCGTGCCCCAGTCCGGGAAGATCCCACATGCCGTGGAGCGGCTGGGCCCGTGAGCCACGGCCGCTGAGCCTGCGCGTCCGGAGCCTGTGCTCCGCAACGGGAGAGGCCACAACAGTGAGAGGCCCGCGTACCGCAAAAAAAAAAAAAAAAAAAACCAAAAATAAAATTGGTACTTATATCACTTGAGGTTGTTGTGAAAATTAAATGAGGTAATAATAATAATAACAATAATAATATAGTGGGTTATTCTTATTAATGTAAACCCACTATATTCAAGCAACCCCCTCCCCCCAAAAAGTGTTAGACATGGTACATGATGAAGAGAGGGTCATCCTGCAGGCACAAAGATGGCTTACAGATTAGTCTGACAGACAAGTACTCCAACCTCAGACAGTAACAGGCCTCCTTGGTTTGCACTAAATCCTCATCAGCAGGACCCAAGGGGGTGCTGTGCCAAGATCCACACCCCAGACAGAAGCTGGCTGTGAGTCAGCGGGTTTCTTTGACAGAAGCAAATGGAGAAAGGAGAGCATACAGGGCTTCGGTGGAAAAGGAGTGAAGGGGCTTTCTTCTACAGCCATAATTCCTTCTCTCATCCCCGTGGGGGAGATAGAAGCCCCCAGGTTCTCCTTGTATCATCCTTAGGGACGAAAGGACACTTCTGGGAAGCTGGGCTGATGGAGGAAAGCAAAGAGAAAAGGCCCATCCTCTGAGCCTTCTCTACCAAGCACCCAGCACTAGTGCAGAGCAGGGGCCTCAGGCAGACCCGTAGGGTGGGCAGAGCCAAGGGAGGGACTTCTCCAAAACTCCAGAGATGTGACAGCTGGATGTAGCACATGATCCTGCATTTTCTCTTCCTATAAAGCGCATTATTGGACCCACTGGCAAAATCTGTAGACTTCAGAAATGTATGCATGGTAATTTAATGTTGACCTGATTATGTGAGCTTGGTTACATAAGAGAATGTCCTTAGGTTTAAGAAACGCACATTCAGGGACTTCCCTGGTGGCGCAATGGATAAGACTCCATGCTCCCAATGCAGGGGGCCAGGTTGGATCCCTGGTCAGGGAACTAGATCCCACAAGCATGCCGCACCTAAGAGTTCGCATGCCACAACTAAGGAGCCTGCCTGCCTCAACTAAGGAGCTGGCGAGGCACGACTAAGACCTGGTGCAACCAAATAAATAATAATAATTTTAAAAAACCTCAGTAAACTTTCAAACTACTTGCTATTAAAAAAAGAAAAAAGAAATACACATTCAGTATTTGGAGGAAAGGGGCAGCATATCTGCAGTTTATTATCAAATGGTTCAGAAAAAATGTATATTTAGAGGGAAAAGGATAAAGCAAATGTGGTAAATTTAAGATTTGGAGAATCTGGATGAAGCATATTTGGGACTTCTTGAAACTTCTCTGTAACTCTGAAATCATCAAAGTAGAGAAAATAATTTCAGGGAAACATGTACCTAGGAAGATACATAAAAGCTTATCCTCAAGAACTCCCATCTCATTCCCTCCCACTACAATTTTTCTCCAGCCGAGTCCCTTGACAGCAGTACCCACAGGTGGTAATGAGGAATAGCTAATTGATACTGATATGCCGTGCCCAGTAGGCACCAACTCACTCAAACTTCAACATCCCTGTGGAGGCAAATACTATTGTTTTCCCATTTTATAGATGGGCACACAGAGGTTCAGTAACGTTTATAGACACTATTTAAGTCAGGGGGTCTAACACCAGAGTCCAGTCCTATTCTAGGAACTGATGATCTAAGCCAGGGCCAGAAGCTGTCCCCGGCTTCCCCCTTTACACCTTTTCCTCCCTGTGACCCCAGCTCTCTGGTTCTTGCACCAGTCAGGCCCCCAGGAGGAAGCCAGAGGGGCAGAATGAGACCCAGCACCCCTCTGCTTCCTCCTTGCTTGACACATCCAGGTCAGTAGAAGCAGAGGCAAAATGACTTGTTGTGCTTTATCCCCATGCCTGAAACTCATCAGCAAGAAGAAAACCCAGTTAACAGGGGCAGGTTTAGGACAGCCCAGGCAAGAGAAAAGCACGTCCAAGTCTTCTCCTTGAGCCACTCTTTCCCAGGGTGTGGCTCTGCCTGGGCTGCCCCTGGCCTGGAGGGGCCTGAGTAGCCATCACCACTCACTTTTTGGCGGCTTTTATGCTCGCCTTGGTGACTGTGCCTCACGTAGCTGCTTTTTTCTCCACGGATTTGGTGACCCTGACAGCCTAACGTTTAGCACAGAGCCTAGCACAGAGTAGGAAGTGCCATTCCCTGTGTACTGAGTTCAGAAAGTTCTTGTGCTTCAAGCCCAGTCATGCCTAAGATAACTGGGGAGTCTAAGAGATTGCGGAATCTGAGCCTTTGGGTTTTATAGGCTCCATCAGTAGTTCTGGTAATCCACTAGGTTTGAAAACCACTGCACCAGAGAGTAGTGGAAGGAAAAAAAGTCCCTACTCATCTCTTTACTGTTCACCTTCTCTAGGTCAGTGCTTCTCAGACTTTGATGTGCACCTCAGTTACCTGGAGATCTTGTTAAAATGAAGATTTGAATTCAGCAGGTCTGGATGGAGCCTGAGATTCTGCATTTCTAACCAACTCCCAGGGGATTCCCATGCTGCTGGTGCACGGACCACACTTCGAGTTAGCAAGGCTTTAAAGTGGCCCCTGCCTTCCCGTTGTGACACTAGGCAAGCTGCTTTCCCTTTCTGGGCCCTTCTAACCTGGTACTCAGATCCTCTGACCAGGTTCTGCTTCCTAGCTCAGGTATGCAACTGGCTCCCTGGAGCTGGGAGGAGGAGGTAGCAGCCCCGGTAGCCAGTTGCTGTTGGGCCTTACCAAGGGGTGGGTACCCAGGGAAGCTTTGCATGCACATGGATTGCTCAGCATCATCTGGGTGATGCCTGCCTCCCCGGACTTCAGGGCTTTAGGGCTGTCTTCCAGCTTCTTGCCTGAGTGCCGGTCAAGCTTCTCTCTCAGCTCTGCAAACTTGCAGGTGATGGGCGCTGTGGCAGTCCAGAACTGGTGAGTAGCCAGCTGCAATGCTGCCGAGTTGGTTGAGGATGATCACCTGGAACTGGGGGGAAGTGGGGGGGACGGGGGATGAGGAGGGTATTAGCCAAGCCTCCTTCAAAGGAGGTGGCTCTAACCAGCTAAGGGGTCAGCTGCCTTGGACACATTTTAAATTATAGTGAATATTTGAATGTTTATAGGGTATGCCAAGTTCCGTGCAAAGCAAATGTCATTCATTTCACTTTAATTTTCACAGCAGGGAGCCTGTGTAACCCAAAATTTCATAGCGAGGAAGTGGCAGAGCTGGGTATAAATGATGTCTATGAGTGATAGATATGATTATGTGTACCACTTCCCCCCACCTTTTAGAAAAATGGATTATAATAATAGCTACTTAACTTGTTAGGTGGCCCCAGGTCAGCTGTTTTATACATCACCACATTTAATAATCCCAAGATCACTGCAAGGTAGTCCTAGCCTCCACATGCACAAAGAAGAATGTGCCAGGGACTTCCCTGGTGGCACAGTGGTTAAGAATCCGCCTGCCGATGCAGGGGACACAGGTTCGATCCATGGTCTGGGAAGATCCCACATGCCGCGGAGCAGCTAAGCCCACATGCCACAACTACTGAACCCAAGCGCCTAGAGCCCGTGCTCCGCAACGAGAGGAGCCACCGCAATGAGAAGCCCGTGCACCGCAATGAAGAGTAACCGCTCGCCGCAACTAGAGAAAGCCTGCGGGCAGGAACAAAGACCCGACGCAGCCAAAACTAAATTAATTAATTAATTTTTTAAGAAAAGAAGAAGAATGTGCTAGACATTGCATTAAGAAAGGGTTTCGGGCTTCCCTGGTGGCGCAGTGGTTGAGAGTCCGCCTGCCGATGCAGGGGACATGGGTTCGTGCCCCGGTCCGGGAAGATCCCACATGCCACGGAGCGGCTGCGCCCGTGAGCCATGGCCGCTGAGCCTGTGCGTTCGGAGCCTGTGCTCCGCAACGGGAGAGGCCACAACAGTGAGAGGCCCGCGTTCCGCAAAAAAAAAAAAAAAAAAAAAAAAAAAAAAAGAAAGAAAGGGTTTCATGGGACTTCCCTGGCAGTCCAGTGGTTAAGACTCGTGCTTCCACTGCAGGGGGTGCGGGTTTGTAAAGGGAGCTAAGATCCCACATGGCACGTAGCATGGCCAAATTGAAAAAAAAAAAGAAAAAAGAAAGGGCTTCATATTCTGACTCTGGGTCAAGGAAACACCTGAGAGGTCCAAGCATACAGCTTCCCAGGTTCCACACAAACCTACTGAATCAGAACCACTAGGGAGAGTCCTAGGAATCTGAATTTTTTTTTTTTTTTTTTTGCGGTACGCGGGCCTCTCACTGTTGTGGCCTCTCCCGTTGCGGAGCACAGGCTCCGGATGCGCAGGCTCAGCGGCCATGGCTCACGGGCCCAGCCCCTCCGTGGCATGTGGGATCTTCCCGGACCGGGGCACAAACCTGTGTCCCCTACATCGGCAGGCGGACTCTCAACCACCGCGCCACCAGGGAAGCCCTAGGAATCTGAAGTTTTTTTTTTTTTTTTGTGGTATGCGGGCCTCTCCCGTTGTGGAGCACAGGTTCTGGACGCTTAGGCCCAGCAGCCATGGCTCACGGGCCCAGCTGCTCCGCGGCATGTGGGATCTTCCTGGACCGGGGCACGAAGCCATGTTCCCTGCATCAGCAGGCGGACTCTCAACCACTGCACCACCAGGGAAGCCCGGAATCTGAAGTTTTGAACCACTTCCCCAGTGATTTCTAATGCATTGGGTTTGAGAACTCCTGCTTTAAGGCATCAAGAGCGTACTTTGGAAATTAACCAGGTCACCAAAATGCATCATCTCGTTCAAGGGCAAACAGCAAATACACTGCAGAGTCAGGGTACTAACCCAGACTGACTGTACCTACACTGCTGACAAGAGCCCAGCATGGAGCCTGTGCTCAGTGACCACTTCCTGAATGACCCAGTGACCCATCCTGCTCTCAGGACGGTATGGCCACTTCAGGAAGACACCCATAAGTGGGCTTTCTCACCTGGGGGAGGAAGCTCCCATCTCTAAGGGTGGGTCATTCTTGCTGTCTCCTGCCATGTTGCCCTGCCTGATGTCCTTTAAGGACACGTTCTTCACATTGAAGCCCATGTTGTCACCAGGCAGGGGCTCAGCCAGGGCCTTGCGGTGCATCTCCACGGACTTGACCTTGGTGGTGATGTTGCAGGGGGCAAAGATGCCAGTTTCTACTTGGCCCACGGGCATGGTGCCAATACCTGAAGGAACAGAGAAACCAGACCCTAGTGGGCCCTCAACCTCAAGTGCCCCCACCCAGCATGTGCTCACCCCCAGTCATCCTGCAGGGACAGCCGCAGGGGCTTGTCTGCAGGGCAGGCAGGCGGCATGATGGAGTCCAGCGCTTCTAGTAGCTTCGTGCCTACCACGTTCCCCTCCTTCCTGATAATTTTCTAGCTTCGGAACCAGGGCATCTGGAAAAGCAACCACATGTCCACCTTACTCAGCCCTGGGAAAGCCTGTCCCAGGTACCAGCCCACACTTAACATGGGACCTCAAGGAATTTCTTTAAGCATTCTGAGCCTGGGCTTCCTCATCTGTGAAACGGCAATATCACTGCCTACTGGCAGACCAGTGTAAAGACACAAAAGACCACACTCAGTCCACCAAGCACAATACCTGATACGTACTATGTGCCGCCTAAACGGTGGCAGTTACTCCACATCTCGCAGGCATTGCCCCTGAGTTGAGCCCATACGTTTTAGGAAGCAGAGATTCCTAGAATCTGAATAGCCCTTACATCCCATTCCATCTGCTCATTATACAGATGGGGAAACTGAGGTCCAGAGAAGAGAAAGGACTTGTTAATGTTCAGCAAAGTTAAGTAAACATTAGTAATAAGAAGGAAAACAAGACTCAGATACTCTAACGCTCATACCTTCTAAAGACTAAGATGCTCCCCAGGGAAGCAGACTTATAAGCAAGGGCACATTATTGAGTAAAAGACCTTCTGGGAAGAGGACTTTCAGTATGACAGTGCATTGTATGCAGGCCTTTTAAGCAGACATTGTCTTCACTCCTCTAAAAACCCTACCCAAAGCTCATCAGAGACATCATCTTTGCCTTCAAAGATATATCAGTTAACTGGAAATCCAGGACAGAGGACATACAGAAAGAATCAAGGTGGTTGATATTAAGGGCCAGGTGGGCTGACCAAGAGCTGGTCAGCACTTGGACCTTATAGGTCAGGCAGACAATTGGGATCCTGATGAAGTGCCTCCTTTCAGCCGTAGGTCCTTGAGCAAACGTCTAGGCTTCGGAACTTCAGTGTCCCACCTGTATCAAAGGGAACACTGGCCCCTACCACAGCACTGTAGAGAGGGTAGGTGCCCTGGCCCTGAGGGCACTCACAGCAAGCTCTGTGAACTCTCAGTTCTTAGTGAGACTCTCAGAAGGGGAAGAGGCAACAAGTGCCATGGGTGAAAGGGTGGGGAAGGGGCATCAGGGAAGGTTTCGGTGGATGGGGAAGGAGGCTCCAGTCAAGGAAGCCTTCTTCCATGGAAGAGAAGCAAAGCTATGCAGTACAGAAGCCACACAGAACACATCTCGCCTCATGGACTCAAAAATTAGTGGCCCAAGGAAGAAGGCTACCATTTCTATTAACACTCAGCTCTTATAGAGGATGGGAGAGAGGGGAGAGGTAGGAGGCTTTGAAAAAATTTAATAAGCAATTTTGTATAAATAATTCAAACTTGTAAAAAAAAAAAGTATCCCTTCTTTTTCCAGAGGGGGTAATTGAGGGTCAAAGTGGGTTGCCAAAGGACCAATGACTGGCAGATGGCTAAACCAGGAGTTGATAATGAGGCCGCCTCCTTATCAAACACCAGCCTCCTCAATGAGGATGAGCTCTTCAATTAATTTGATGAACTTGGCAACTCATTTAGCTCTGTGCCAACTCACAGACCTGCACAGCCTTTGAGGTTGGCATCAGCTCCATCTTAAAGCTGGGGAAACCGAGGAGTGCAATGTCACAGGTATTTGAGAGCTGAGTCTAAACTCCAAGTCTACCATCTAGTCCACTGGCTGCATGCTTTGCTCTTTTAGCATCTAGAACATGGTAGGTGCCTAATAAATGCTCAAAAGGACATGAGCATGAAACTCCCTTATCTTACTGGCTGAAATGTGTAACAAAATTCAGGGTGTGGGTGGGACTTCTTTGGTGGCACAGTGGTTAAGAATCTGCCTGCCAATACAGCAGACATGGGTTTATCCCTGGTCCGGGAAGATCCCATGTGCTGCGGAGCAACTAAGCCCGTGCGACACAACTGCTGAGCCTGTGCTCTGGAGCCTGCAAGCCACAACTACTGAGCCCACGTGCCACAACTACTGAAGCTCGCATGCCTAGAGCCTGCGTGCTGCAACTACTGAGCCCGCGTGCTGCAACTACTGAAGTCCGTGCGCCTAGAGCCCGTGCTCTGCAACAAGAGAAGCCACCGCAGTGAGAAGCCCGCGCACCACAATGAAGAGTAGCCCCCACTCTCCACAACTAGAGAAAAGCCCGCGTGCAGCAACTAAGACCCAACGCAGCCAAAAACAAAAAACAAAAAAGCAAACAAAGGAGTCGGTGTGGGGAAACAGGCATCAAAAGCTTCAGATTTGTCATTTTAGGTGAGTCCCCCTTTACCACTAACGCACTCTTACCTTGTCCCTTTACCTTTTAGATTTTTCTCAGCACTTGTCATCATACACGATATTATTCCCCACTCCCAACGCGCGCGCACACACACACACACACACGACTGTGAGTGCTGTAAGCAGAGCTGCTTCTTATTCACTGTGGTACCTTCAGCACCAAGCACAGTGCCCTATGTGCAGAAGTTCAAATATGGTCCAAAGGAACACATTGCCAATGGCAGTTCTAACCTTTCTCAAGGGCAATTGGGCAGGATATGTCAGAAGTCTCCAAAATAATGCCTACCCTTTGTTCCGTTAGAGATTTTACTAATTAAGTTATTGAGGACACATGCAAAGATTTATTTACCAAAATGCTTATGGCAATTTTAAATAAAATTAGAAACAGTATTCTTAGAAGCTTGTGCCCTTGGGCTATTCCTTAACTGTGTTCCAGTTTTCTTATTTCACATGGGAATAAAATGCCTTCTTCATGGGGTTCTGTATGTGTAAAGTGCTTAGTCTGGTATCTGTCACATAGTAATTTCTTCTATCATTAATCACCATTTTCATTTAATAATGGATATGGCTAAACAAAATACTGTATTTTGAGATTCAATACAAAACACACCCATTAACTATTGAACATGTTTAAAATATTTAGTTGTGCCGGGCCTTAGTTGCAACACGCGGGACTTTCACTGTGACATGCGGCATCTTTAGTTATGGCATGCAGGTTCCTTTTTAGTTGCGGCATGTGGGATCTTTAGCTGTCATACAGAATCTTTTAGTTGCAGAAAGGGGGCTCTTAGCTGCAGCATGTGGGATCTAGTTCCCTGACCAGGGATCAAACCTGGGCCCCCTCATTGGGAGCATGGAGTCTTAACCGCTGGACCACCAGGGAAGCCCCTGAACATGTTTTTTTGTTTTTGTTTTTTCACGGTACGCGGGCCTCTCACTGTCGTGGCCTCTCCCGCTGCGGAGCACAGGCTCCGGACGCGCAGGCTCAGCGGCCATGGCTCACGGGTCCAGCCGCTCCGCGGCATGTGGGATCTTCCCGGACTGGGGCACGAACCCATGTCCCCTGCATCGGCAGGCGGACTCTCAACCACTGCGCCACCAGGGAAGCCCCCTGAACATGTTTAAATGGCAAGGAAATTTTAAAAATTAGAAGTGTTATAGAATATTATATTTAGTTTGAGTCCAGCTGTGAACGTCGAGAAAGAACTACATGAAAACTAAGTTATCTGTTAAGCCATGGGATTGCAGTTTATGCTTCATATCTGCATGAAATGCTCCTTGTAAAATGTTAGACATTACTTTTATAGTCAGAAAAAGATAGCTATGTACACGGGGAGCAAAAGCTTAAGAATCCTCAAGTCAGTTATAGAAAAGGTAGGCTTTAGGCAAATGCAGTAAGTAGTAGCAGTTAGCGCTTGAGCGCCAACTGTTTGTGTGAACAGATGCCCATGTGGAATCTCCCAGGTAATTCCCACAACCCCATGAAGTGAGTCCTAAGTCCCAGAGCATTAATACCTCCCTCGTCCCTTTACTGTGGGCAAGGGATGGAAATGGAGCTTGAACCCAGGTCTGATGCTAGAGCTAGACTTCCTTAGTAGGGTGACACTCATCTAGGAATGTTAAACCCTACCAGATTCTGGGATCCACGGGCACAGTGACTATATCTTAGACATTTATATTGCCCCCATAACTGCCTAACCCATCCTGAGAGGTAGGATAGCTTAGACGCAGTGAGCATGGGCTAGAATTCTAGACTCTGCTAACACTACCCAATAGAACTTTCTGCAGTGACAAATATTTCATAACTTCACTGTCCAATATAGTAACCACATATGGTTGTTGAGCACTTGAAGTGTAGCTAATGCAACTAAGGAAGTGCGTTTATTTGATTTAATCATTTAAATAGCCACATATAATCAGTGGCTACCATATTGGACAGTGAAGCTCTATGCTTACTAGTCACGTAGTCTTGAGTTACCTCTGTTTGTTCCTCTGTAAAATGGGAATCAAATCATGTATCCCATGGCGATGGAGATCACTCACAGTGACTGGCCTAGAAGCACACTCTAAATCCTAGGTATTATATTCGAGGAAAAGCCCAAAGATTTGAGTTGGAAAGTCTCAAGTAATTGGCCCTGCCCCATCTGCCCTCACCTTTGTGCCGGGCTCTGTCATGTTGTCCCCAAGCCCACCTCAGATGGGCACAAAGACAACAGCCTTAGTGTTGTAACCGATCTTCTTGAGAGAGGCCTTCACCTCCTTGCTGATTTCCTCAAAGTGCGTCCTACAGTAAGGAGGCTCTGTGATGTCCATCTTGTTGACTGCCACCATGAGCTGCTTCACGCCCAGTGTATAGGCCAGCTGTGCATAATCACGGGTCTGCCTGTTCTTGACAACGCCAGACTCAGACTCGCCTACACCACTTGCCACGTTCAGCACAGCGCAATCTGCCTGGCCTGAGGGACAGAGAGGAAGGTCCAACTCAGACCTGTCCTAGAACAACCACTGCCCATCCCCATAGCAGGGCCCCCATGGCAGAGCAGACAGCCCCCTGCTGGTGGTACCTGCGAGGTGCCCATGATCATGTTCTTGATGAAGTCCCTGTGACCCGGGACATTGATGTTGGTGATGTAGTGTGTCTTGGTCTCGAACTTCCACAGGGAGATGTCAGTGGTGTGCCATGCCCCCGCTCCGCCTTCAGCTTGTCCAGCACCCAGGTGTACTTGAAGGAGCCTTTGCCCATCTGGGCCAGGAGTGGGAGGGAAAACCCCAGGGTCACTCTGCCTTCCAAATCTGCCTACCGACCAAGAAGAAAGTTCCCAAGTAAGCTGAGAGTCAGAGGAGACAGTAACAGGGCAGTGTATGGAGATGCCTTTGAATTTTTAAAATAATAGAATGTATTACTTGTACAATTAAGTTTTTCTTTCAGAGCAAGTTTTAGAGTCAGAATGACCCAGGGCCACAGTGAGCCTTGAATTAACAGCAGTAAACATGTATGTAATGCTGACCATGTACCTGGTGCTGTTTTTCGTACTTAACATGGATTATCTCATTGAATTCTCACAGCGATTCGGTGAAGTTTTATTACCTCCATTCTACAGATGACATAATAGAGAAATGAACTGACTAGCTCAGGATCACACAGGTAATAAGCAGCAGAGGCAGGATTTGAACCCAAGGCATCTGACGCTAAAGTTCATGCTCTTAACCATTACCCTGTGTTAAATGGTAGCTGTGACTGAGAATTACCCCTGGGATCCTGGGTAAGTTGAATTTCTTTCAGCACTGGTGAAAATGAGGCTACTAAAAATTCTGTAGCATATACAGGTTACCATGTTAGTCTAGGGTGTACTCTGCCTCTTGCCAGCTGGGAGACCCTGAACATTTGTTCATTTCAGTTCCAAGTGCTGTGCTAGGCCCTGAAGGCAGAGTGGAGATCAGGAGAATCCAGAGACCAGGTGGATTCTTCAAGAAAATGAATTAGTTTATTAGGAGATGGGACTAGAACCCAGGTGTCCTGACTTAGGAACTTGTATAAAGTCTCCCACAGTTTAGAATATATATTAGATAAGCAGTTCTCAAAGAGTGGTTACAGGTCCTCTAGCTGTGTTTTTTAGAGGCTACATGACATGAAATTGCAACAGATTTAATGCAGAAGCTGATAAGAGAATCCAGCTGTCTGCCATTAAGCCAGACATTAATGATACCTGCAAAAAATGTAAAACAATGCCACCGCTCTAAGATTTTTTTGTTTTGAAAAATAGTTACTTTTCAAACACAAAACTATGATATTTATTTAATATGTAAGGGGTTTATCACTGTTATTTTTTTTTAATAGATTTATTTATTTATTATTTCTGGCTGCGTTGGGTCTTCGTTGCTGCGCGCGGGCTTTCTCTAGTTGTGGCGAGCGGGGGCTACTCTTTGTTGCGGTGCGCGGGCTTCTCATTGCGGTGGCTTCTCCTGTTGCGGAGCACGGGCTCTAGGCGCGCGGGCTTCAGTTTGTGGCGCAGTGTCAGTAGTTGTGGCACACGGGCTTCGTTGCTCCGCGGCATGTGGGATCTTCCCGGACCAGGGCTCGAACCCGTGTCCCCTGCACTGGCAGGTGGATTCCTAACCATTGCACCACCAGGGGAGTCCCCATACTGTTATTTTTAAATGAATTAAATATTTTAAAAACTCAGTGTTTTGTTTTTGTTTTTGTTTTTGCGGTACGCGGGCCTCTCACTGTTGTGGCCTCTCCCGTTGCGGAGCACAGGCTCCGGACGCGCAGGCTCAGCGGCCATGGTTCACGGGCCCAGCCGCTCCGCGGCATGTGGGATCTTCCTGGACCGGGGCACGAACCCGTGTCCCCTGCATCGGCAGGCGGACTCTCAACCACTGCGCCACCAGGGAAGCCCTAAAAACTCAGTTTTAATTTTGAATATGGTAAATGTAGATATGTCTAATTGACATAAACAAAAACTCTTTGGGGTCCCTGTAAGAGTATAAAGGGTTTCTAAGACCCAAAAACTTGAGAACCACCACATCCAGTCATTTGTTTCTCCATGAACTTCTCGGTTATGCTCCACCATACTGGCTCTGGGCCAGCCGTCTTTTCTCAGGGTTCTAAAGCTTTCCTGACTGGCCCCTGCCACATAAGTGGCTCCACAGCAACTGACGGCACCTTCTGGAAGCCAAGAGTAGGAAAACGGGATCTACGTAGCCGATGGCACAAATGTATGCCCTGTAAATTACTGTCTTTTTTCAATCCTCCTTATTTATGCTTCTGCAGCAGCTGGTTCTCAGACCCCTCCCATTTTGTTGACATGCTTCTTCAACTTTCTCCAAGGTTTTCCACCCACCTCCCTGGCCCTCCGTTCTCATTCTCCTGCATGGGCTTCTCTTTCTCCACCCATCCCAGGGCTCTGTCCCTTACCCTTTCCCACAGCGTGTGCCCTGCTTAATCCTGTGGTCTAGTCTCCAACCTGGGCTTCCCTCCCGAGCTCCAGACGTCAATATACAGCTGCCCCGTGGACACCTCAAGTGTCACACATCTAGGGCAGACTCGTTCAGACCCAGACCAGCTCCGCCTCTGGTATTCACCAACCATCCACTTTCTCAAGCCAGGAATTCCTCTTCTTCCCTCACCCCCTGACCTAGAGCTAACCCCTAAGTTCTGTGGGTCCCCCACCTCTGCGCCCCTGGGCTCCATCCATCGCTCTCCATGCCACTGCTGCTGCCTGGTCCCAGGCCTCTTACTCACCTGTTCAGCTGCGACAACCTGCTGACTGGCTTCCCAGACCACAGTGCTGGGCCCTTTGGTCTGTTGTCCCTTTGCTGCCCCCAGTGTGCTCTTCCTAAAAGACTTGTCTGACCCCGTCGTTCCCATGCTTGCAGTCCTTTAGTGGCTGCAGCGACAGTGGCTAGACTCCTTAGCAGGGCTGTCAAGGCCCATGTCCCCCTTTCGTCAATCGCACCCCACCTGAGGTGCTCTGACCTGCTGTTCTGGTCTCCTCGTGGCCCATGGATACCCTCCTCATTCCCTCAAGACTCAGAGGGGGTCCCTTCCTCTGGGAAGCCTTCAGGGCCTCCCAGGCCGTGTTCATTATCCCTGCCCTGGGCCCCTACACCACCCACACAGTTACTGAGCTGGTCGTGTGGCACAATGGTGTGTGACCAACAGTTCCCAGGGGACAAGGCTTGTTATGTTCGCCGTTGTATCTCCAGGGGCTGCCTCAACATCCATAATAGATGCACGGCCAATGAATCCTTTTCCCCCTTTTATTTTTTATTTATTTATTTTGCGGTACGCGGGCCTCACTGTTGTGGTCTCTCCCGTTGCGGGGCACAGGCTCCGGACGCGCAGGCTCAGCGGCCATGGCTCACGGGCCCAGCTGCTCCGCGGCATGTGGGATCTTCCCGGACCGGGGCACGAACCCCTGTCCCCTGCATCGGCAGGCGGACTCTCAACCACTGCGCCACCAGGGAAGCCCCTCTCCCCCTTTTAAATGGGGGTGCAGCTTTACCTCCTGAGATACAGTGTGGCACACTTGAATTTAAACCTTGGCGCCACCTTCAGGCGAGCTGTTTAACCCTCCCGAGCCTCATTTCCTCGCCTGGAAAATGGCAGCCACACCACCTGCCTGGAATGATTAAGAAAAGCACCTACCAGCCCAGCAGGTGCTCAGCGGGAGCGGGCTGTGCCCTCCCCCAGCATAAGGGCTCCCTCCCAGGGAAACCAAGGCTGGAAAGGGGGTGGGGGGCACTCAGGCACAGCAGCCTCAGCTCGGAGGCCGCCTTCTCAAACCTTTCGATGGTCCTCTTGTTGACACCCCCGCATTTGTATAAGACGCTCTTTGTGGTGGACTTGCCCGAGTCCACGTGGCCGATGACCACGATGTTGATCTCTTGCCCATGCTGGGAGCTGCTGGGAGAGAGAAGGACAGGTGTGCTCAGGGCCCCTGCCCCTAGCTCACCTTCCCTGGGACTGGGCCAGCAGAGGTTGAGCCAGGAGAGGAAAACAGTTGGCCAGGAAGGAAGGGGAAGGGGGCCTCCCCAACACCTCGCACCTGGGGAGGCTGCTCTGGTCTCTCCCCCAGCTCCAAGGGGGTCATGTCTACCTCCTGAGTCAGGAGGAGCCCCTGGTGCTTCTTGGCATCTAGAGCTGACCCACCGGGTGCCCAGCCCCACCCCCTTTTACAGCCCACATCCCAGGCCTGCCTCTTGCATCCCCACATCCCCACTGGCTCCCACTGGTCCTCTGGACCATGTGGGAAAAACCCAGGGCCCAGCTCTCAGGGGGTGGGCTGTCATGTTTCAGGAGGGGAGGGGATGAGCCTGCTGCCCACCAAAAGGAGGCACCTGTGGGCTTTGAGATGCTGAACGACACCCTCTCCCCAACCACTCCCAATGCCAGGTTGGGCACTAAGAGATGGCCCAAGGGTCAAAGGCAGGCCTGAGGATGGGAGGTGAAGGAAGGAACCTGGGGTCCGGAGGCGGTCCTGTACTTGCTGTCCCTGGGCGTTCAGGCGTGTGTATGGGAAAGGGTGGGAGCTCTAGCTTTTTACATATCTGCCTCCTGGGTCGTCCTGGGCCTCAGGAAGCAAATGGATTCATTCCTGTCTCCAGCCAGCACAGAGCCCGACCCATTGCAAACCCTGAGTTTGTTGAGTAAATGCAGAATCGCCGACTACCGCCTTCCGGGCCCTGCCCCCAGAGCCCTGTGCGCACCAACCCCTTTATGCTGCTACTAACTCTCTCTGAAGAGCGAGGATGCTGAGGCTCAGGGGCAGGACCACCGGTGAGAAAGTAGCAGAACAAGGGTTGGAACACAGGTTGTCTGACCCCAGCATCTTAGCCAGAGCATGGCTCTACCTCTCAGCGAATTAACGTCTGAAGGAATGAAGGGAGGAAGGGATGTGACTGCAGCCACAGCCTTGTTCATCTCTGGGGTCCCAGCCTCCGGGAGTGGGTCACTAAGTGAATATCGAGGGTGGGACCTGGAGGGGAAGATGAGCTGGAGGGGTCTCTCTCCCCTGAGGGAAGGGCTGCCCCCAGGCTTAAGGGTCAGAGCTACTGGACTGGAGTGTGAGGCCAGCACAATGCCAGCGTTTGGAACCATCCACACATCAGTTCCTGAGGACCTGACTCTGTGCCCGGAGACCAGTGTGATGCAGGGAAAGGTGGCAGAAAGAACACGCTGGCCTAACTGGATTAGAACCCTGGCTTTACCACTCTCCTCCTGTGGTCCTCCAGCCCCTCTGAGCCCAGGTTTCCAACTACCTCTCAGTGGTGATTCTAGGAGATACGGCACCCCTCCCCCCACTATAAATCCACAGGATGCTGGCAATACAGTAGGTCCTTTAAAACAGCGGTCACCAACCTTTTTGGCACCAGGGACCAGCTTCGTGGAAGACAATTTTTCCACTGTCTCTGGGGGTGGGGGTGTTCAGGCGGTAATGTGAGCGATGGAGAGTGGCAGATGCCCGCCGCTCACCTCCTGCTATGCAGCCCTGTTCCTAACAGGCCATGGACTGGTACTGGTCTGTGGCCGGGGGTGGGGGGTGGGTTGGGGACCCCTGCTTTAAAAAACTTAAGGCGAAGTAGAAACACATGGGGGCGCTCTAACCACAAACCGCAGAGAAAAATATTCTTACAACCAGGGCGATTGGGGGACAGCTGAGGAGCTGTTACTAAACCCTTTGCTGATGACATGACCAATTCTGGTCCTTCCTCTTGGATACAGGTGGTGGTAGAGAAAGGATTTGTGAGTGGGTGGTTGGATGATGTAGTTAATTTCAACTTCATCTAAGCTTTGCTGTTTGCTAATTATTTTGCATCTTCTTATGTGAACAGAAGTTTTTGGCTGTTAACTCCCACAAGTTCGTAAAAGGTAAAGTGAGGCCCTAGTGTTACCCGAAAACGGGGTTCACCTCTCGGTGGATGTTGAGCCAAAAGACACAACAAAGCCACGGAACGGGAGACGGATTTATCCCTCGCAGCGAGTGAGGAGAGCACCGGAGATCTTTCCCAAGGCCGTGTCTCCTGGAGCAGCAAAACGGGGGAATATTTAAGCTGAGGGTACATGCATATTCATGAGGGGGCTTGAGCAGAGAACTCAGCATAGAATTGCGGGAAAGGTTGACAGAGTCCAAGCTTTAGCTGGCTGAAGTCCTGAGGGTCAGCAAAGGTCAGCGTCATCATTCCTTAGGTTCCAGTTGATCTCATGGTTGAGGGGGTTTAAATTCTGCCAAACAGCTCAAGACAGTGCTTCAGGCTAATCTTTACCATTGAAACAGAACTGGGAGTCTTTACAACTGATTTATTATCTTTGCTCTTGTTACTTCTCTTGTCTGTTCCCTTAAGATCAGTATTACTGAGACCTGTTCAAGGGCAAGCATTGTGGCCAAGCTTAGATCACAAAATGGGTTAGGCCTGGGACTTTCCTGGTGGTCCAGTGGTTAAGACTCCACGCTCCCAATGTGGGGGGGCCTGGGTTCGATCCCTGGTCAGGGAACTAGATCCCGTACGCCGCAACTAAGAGCCCACATGCCATAACTAAAAGACCCCGCACGCCGCAATGAAGATCCCGCATGAGGCAATGAAGATCCCATGTGCCTCAACTAAGACTCGGCACAGCCAAATAATAAATAAATATTAAAAGAGAAAAAGGGTTAGGCCTAAAGTGGCTTCTCTATATCTGGTTCTTTTCTTCCGGAGACCTCCTACCCTATCTACTAGGGACAGTTATATTTCTCACCCATCTCTGGCCTTTCAGCTCAGGTTTCTGAGACGCTCTGTGGAGTGCTGGGAAGGAAACTGGCTTTAGGATCCAAAGACCAGGCCCCAAGTCGCAGCTCTACCACCTCATGGCTGTGTGAACTTGGGCAGGTCACTTGACCTCTCTGAACCCCATTATCTCATCAGTAAGGGAAGGATGGTGATAGCCGTCCTCACAGGATTATTGTGAACATCATGTGAGCTGTAAAATGATTTTGCTGCAGGAATGCCTGCTTGTTGTATGGCATTAGCCTGTAGAGATATGTCAATAAGTGTCTAATCAATGGTTTTAACATGCTGATTATTTGCTGACCACCTCCCCAGATGGGTCAGAAATTTCATTTTACCTCTTACGGGGTTTTCCAGTATCTGGGTTTTTAAAAGCGCTGGACTGGGCTTTTTGCCAAAGGGAGGTTGGTAGTGACTTAACTGTCCCTGAGGGTCCTTCTCTGCACCAGCCTATCGTCACCCCAGAAACTCCACCATCGGCAGTGTTTTAGTTCAGGCTGCTATAACAAAACACTACAGACTGCATGGCTTAAAAACAATAGAAATTTATTTCTCACAGTTCTGGAGGCTGGAAGTCTGAGGTTAGGATGCCAGCATGGTTGGGGGAGGGCCCTCTTCTGGGGGGCTGACTTCTTGTTGTGTCCTCACATGGTGGAGGGGGCAAGGGAGCTCTCTCAGGCCCCTTTTATAAGGGCACAGTCCCCAAAGGCCAGATCTCCTAATACCATCACATCACGCATTCAGATTTCAACAACAGAAGCATTCAGACCAGAGCGAGCAATTTGCTGCTTCGGGTTCCTCTTTTTTAAAAAAAATAAATTTATTTATTTATTTACATTTTATTTTTGGCCGCATTGGGTCTTCATTGCGGTGAGCGGGGGCTACACATCGCTGTGGTGCGTGGGTTTCTCATTGCGATGGCTTCTCTTGTTGCAGAGCACAGGCTCTAGGTGCGCGGGCTTCAGTAGTTGTGGCATACGGGCTCAGTAGTTGTGGCTCACGGGCTGTAGAGCACAGGCTTAGTAGTTGGAGCACATGGGCTTAGTTGCTCCACGGCATGTGGGATCTTCCTGGACCAGGACTCCAATCTGTGTCCCCTGCATTGGCATGTGGATTCTTAACCACTGTGCCACCAGGGAGGTCTGGGGTTCCTCTTTTAAAACATCACCAACTACCCCCCCCTTTTTTCTCCCTTTCATTCTCCCAAAGGGCTTTTCCCACTGACTTGCTGATTCTTTTAATGCCACCTTTGGACACTTTGGTTTGGTCTAAGGCTTCAGCCTCCAGATAAAACTGCTTCTAGCTCTAAGAAAAGCCAATACTGGAGACTCCATTATGAGGTCTTCCAGGGCAAGGACCATGGCTCAGTCATCTCTGTATCCCCCAGGACCTAGCAAAGGGCCTGGCACACCATAGGTATGCAGTGAATGCTCATGAAATTGGCAAGTTTTATCCAGAATCAAACTAAAGTGTCTTTCCATCATCCTACATCTAGGAAGGAAGGTACAGAAAAGGATTTAAAACAGGGAGGCCAAGCTCAGTCTTTCACACATTTTCACAGTCTGTCTTTTTTTCCCTCAACACTAAAGTTTGGGTTTCAAAAAATTAATTACTAAATTAATTAATTATTAAAGCAGTACACAAGTGAGAGAAACTAAAATAGTATATGATATCACTTATATGTGGAATTTAAAAAATAATACAAATGAATCTGTATACAAAACAGAAACAGACTCATAGACATGGAAATCAAACTTGTGGTTACCAAAGAGAAAACAGAAGGGAGGGAGGAAGGGATAATTAAGAGTATGGGATCAACAGATATAAGCTACTATACATAAAATAGATAAGCAATAAGGATTTGCTATATAACAGGGAAACAGTATTCAATATCTTCTAATAACCTGTAATGGAAAATAATTTGAAAAAATATATATAGCTGAATCACTTTTCTGTATACCTGAAACTAACACAATATTGTAAACAAACTATACTTCAATAAAAAAGCAATATATAGGGCTTCCCTGGTGGTGCAGTGGTTGAGAATCTGCCTGCCAATGCAGGGGACACGGGTTTGAGCCCTGGTCTGGGAAGATCCCACATGCCGCGGAGCAACTGGGCCCGTGAGCCACAACTACTGAGCCTGCGCGTCTGGAGCCTGTGCTCCGCCACAAGCAAGGCCGCGATAGTGAGAGGCCCGCGCACCGCGATGAAGAATGGCCCCCGCTCGCCACAACTAGAGAAAGCCCTCACACAGAAACGAAGACCCAACACAGCCAAAAATAAATAAATTAATTAATTTTAAAAAAAGGAAGTAGTGGCTTCAAAATAAAACACAATATATAGTCAACATAGCGGTTATAGAAATACAGAAAGAAAATCAAATTATTCATAATCCTACAACCACCCAGACACTATCATCGTTAAATTGTCATATTTCCTTCAGGTTCTTCCTTTCTTTAAAAAAGTCCTGTGGCAGATTGGGAGTGGTCTGGAACTCTGACAGGTGTGCTGGGAACATCACAGCCTGCATCCCAGCCCTCACCAGGCACCTGCTCCGGCCCCTCTTGCTCCAGCACTGCTCCCCTCTGGGGAGAAGGTGCTGGTGCTGGAGAGGGAACAGAACCTGCTAGAACCTGACCTTCAGGGCTTCTGCTCCAGCAATTTGGGATTTGACCGCACCCCGATATGGTGGTTGTGTCTACTGAGCAGATAGCAGCCCCTGTTCACACCCGGCTCTGGCTCTCGCCTCTCCACCTCCAGCCCCACCTCCTACCAAGGTGATAGCTGCCAAGGTACTCTGGGGGGGAGATGTGACTCATGCTCACATCAGATCCAGCTCTTCTACCAAAGCCACTGGACTGTAGAGGGACATTCCCACACAAGGACAACCCTTCAGGATCAGGATAGGTAATTGTTTCACCTAACTTCATAGAGACAGAAGAATTTGTTTCAAATGAAAGAACAAGAAAAAACCCTGCAAAAACAACTAATGAAACAGAGATAAGTAATTTGCCAGATAAAGGGCTCAAAGCTACTCTGAACTAGGGAAAAGAATAGATGAACACAGTGAGAATTTTAACAACAAACTAGAAAATATAAAAAAGAACCAGTCAGGGACTTACTTCCCTGGTGGTCCAGTGGCTAAGGCTCCATGCTCCCAATGCAGGGAGCCCAGGTCCGACCCCTGGTCAGGGAACTAGATCCCACATGCCATAGCTAAGAGTTTGCATGCCGCAACTAAAAGATCCAGCATGCTGCAATGAAGATCCCATGTGCTGCAACTTAGACCCAGAGCAGCCAAATAAATAAATAAATATTTAAAAAAAAGAACCAGTAAGAACTGAAGAATACAAAAACTGAAGTGAAAAACACACTAGAAGGAATTAACAACCAACTAACAGGTCATATAACAGGTCATACAGAAGAAGGCATAAGTGATCTGGAAGATAGAATAATAGAAATCACCCAATCAGAACAGCAAAAAGAAAAACAAATTTTTAAAAATGAGAACAGTTTAAGGGACATCTGGGACAACATCAAGTGTACTAACCTTCACATTATAGGGGTCCCAGAAGGAGAAGAGAGAAAGGTGTCGAAAATGTATTTAATGCAATCATTGCTGAAAACTCTGAAGCATTCACGACATGGAATATGACTCAGCGACACCAGGGAATGAACTAGTGAAACATGCAACAACTTGGATGGACCTCAAGGGCATTATGCTTAGTGAAAAAAAGTCAATTCCAAAAGATTACGTACTGTGTGATTCCATTTGTAGAACATTCTTTTTTTTTTTTTTTTTGTGGTATGCGGGCCTCTCACTGTTGTGGCCTCTCCCGTTGTGGAGCACAGGCTCCGGACGCACAGGCTCAGCGGCCATGGCTCACGGGCCTAGCGGCTCCGCGGCATGTGGGATCTTCCCGGACCAGGGCACGAACCCGTGTGCCCTGCATCGGCAGGTGGACTCTCAACCACTGCACCACCAGGGAAGCCCTGTAGAACATTCTTAACATGACACAACTATGGAGATGAAGACCAGATCAGTGGTTGCCAGGGGGACAGGGACAGGGGTGAGGAGGTGGGATAGGGTGGGAGTGTTTAGGAATACAAGACATAGGACAAAGCAACTGTGATGATGGGACTGTTCTGCATCTTGATTGTAATGGTGATTACTGGAACCTATACAGGGCATAAAGTAGAACTACACACACATACACACGAATGAGTGCAATTTTTAGAAGATGGTGAAAACTGAATAAGATCTGTAGACCAGTTAGTAGTAATGCGGCAGGAGTAATGTGAATTTCCCAGTTTAGGTATTCTACTACAGGGAATTCCCTGGCGGTCCAGTGGTTAGGACTCCATGCTTCCACTGCAGGGGTCATGGGTTCAATCTCTGGTCAGGGAACTAAGATACTGTACTACAGCTATGTAAGATGTCACCACAGGGGGAATCTGGGTGAGGATACACAAGTCTCCATGCACTATTTTTACACTTTCCTTTGAGTTTATAATTATTTCAAAATAAAAGTTTAAGTTTTCTTTTGAGGGGGTGTGGGGGGCAGTGGCTATGAGAGGCCGCTCCATCTCCCAATGTATTTAATATTTAGTGCAAAGATTCTTACCCTTCCCAGGGTGGGATGCCAAGGTTCCATTATCCTGTTCCCTGTGGCTCTGGGGAGGAGGTTGATGTAGGTGTAACTGCACAGGTGCCTACCAAGGAGGGTGGAGGGAGAGTGATGATGCCACCATTTGTAGACAGATGGGTCAGGTATGAGAGCAAGGACCAGTTTGAATTCCCCTGAAAGCCAGCCTGCATGTTATCTTGAACAGGAGGGACTCTGGCCTCTGACTCCTAATACAAAAAAGTGACCTCTATACCAAAGGGGAAAGGGGGAGGGGAGGGATGAATTAGGAGTTTGGGATTAACAGATACACACTACTATATATAGAATAGATAACCAATAAGAACCTACTGTAAAGCACAGGGAAGTATATTCAATATCTTGTAATAACCTATAATGGAAAAGAATCTGAAAAAGTATATATATATATTCTATATATGACTATAGAATATGACTATTCTATAGTCACATATATATATGACTGAATCACTTTGTCGTATACCTGAAACTAACACAACATTGTAAAACAACTATACTTCAATTAAAAAGCAAACAAACAAACAAAACAGACCTCTACTTTTCATGAATTGTGTAGTTCTCCAAGCCTTTCTGTAATTATCCTTAGAGACTATTTTAAAGGCTGCTTTGTCCAAGGACCCTTCTCCTTAGTAGATGCTAAAAATAAACTCTAAACTAGTCCATTAAAAATCTATTAACACTTCTGCTGTGGACCAAGATGGAGTAACAGGTACCAGATAAACTCCCTCACCTGAAACAACTAAAAAAACTGGACAAAAAAATATATGAGGGCTTCCCTGGTGGCGCAGTGGTTGAGAGTCCGCCTGCCGATGCAGAGGACATGGGTTCGTGCCCTGGTCTGGGAAGATCCCACATGCCGCGGAGCGGCTGGGCCCATGAGCCATGGCCGCTGAGCCTGCACGTCCGGAGCCTGTGCTCCGCAACGAAAGAGACCACAACAGTGAGAGGCCCGCGTACCGCAAAAAAAAAAAAAAAAAAATATATATATATATATATATATATATATATATATATATATATATATGAAACAATGGTTTTCTAACATGGACCACGAGCAGTGGAGGACAGTGATTCCTGAGGAGGGGAAACCAATAAGATGAGTTTACGATGGCTCCAGCTTATAGCCTGGAGAGTTTCTGAGCTGCAGCAGAGGGAGGGGAGCCTGGGGAGGGCCTGGCAGACTCCTGGGGTAGAGATGGAACCAAGGAAGGAAGTTAGCAGGGCCAAGCACCAGAGAGGAGAGAGCTGCAGACAGAGATCTGCAGAGGGTTCCCTCTTCAGCTGAGGAACTGAATTAGCTCATGTGTAAAGAAACTTAACTACCTGAGGCTGGCGAAAGAACCATCACCAGAATTCACTAGTGTCGGAAATACTTTGTATTCCCACCAGCCAGAGCGGAAAACCTCACAGTTCAAGAGCGATTGGGTACAGTACTCCGAAGCGTACTGTCTCAGTAGTGGCACAAAATGAGCCCCAGAATAAAGGCTGCTTTAATCCCACCTTACAAAGCCTCAAAACAGGCCTTGAAGGAATAAATCTATTTCCGGGTAACTTGTGGCCTGGAACAAATTTCAAGAAAATGTATAGGAATACAAAAATATCCAGCACCAAAAAAGGTAAAATTTATGATGTCTGGCATCCAATAAAAAATTGTCAGACATGCAAATAAGCAAGTAAATAAGACCCAAAATGAGCAGAAAAAACCCCAGTCAATAGAAACAGACTCCAAAATGACACAGCTGATAGAATTAGTAGAAAAGGGAATTAAGAGTTACTGTAACTACATTCTAGGTGTTCAGGCAGGTAGAAGAAAGGTTAAACATGATAAGTAGAGACATGGAAGACTTTTAACGTCTTTTAAAAATTTTGGTTAAAGAATACATAAAATTTAACATCTTAACCATTTTTAAGCATACAGTTGAGTGGTATTAAATACATTTACATTGTTGTGCAACCATCACCACCATCCATTCCCGTCTTTTCATCTTACAAAACGGAAACTCTGTATCCATTAAACAATAACTTTTCATTTACCCTTCCCCCCAGCCCCGGGCAACCACACAATTTCTGTCTTTATGATTTTAGCTGCTCTAAGTATCTCATATAAGTGGAATCAAACAGTGTACGTCTTTTTGTGACTGGCTTATCTTACTTACCATAATGTCCTTAAGGTTCATCTGTGTTGTAGCATACGTCAGAATTTCCTTCCTTTTTAAGGCTGAATAATATTCCATTGTATGTATACACCACATTTTACTTATCCGTTCATCCACTGATGGACCTTTGAGCTGCTTCTATGTTTTAGCAATTGTGACTAATGCTGTTTTGAACATGGATGTACAAATATCTCTTCCAGATCCTGCTTTCAATTCTTTTGGGTATTTTATTTTATTTTTAATAGTTTTTATTTACTTATTTATTTATTTGTTTGTACCGGGTCTTAGTTGTGGCAGGCAGGCTCCTTAGTTGTGGCTGGCAGGCTCCCCAGCTGCAACAGACAGGCTCCTCAGTTGCAGCTCACAGCCTCCTTAGTTGCGGCATGTGGGCTCCTTAGTTGTGGCATGCAAACTCCCAGCCGTGGCACGCATGCAGGATTCAGCTCGCCGAGCAGGGATTGAACCCGGGCCCCTCGCATTGGGAGTGCGGAGTCCCAACCACTGTGCCATCAGGGAAGTCCCTTTTTGGGTATTTAAAAGACCCAAATCAAACTTGTAGAGATTAATACCACAACATCTAAAGTGAAAAATACCCTGGATAGGACTAACAACAGACTAGATACAGCCAAGAAAAAGGTTAGTGAACTTAAAGACATAGCAATAGAGAGTATCCAAAATGAGACAGATTTAAGAGAAAAAGACTTAAAAATAATTACAAAGCATCAGTGAGCTTGGGACAACTTCAAGCTACCTTAGGAATAAGGTATAAATGGAATCCCCAAAGGAAGCAGGGGACAGCACAGGTGTGGAGTCATGCATTCTGTTTATGACCACAGTAAGCCGTCTGGGTTTAGGATCAGGTGTGGGGTGAGGATGGGGGTTTGAGCTGAAAGAACTCCAGGTGGGATTGAGGAATCCACAAACTGCTCCTGAATTTTTACCCAGCTACTCCTGGGCTCTCAGTAATCTCCATGGCCACCACTACACCCTGCCTCCCTCTCTAAAATGCTGGCCAAATCCCCAGCCTCATTCTTCTTAGCACAAGTTGGCTAAGGGCATAGAGTTACACAGACCTGAGTTTAAATCCCAGCTTTGTCATTCACTAGCTGTGTGGTCTTTGACAAGTGTCTTAACCTCTTTGAGCCTCTGTTTCCTCCTCCATCAAATGGAGATACTAATATATATCTCATGAGGATAAACCCAGATCACATGTGTGAACATGCCTGGCATGTACTGGACGTTCAATAAATGATAGTCCTCTCCCTCTGAACTTCTGTTTCCTCATTTGTAAAAAAGAGGGAGATGGATAAAATTTTAGGGCTTCTCAACTCTTCTATTTAAGAACACCCATGGGCATCTCTCTAGATTGGTTTAAAAATTTGGTTCATCTGTACAGTAGAGTACTATTACAGCTGTGAAAGAAAGAAAGAAAGAGAAAAAGAAGAAAAGAAAGAAAGGAAGGAAGGAAGAAAGAAAGAGAGAAAGAAGAAAAGAAAGGAAGGAAGGAAGGAAGAAAGAAAGAAAAAGAACAAAAGAAAGGAAGGAAGGAAGAAAAAGAAAAAAAAGAAGGAAAGAAGAAGAAAGAAAGAAAGGAAGGAAGGAAATGCTTTTCAAGATTAATTAAGTAAAAAAGTAAGGTCAGGAACTGTGAATCTTACACATTAGAATCCATGTAAAAATGGGGGGAAGACCCATACATATATGCACCATTTCAGTTTTTTTCCCTTGCACTCAGCCCACTTCACAGTTTACAAGAGTTTGTGGGGATTTCCCTGGTGGTCCAGTGGTTGAGAGTCCTCCTTCCAATACAGGGGACACGGGTTCGACCCGTGGTCAGGGAACTAAGGTCAGGGAACTTAGCTGCTGCAGGGCAACTAAGCCTGTGCGCCACAACTACTGAGCCCTCGCGCCACGACGAAAGATCACACATGCTGCAACTAAAACCGATGCAGCCATAAATAAATAAATATTTAAGGAAAAATAAAGAGTTTGTGATCCCTGCTCTGAAGAAGCCCCATGTCCACACATGAACCAGGACCATGTTCCCCAGGGTAGGGATTTGAGGCTCTCAGGACTAGAAGCACTTTCAATGCCTTTGGTCTGATATTCTGGGATTCTCTCAGTCCAACAGCAGCAGAAATGCCAGAAGCTGGCATAATCTGTGGGGGAACAGGAAGTTCTGCCTGGGGGTGGGGGGGGGGGAATGCACGTCCATCTCAGGCCAGGTTTGCAAAAGGGAGAAAGAGAGAATACTACTAGCTCTCTGTCTGACAAGCTGATTTTGGTGGTCCCAGGGAATGGGGACAGAGTCCCTGGTGCAGGGAAAAACTGATATCCCTGGCCCCCTGAACTAGGTCCTTCCCCTGGGGGGTTAAGAACCCCACAGCCATGGGAGACAAGATCCCCCATATGGTTGCTATGGTGTTTGTGATGCCAAATAAACCTCTGTACCTGGAGGAAGAGGCAAGACAGGAAATACCTTTTAATGACTTGTGCCAGGAGTCAGCTTCCCGCGGCTGCCCTCTCGCCCTTGGGCCTGGTCACCATGAGCTGGGGGGCAGAGGTGGGACTTACTTGTGGATGACTCTCTAACTCCTAGCTGGAGTTTGGCACAGAAAGTATACTCAATACTTGTTCAGTGAGTGACTTTCTGAGGACCTGAAGTCCTTCTCGATATCTTCCTCTCCATCATCATTCAATCCCTTATTCCTGTCAATTCTTCCCTGAATGCCTTGGACTGACCTTGCTATTTATTTCATGGGACGCAGTCTGGGTAGTGGTTAAGAGCACGGGCTCTGAAGTTGAGTTTTGTGGACTTGAATCTTGGCTCCTCCACCTAGCTACGCTGCAAGGAGGCCTCAGGAAAGTCTTCTTCTCTCCAAGCCTCCAGGCTTTTGCTAATGTTTCCCTTTGCCAAGAATGCCCTTTCTACCACTCCCTGCGTGGTGCATGGAAACCATTCTCATCCTCCGAGGTCCAGCCCACTGGTCAGTCTTTCTGAAGGCTGCCCTGAGTCCCTGGGTAGGAAACATCTCTCTCCGGCTCTAAAAGCTGTTGTTCAGACTCTCTAAACTAGCAGTTGTGATATGGTAATAACCTACGTCGCATTCATCAGTGTATTCACTCATTTTTTAAAGCAAGTATTATTAAACACCTACTATGTGCCAGGCACTGTTCTACGCACTGGGGAATGAGAGCAACAAAACCTCTGCCCCCAGGGGCTGGCATTCTGCTGCCCCCATGGTCTGAGAGGCAGCCGTGTTGCAGTACTGCTGGGCTGCCCCCCACAGGATGCAAGCCCTGTGCTTTCCCAGCCTCACGGGAGAAGAAAGAGCCTGGAGTCAGTGACAGAGATATCAACGGTTTAATGGATGGGGATGGGGGTCTTACATGTCCGAAGCAAGGTTCTGGAGCGCCACCCCACCATGTGAGGCAGACGTGGCAGCAATCTTTGCTATGGGATGGGGGGGGGAAGTTACCAGTTATAAAGGGAGTTGAGATCAGGTTGGCTCATCAGTTACCAGGGAAACCAGCAGAGGGGCACACCCCTTTAACAAACCATCATAGTGGAGATAGTTCTGATCTAAATATTAGAACAATCACTAGCCGGGATGGGAGGCAAGTACATAGGAAATTACTGATGAGGCTCTATGATTAAGAGAGCAGGTCAGGCATGTGAACAGGGTGTAGGTGAAGCAGAGACTGGTGGAGCAAGGGATGTACAGAGAGCAAGAGAACAGCCATCTTGGGTGGCCTGATCATACAAGTACAAAACAGCTGGTCTTGGAGTCAGGCGGGCTGGGTTCTATTGGTCCTGGTCTTCCGTAGCTGTGAGATCCTGGGCACATTTGCTACCCTCTCGGAGCCTCAGCATTTTACCTCTAAAATGGGCTTCATGATGCTGATTTCAGTTGGATGTTGTAAGGATTAGTTGTATGAATATGAAGTGCCTCGATGGTGCTGGCACACAGTAGGTCCTCAGTGAAGGACGGACCAGAACAGGCTAAAAGCTTGCTGAGCACCAACCCCGTGCCAGGCCCAGGCCGGTGGTGCAATGGCTACCCAGATGCTGGTCCAGCCCCCAGGAAGCTTCTGGGTCGAAACCTATACCAAGGACCCTCTAAGAGGTTTGGGAGGCACTACTGATATTCTCTAGGGATTGGAAGTAGGCAGGGATGCTGAACGTCTTCAATGCATGGATTTTCCCACCCAATAGAGTGTTGCCCAATAAAATGCCCCATCTTTGAGAAACACTTGCTAGAACCATTCAAGGCAGAGGTTGCAAACTCAGTGCCTCCTGGGACCAGGCAGGTGAAATGCATCATTTGTCTTCCTGCAGACAGTTGGTTTAAAATTAAACATATAGAAATGAGCTCTCGTTCACAAAGATGCTTCCATTTTTCTTGAAACATCCATCTCTCATTGGCTTTTGTTTTCTTACGTTTGATAGAAATTGGGGCATAGAAAAATATTTACTTTCCTGTGAAGACAACCTCGAGAACAGGGTGAAAGGATAACAAGTCACCAGACCACGTACAGGATCTATTCCAGGTGTCACACCTGGTTCTTTAAGGTGTTTCAGATTTCTCAATATTGCAATCTGGGCCAAACCCAGACCTTCTGAGTGTTGAATTTAGCCCATGGGTCCCAGTTTTTGTCTTCTATTTGGTTTTTCTACTTCTGACCTTTTATTTCCCATCAGAGCCCAGCCTTCACCCAGGTGGGAAAGATGGACATGGCAGGGAAGGGAAGGGAGGGAAAGGAAAGGCCTCATCTGGGGGTAATATCCATCAGGTTCACCAAGAAGATGGAAAGTGCAAGGTCAAGGTCATGGAGAGAAAGAACAAGATGCAGTACTGAGGTGACGGACTCACAGCCATGACCAGCGCAGAGGGGCCTAGAATTCCTGGGGGACAAACCCGTTCAGGGTGATCCTGGCCAGGGTGAGGCGCTCTCCTCTCCCCTGCCTTTCAGTTCCCCTCTCCCATCCTTCTCCCTGCCCTCCCCACTTTTCCATCTTCCTTTCCGGTTCTCCCTCTCACCTTCCCTCTTCCGCAGGGGTTCATGGGAAGAACTGGACCCAGACTCAGATGGTGCCACAGCTGCGGGACCTTGGGCACACCACCTGACCGCTCTGTGCCTCAGCTTGCTCCCTGAGAGAGTGGGCAGTGTCACAGCCCCTCCCTCACTGAGACCTTGACCCTGAGCCACGGTGCCAGGAGACCTGAGTTCTGGTTCCAGCTCTGTCTCTGACTGGCTGGGGGGCCTTGGACAAACCACATACCTCTGGGCTTCATTCCTTCTTTATTAAAAAAAAATTTTTTTTAATGGGGGCAGAAGTTAGACTAGGTAATATAGAAATCTCTTTCAAGCTCTGACCTTCTGAGGTCAATTTTGTGAGCTCTGAATTCAATTTCTAGTCACTTCCACCCCGTCTCTGGGAGAACTCAAGCTCCTAGCTGGCCTGGTCTTTCCCTGCCTATAAAAAGCAGTTCTGATGAACTCATCTGCCCTCCAGCAGTGAATGACTGTGTTATTTCTCAAGAGACAACATCTGACTGGGATCTGGGATTTGAGTCAGACCCTGGTTTGGGGATTTAGGGTCAGTTAGTGAATCTCTGTATGCAGTTGAGACTTTAACTGGGAGAAGCAGTTGTTGGTGGCCATGGTGGCGGAGAAAGACAGTCTTGAGGGAGAGAGAGACAGAAACAGAAAGAGGAACACAGCAGACCTACAGGGGGGAGCAGAATCCCCATTTCAAGCTCTTGAAATCTGAGACACCCCTGAGTCTTTGTAATGGATTCTCCTCACTTTTTTCTTTTCTATTAAACTCCAGTTGATTTCTGTTCCTTGTCACCAAAGGTTTCTAACCTACATAGGTTAAAGCACAGAGGTTTGGTTTATTATATTTCTGAAAAGCTGAGTTTGTTTTTAGTAGGAAAAAAGAGAAAGCTAAACAAGGATGGACACCCCCCCACACACACACCAAGAACAAACTGAAAGGAAAACAACTGTCAGTTATTAATTTGACAGATGTTTCTTGAGCACCTACACTGTGCCAAGCATTGCGTCCAGTGCCACATACACACACATTACTTTAATGTGTGGGTAATGCTTTTCTCATTTCAGAAGGCATTGAGGCACAGAGAGGTTAAGGGATTCCTGCAGTGACACACAGCTGGTGAGCAGCAGAGACACTGAGTCAGGGCTTGGTGAGATGACAAGAAGCTGGGTCTTACCTGTGTCAGCACAGCTCAAAAGTGAAGAGATCTCCTGGGTGGGGACCCATTTGGCCCAGAGAGTGTAGCAAGCCTGAAAGATCACACCCTGTCATGACTCAGTTATTCTGGCTACAAAAGAACACAGCAATCTTTCCAGTTTGAAGCAGGGAGGGATAGATTGGAGAGGAAAATCTTCCAAAATACGAAACACTTGGAATCCCTCATTGTCTCTCATTTTCCATCTTCTCAAGATTTCTCCTGTAAAAAGCCTTACTGGGTTCAGTAAAAATGATTCCTCTCCTAGATCCATGGAGGAGGTTAGAGGGGGTAGGAGAGGAAGATGCAGTACCCAAATCAGGTCGGAAACAAGAGTTTACTTTGCAGTTGCATCATCTTATTTTGGCTGCACCGCATAATTGCAGGATCTTAGTTCCCCGACCAGGAATGGAACCCGGGCCTGTGACTAAAATTGCCGAGTTCTAACCACTGGACCGCCAGGGAATTCCCTGCATCATCTTGATATAAAAATTTCTTTGAAATCAATAAAAAGAGGCCCTGTCAATAGGCAATAAACCAAGAAAGAATAGTCAACATTTCTAAGAATCAAAGGAATGCAAATTAAAGCAACATACTATTTTTTACCTTCTGGGTTTTCAAGCATTAGAAAAAGTATAAAGACCATCGCTGGGGAAAGACATAGGGAGATGGGTACTCTCACACTTGCTTGGTGGGAATTTCAATTGATGGAAACATTCTGCAGGGCATTTGGGGAATATGACTCTAAAGCCTTAAAATGTGTATCCTTTTGACTCAGTAATTCAATTCTAGGTATTTAAAATGAAATATAACGACAGGGGTATCCTTTCTAGAATTATTTACAATAGTGGGAGGGTCTCTGGGTTGGGCTGAGGCTGCCAGGGTGCTCAGGGCACCCATGGGGTTTGGGGTAGCTGCTATTCATCCACCAGAGGAGAAATATCTCCACAGTTCTCCAACTGGTTCTGCCATATTGCCCATCTGTAATGTCAGTTTTAAAAACTAATTTTTTTTTTTAAGGTTTGCCTCTGCTTCTCGTAAACTTGGACCTGGGTGCTGGGGCTTTGGTTCTTGCTTTTCTGCTTGAGCACAGGTCCTGGGGCATGACTGTGCCATTGCTCTGATGGGTAAAGGAGTGTGTGTTTGTGTATTCCTGTGTTTTGAGCATTTCTCAATTTTAATTTTCAATATGGCAAATACTGAAAAGAAATAACCCACATAAACAAAATGTCTGGAGGGTCCTTAATAATGCTCCTGAGACCAAGGAGTTTGAGAATCCCTAATCCAAACAGGTGGATGTCAGGGCCACTTTCAAGATATAAGAGGTGGGGTGCACGGATTGCTCAGTGTCACCAGCTAATGAGGAACAAAGCCTGCATTCGCATCTAGGCTCGTCTGACCTCTGAATCCTCTCTTTCCCACTATTCACTCGGCAGATCAATGTAATGACTCGTGTCTGGGTGTTTCCTGGTGGGGACCCAGGTGCCTTCCCTGCAGCATCCTAGCTCCTGGCCCAGGGCCCAGCCCTAAGTGGGAGAGAAATGAATGTTTGTTGACTGAATAAATGAACGACCCATTCCAAGCATATCTAATTGAAATTCTCCCCGGGAGTGAAAGTTTAACCAAACTCTCTCCCTACTCCCTCAGCCCTGCTTCTCCAGCCCCATTCTTTGGCCTCAAACTTTCTGTAGTAGCCACCAGGGTTAAAAGGCCCTGGGCCCAGCAGATGCTTCAGACAGAAGGTTGAACAGAATAAGTCCCAGTACTCAAGGAGATCCTGAACTAGCAAGTAAGAGAGGCCCCAGATATGTAGTGACATGAGTGACAAATCTTACTGACAAGCGAGGCAGTGTGGAAAGTCTGTAGGGGCAGGGAGGAAGGGTCCCAACCTGGCGGTTCACGGTTTGGAGCAGGTCAGGGATGCTTCATTTCTAAGCTGGACTGAAAGCAGAGCAGCGTTTGGCCAGATGGGAGGTGGAGAAGACTGTTTCAAGTGGAGGAAGAGCATGTTGGAAGACCCAGAGGAGAGAGAGCTTGTGGACCCCCAGAGACAGGAAAGAAGATGGTCTGGAGAGGTGGGTCCTGACCACACAGGGCCACAAAGACCATGACCAGAGCTTAGGCAGAGGGGAGCTGTGTTAGCTCGGACTGCCATAACAAAATACCGCAGACTCAGTAACTTAAACAATAGAAATGTATTTTCTTACAGCTCTGGAGGCCAGAGGTCCAAGATCAAGGTGGCAGCAGATCCGATTTCTGGTGAGACTCTCTTCTTGGCTTGCAGACGGCCACCTTCTCCCTGGGGCCTCACATGGCCTTTTCTCTTGTGCTGGGGACAGGGTGGAGGCAAGCTCTCTGGTGTCTCTTCTTATAAGGACACCAATCCTATCGGATCGGGGAACCCATCCTTATGATCTCATTTAACCTTAGTTACCTCCTAAAGGTCCTATTTCCAAATAAGTCACATTGGGGGTTAGAGCTTTAACATATGAATTTGCGGCTGGGGAGACACAATTCAGTTCATAGCAGATGCCATTGAAGGTTTTAGGCAGGGAGGTGCTAGGGTGAGACTAGCCTTAGAAGAGCTTTCTGTGGCTTTCCTTCGGGGAGGATGGGCCAGAGCAGGCGAGACTGGAAGTTTTTGAACGGATGCTCTTGTCCAGGGGTGAGAAGTGCTGCCTGGATCAGAGGAATGGCATTTAGGATGGAGAAGGGGCAGCTGTTTGGTGAACTTGAATCTACAGGACTTGAAGTCGGGGTGAGGGAGGGGGAGAAGCCAAGGATGACAGTCAGGTTTCCAGCCTGGGTGATAGGTGGCTGCGGGGCCAGCTTTATGGGCATGTGACCTGCACAGCCCCATACTCAGAAGGGCCCAGTGCTGGTTTAATGCCCTGCTGCCACAGTCCTGAAGTTATTAATACTTTTTAAACAAGGGGCCTTGCATTTTTATTTTGCGCTGGGCCCTGCCAATTAGGTAGCCAGTCTGTGTGGGTGGGGATTTGTGGACCAAGATGGGGAGTTTGGAGAAGGAGGAGTTTGGGGAAGAAGATACAGAGTTCAGAGTGAGTCCTTTCTCCTACCAATGTTCAGAAGCTTTCCAGCCTTTTCTGCAGGAATCTTTTCCCTGGGCAGCAGGAAAAGGGGGACAGTGTCCTCTGGGGGGCTTTCTCCTGTAGAGACTTTTCTCCTGAGGGGTTGCCTGGCCAGGGAGAAGCCCCTCTTTTCAACCTCCTTCTTTGAGGTCTTGTCCATGTCCTCCAAAGGCATCCTCTGGGCTCTCCCTTCCTTCTCACGAGGCACCTCTTCTCCCCACGGATCACTGGATGGGAGCAGTGAGGGAGCTGGCCTTGTAGTCCCAGGAGGACGCCCGTCCACGCTGTGTCCTCTCTCTTGAGTTGATTGGATGACACCAGCTTATCTCTGCCAAGCAACCTCTCCTAATCCACACCCCACATGGGTTCGAGCCCTGGTCCAGAAAGATCCTACACACCGTGGAGCAACTAAGCCCGTGCGCCATAACTACTGAGCCTGCGCACTAGAGCCCGCGAGCCACAACTACTGAGCCCACGTGCCACAACTACTGAAGCCTGTGCACCTAGAGCCTGTGTTCTGCAACAAGAGAAGCCACCATAATGAGAAGCCTGTGCACCCCAACAAAGAGTAGCCCCCGCTTGCGGCAACTAGAGAAAGACTGCGCACAGCAATGAAGACCCAATGCAGCCAAAAATAAATAAATAAAATAAATTTATATTAAAAAAATAATAATTCAACTTCATTTATTCAACATGTGCTATCTGATCTGTTAAATTCCTCCCTCACTTCTGGGAGTCCATCTGGAAAAAGGAGATTTGCTTGTTGCTTTCTTTTTTTAAAGTAAATGTTTTACATATATTCATAATAATTGTAACAATAACAACAGTTCACATTTACTGAGCACTTTGTTTTAGACACCTAACAGATTTTATCTCATTTCACTCTCACTACAGTCCCATGAGGAGGTTTTTATTGTATCCCAATTTGCAGAAAAGAAAGTAGAGGCTCAGAGAAGTAAAGGAACTTGCCCAAGTCCACACAGCTGGCTTTTGCAACGTTGCCCTATAATGCTGCCATTAGCTGTAGACTGAAAAACCCTGATTCCTGGAAACATCCGCACACCATCCCCCTCCTCTTTATGCTCCAGTTCTACTAAATGATTGCTGCTCTGAACCTACCATGGTGTTTCATGCCGCCCTTGCACATGCTCTTCTCTCTATCTGAACTGTTCTTTTCACTTCTTTGCCTGGCAAACTCTTATTCATCCTTCAAGACCCTGCTCAGGTTACAAACATTCATTCTCTTTGAGCCAATCATTCTGCTTTCAGTAAATCTGTCCTAAGGTATATCCTTCCCTCCTCTGTGCCTTGTAGAAGCACTACCATTGAACCCACCACTTGCTAGTGTGGGTATTTGTGTAAGTGTCTGTCTCCAACCCAACTGCGAGCTCTCTGTGGCCTCCTTCTCTATCCCAGCATGGGGCCTGGTACCGATAAGTGATCAGAAAATGCTGAGCTGAACCAACTGCAGCGAGGCTAAGATGATTATCACCCCAAATGACACAGCAATGTGAAAAATGCTCCTGACCAGGCAATACAAGTATGTGGCAAAGTGGCTGGGGACACCCGCTCTGGAGCCAGACTGTCTGGGTTCAAATCCCAGCTCCATTCCTTACTAGCTGTGTGCCCTGCTGTGCCTAAGACCCCTTGTCTTTATTACAAAATAGGCACGACCTTGTATGAGGGTTAAATGATTAATGCAGGTAAAGCGCTAAGAGCGTACCTGGCACATAGGAAGTGCTCGATAAAGATAAGGTATTAATGTTAGTGAGGGGCCGACTCTGAGAGGATGACTCCTCACTGTTTAATATTGGTAGTGGTGTCACCTACTGAACTATGCTCTAGAAAATCTGTAATCCTCACAGCAAACTCTGAAATAGTGGCTATTATTATCCCCCTTTCCAGATGAGGGGGGCTGAGGCCCATGTGCCTCTTACAGATGAACAGTGGCATCTTTCTGACTCTGCCGCTTTCTCCCCACTTTCACTATCTCTAAGTCCTACTTCCAGATCAGGCAGGCGTGGGAATGGGGGCTGGGAGGCAGTTTCCTATTTCCGTTACCACTGTTCTCAGGGAGGCTGCAGGTAACAGCGTCAAGGGCAGTACCTGGCCGGATGCTGGTGCGGTGGCCTGGCCCACTGCCCCGGGATGGGCCGCTTAGCCTCCTCGGTTTCCCCAGGAGGGGTTGGGCAAAGAGGGGACCAGCCATCTGGGTTGGGGGTTGGGGAGGAAGGGGGACACATCGCTTGCCTTCTCCAGGCTTTCTTTCCCAGTTGCCTTTCAGGGAAGCCAGCCCAGCACAGAGGTGCTGTCTCAGGGCCCGCGGATGCAGCCCCCACTGTGCAGCTCCAGGAGAGGTCTTCGTAGAGGGGACTACAAGTGGCCTGGTGGCCCCCTGCCACCACCCTGTGCGAGTCCTTCCTGGGTCCCTTCCCCTCACACCCTCACAACAAACCTGGCCTCCCCAGCCGGTGCCCAGACTCATGGGCCTCATTCATTCATTCACGCATTTGTTCAACATGTGTTTACCTAATGCCAGGACCACATGTGAGGTTTTGTGTTAAGTGCTGAGGATACAGGAGGAATCAAGACAGTTATCTGGACCTTCACAGGGTGGCAAATAGGGTGGAAAGATGGATATTAAGCCGACCCAGTGGAAGCTGGTTTGATATAACTCCAGTTAACCCATGGGAAGATTAGCCATCGCTCTCCATTCTCTCAGTAAAACTCAGAGCCTGGAGCTCAGGAGACACTAAGTATTCAAGGCCAGTGGGTCTCTCTGCAATCTGCCCCACATGTTTATTTTTTATCTAGAGTCTTTTGGTACCTGCCTACTACCAATCCCCATTGGGTCAGAGGCAAATTTGCATTTACTGAGTAAAATACAAAGAGTTAACCACTAACACACAGGATGAGTGCTTGTCAGGAGAAGCATTGCATGTGTGTAACATGGGGATCTGACCCTGTTTTAGCAATGTGGGAGGGCTTCCCAGAGGAGGTGACTTTTAAGCTGAGCTGGGAAGGGTGACTAGGAGACGGCCCAGGGATATGGGGGACAAGAAGCCTTTCAGGCTCCTCACCAATCCCAGCTTGCTCAGCCACAGTCAGACAACTCATGCCCCAGGGCTGTCACCAAGGTGTGAAAACAGACTCTCAGACACTCTCCCTCCCTGCCACATATACATTCATATGCACAACAGCAAGATCCCCCAGCAGCTTTGCTCCCCGCTCCTAGCCTGACGTCTGGGTAGCCCATCTGCTTTCCATCAATCCCTTTCTCCTGGAGTCACATTTCCTGTTTTCAGATTCCAGCTAAAATACTCACTTGCGTGTAACCTTGGGCTCGTTACTCCAATCCCGATACTGCTCCTCAGCTGTAAATGAAGGTAATAATCCTTCCTGCCTCTCAGGGTCATTGAGAGGGTTAAGGGTGATATCCCCGAAAAGCACCTACCTCGTGCAGGTCCCTTAATAGTGGTAGCTCAGCCTAGGGTCCTTGCCGTCATCACCTCTCACCTTGGCCTTGCTCTGGCCCCCTGCCTCTGCCTCTCCTCCTAGCTCACTGCTCTCCGACCACCACTTCTACTGAGCGTCCCTTCTTTTTCTCCCTTTCCTACTTCCTGAAGCTGAGACCCAGGATACCTGAGGGGCTGGGGAAGGAGAAAGGGCAGCCATTTCCCAAAGAGAAATGCCGCCTGGCTTAGATTCCCAAGCAGGGAGGGGGAGGGACTTCTGCCCAGACAGAGAACCTAGAAAACCCCACGCAGATCCTGAGGTAGCCTCTGCAAGGCATAATCCCGCAGAGACAAAGCTGGGTCGGTCAGGTCACTACCTGACCTGTTTTCCATCTGTGAACCAGAAAGAGGGGGGATTGACCTAGATGCCCCTAGATGCCCTCAGGGGACACGTCGGTCGCTGAATCCACACTGGGGGCAGGTGGAATGTGGAGTGCATCTCACTGACATGCATTTGAATCTTGGGTCTTCCTTTACTTCTCTGAGTCATCTTGGAGAAGTCACTTCTCCTCTCTGAGCCCTGGTCTCCTTATTGGTAAATTGAAGGCAGACAACAATCCCTGCCCACTAGCCCCCCAGGGCTGTTGGGAGGAAACCACGTTCAGAAGAGGGGCAGAAAAAGAGAATTGTGTTAGGAACGAGCGCCTTCCCCTTGCGGCCTAGCTCCACATCTTAGCCAGCAGATGGAGCCATCGTAGCACCAGTATCTAGGCCCTTCGCCTCCCTACAGTGGGCTCCCAGGTCCCATCCGCACTGCTTGCCTCTGCTTGGATGGGGATGTTTGCTGTATGTGACAAAACTTGGTCTAGAATGTTCGTTAGGAGCCAAACTTTGGAGCTGACGGAGTCGGACTGGACTGATTCTACTCCTTTAATAAAGGCAATGTGACTTTGGGTAACTGGCTTAACTTCTCTGAACCTCTGTTTCCCCATCTGTAAGATGAGGATGGCATCTTTCCTTCTGGGGCTGTCTGGAGGATTGATTCCATCTAGGATGAAAGGCTCGTGTTGCAGCACCCGCAGGGGGTCAGTGCTCAGTGACGTGACTAGTACAGACGGCTTCAGAGAGAGGCACCAACTCCTGTTCCCTCCCAAGGTGCCCGAATTCAGCCACACCGTGTTACCCGTGTCCAGTCACGTCACCAGGCTTCCACTCCTGCCCTCTGTGGGGAATGTTCTCCCCATCTGTGTTTCGTGACTTCCTAGAAAATTCAAGACTCAGTTTTTCCCTAATTGCATGTGTAAACCTTATTGAGCTATAATTTATACGTTATAAATTTACTCATTTTAAGTGTACAGTTCAATAATTTTCAGGAAGTTTTATTTTTTCCCCAAAAACTTTGATTTTGTTATTAAACCTTGCAGTACAAACCTGAAAAGTAAACGAAAAACTGGCAATAAGCAACATGAAGTCTTCCCTTCGGGGTGGGTGTGCAGGGCAGCGCTCAAGATTTGATTTTCAAAATAGTGTATCTCAAATTCGACCTCTCTCCCGAGTCCCGGACCCTCTCTCAGAGTCCCCTGGACATTGCCACATGGCTACCCCCAGCCCCTCTAATGCAGAGCACCCCCAACCAAACTCATCATTGCCTCCCCTTCCCTTCCTCTCTTCCAGTGTTTCCTACTTCCTTTCTTGGCTTCTCCAGGCCAGCAATCCCATCTTTTTTCTCTGTGCTCTCTGTGCGTTGCTCAGGACCTGGCACTTAGTAGGTGCTCAATAAAAGTCTGCTCTCTGCATGAATAAAATAATCAGCACCATCCAGTTACTCAAGTTTGATTGCTCTCCCCTCACATCCCACCTGCCAGCCACTCTGTTGAATGGAACCTGGAACTGTCTGGCTGGGGTCCACCCCTGTCCGAGCCCTGCAGCTGCAGCCTTGCTCTCCCACCCTCTCCTCCACTGTTGCAGTGATCTCTCCCCTGCCTGCCTCCCAACCCGCTCCGGGTTTTCTCTGCCTGTCTGGTCCTACAGTGACTTCTCAAAACAGCACATCTGATCTCATCATCCTCACCCTAAGAACGTGCTACCTATTCTGCTACAATAAAGTCCAAATCCCCCAGCCGCACACATGCAGCCCTTCAGGGTTTGGTCCCAGCCCATCTCTCCAGCCTTCGCCTCATCCCTCTCGCTTCTCCAACTCTTCCAGCTCTAGTCACCCCAAACTACGTGAGCAATTTGACCCCATGGCCCAAAGGCAGGTCTGGAGTCAGCCTGGTTGGAGTTCATGCCCCAGTGGCAGAGCCTCTTTCAGCCTCGGTGTCCTCATCTGTAAAATGGGAATGATAATAGCACCGACCTTGTAGGGTTGTTGTGGGGATTAAATGAGGTGGTGAAGACAAAGCATTTGGAATAGGGCCTGGCCAAATGGCCAGTACTCAATTAATGTTAGTTTCATTTCACCCCCAGGTCCCCAAGCACACACAAGTTTTGCTCCATGGGTTCATCTGCGGAGACTGCCTTTCCACTGTCTCTCCACCAGGGGTGCTGCAACCCATTCCACAGCCCAGGGAGACCTGCTCCACCTGGGAGGCCTGCCCCAGGCCCCTCAAGTCCACTTTAATCAGAACTTTCTTGCTCACAGAGCTTCTCACACTAGGATCCCTCTTGCCACCTCCCCCAGGGCGAATCCAACACCAAGTTATTTACCTCCCATACAGCTCTCACATCTCTCCCCTGGTCCACATCCCCAATGCCACCTCCCTTACACCAGCCACCCTTGTGCCCACCCTGCCCCTTCAGTGGTCTTCCCCGAATGGACAGCTACCCTCACTGCCCTTCCCTCAAACCCTTCAGTGGCTCCCAAGCATGGTCCACCAGAACCTGTGGGCTCTGCTCTGTCCCCAGCCACATAATATAGCCCATGTCTTCTGCCCACTGGGTTCCAGCCACACTGGCCTCGGGAACACCCTTCTCCCTCCCACCTCGGGCCTTTTGCACATACTGTTTCTTCCACCTGGACCCTCTTTCCGCACCCCTTCACCTCCTATTAAACTCCTTCAGATCCTCAGAAGCATCTCTGACCCTCCCACCACCACTAAATCAAGATCCCCCACAATATGCCTTCAGAGCACTCTGCTTCCTCCTCTTAACCCTTATCACAGTTTGTAATTATATATTTGGGTGGCTATTTGATGAATATCTGCCTCCCTCACTTCCTTTGAAAGCTTCCTGAGAGCGGAGGCTGCCTTGTTCCATTGCATCCTCAGTAGCCTGGCATATACCAGTGGAACAGCCGAATGGAGTTCGTCTGTCTCCTTGTGTCCCCTCTGCCCTCTTGTCAGGTTTCCAAGGGAAGGGCCATAATCCAGGTCCGTATTTCCAGACAGAACCCCTATCCCACCTTGGCTTGGAACACGATAGGGGATCAGTAAATGTCCCATGGATGAACGGTTACATCTTTTTCTGGCCTTCCTAAGGTTGATATTTGAACTATGCTTAAAGAAACTATGGTGTGTTGTGATCAAATATTAACAATAATAATATCTACAGTGAGCACTGAATTGGCTGTCACTGCTCACTTAGTCCCCAGGAGAGAATGTTCTTTGACCATGAACATCTCTGCAGGCCTTTGCAATTCACTTTCCCAGCCCTGATCAACCCCGTGGGATCAGCAGGACAGGGTCACTATTTTCACACTTTTACACAAGAAAAAAATGGAGGTTTAGGGAGATGAAATGGCCTGCCCGGACGAGGCTGAGCTGGGGCCCGAATTCAGGCCCTCTGTGTCCATGCCCTGTGACTCTCCACTCCACGCCTCCTGAGCCGGACTTTAATCTCCATGTGGGCAGATTCCACATGCCATGGCCCCTCTATACCTGGGTCCTAGTGCAGGGCCTGGGCAGCAGGGGGAAGGCGTGCAATGGCTGTTGAATGAATGCATGAGCGAATGAATTCCTCCTTAGGTGCAGAGGCCGGATCTCAGGACACCCTTCCCCACTTCCAGGAGCCACTCAGAGATGCTTTCTGTCATCGGGGCTCCATATCAGAGCCCAGAGGTGGGGAAGAAAAAGGGCCCAGGCAAGAGGAAGAAGACTCATGTACAGAAGCAGCTCCTGAGCACAGCACTTTAGAGTCTGCAGAGCCCTCACACTCACTGCCTCTTGCTGAGATCTCAAGGGAGCTCTGCAAGCAGCATAGCAGAGCCAATGAACAAACAAAACAAACAAGAAAGAAAAGCTCTTGTTCCTCTTTGCAAAGCCCACGCGTGTTCTTTGTAAACACTTCAGAACTGTGCTGCCCGATGCAACAGACACCTACTACACGTGGTCACTTAGATTTAAATTAATTACAATTAAATACAATTTAAAATTCTATTCTTCAGTCTCACTAGCCACATTTCAAGTTGTCAGTAGCTACAAGTGGCTAGTGGCTACCATACTGGACAGTGCACATATAAAACATTTCCATCACCGCAGAAAGTTCTATTGGACAAAACTGACGTATGACATACAAATAAGCAAAAGGAAGGGGGAAAAAACAACCTGTAATTCCATTTCCCAAAGAAAACTACTGCTAACATTTTGGAGTGGGTATTTCCAGTTTTCTCTATGGGTGGGCATTATATATATATTGTTTTTTTTGAAAACGAGTTAATACTGTACAGACTATTTTATGTTCTGTTTTTTTGCTTATCAAAGTACTATAAATATCTTTTCTATTACACCTTTTTAAACAGTAGCACAGTATTTATATGACTCCCACGATTTATTTACCCAATTCTCTCTTTGCAAGTAGTGGTATTGTCTTCCGTTTTCTTTTTACACTATCAGGGCAGCTATTACTATTTTTTTAATAAAAAAATTTTTTTGTATGACAAGAGCTATTATTGATTGATTGGTCGGCCGCACCGAGAGGCTTGCAGGATCTTAGCTCCCCGACCTGGGATTGAACTCAGGCCACGTCAGTGAAAGCACTGAGTCCTAACCACTGGACCACCAGGGAACTCCCAAACTATCTTTTATTTTTAAATCACTTTATTATTTTTGTAAAAGTAGTAGATGCTCATTATAGAAAATTCAATGAAATACATAAACTACAAAGAAGAAAAAAAAAATCTCCCCAAATCATTCTACTCCAAAATAACCACATTTTCTTTCAACTTTTTCTTGTAAGATTTTTTCAAACATGCAGAAAGTTTGAAAAAGTAACACAATAAACACCCACACACCCACCACCTCAATTCGATAACTGAAACCGCCCCATTTAAACATGTGGGAGCTGTCTTTCTAAACATCCTCCTGGGACTAAAGACATACAAACGTGTATATAAGAATAACATACATGTTGTTTTGCAATTTGTTTTTTAAAAATTTTTTACTTTTAATAATATATAACAAATATGGTCTCAAGTTTCACGAAATATTCCTCCACAACCTCATGTTTATGGCCGCTTAGTATCCATTGTATGGGTCTATCATAATTTTCATAACCAACCCCTATGGTTTGGACATTGGTGTTTCCAACTTTTCACTATAATGGAAAAAAAAAGTTCAGTGAACTTGCCTGTATCTTTTTTGTCTTTGGGTGATAATTTTCTGAGGATAAATTCCTAGACTGGAGATTCAGGAGCAAAAGGACCTGCCTTCCTCAAGGTCCTGCCAATTTACATTTCCACCTGTGATGTTACCCACAGCCTCACCAATATTTTTACTCTTAGGGCAATTGTGTGTTTACATTATGTCATTTTCATCTCTGCCTCTCTCTCCAGAGATGATCTTATTTTGAGCTCTCCTTTTTGTCTTGTTTGTTTGTTTTTTGTGGGTTGTTTTTTTTTCCCCCACTCCGCACCTTGCGGGATGTTTTACTTCCCCAACCAGGGATGGAACCCGGACCCACAGCAGTGAAAGCACCAAGTCTTAACCACTGGACCACCAGGGAATTCCTGGACCGCTCCTTTTTGAATTTCAGACCCTGGCACAATAGTCAGCACGTGACAGATGTTCAACAAATTCATGTTGAATATATGGTTTCTGTATCTCACCGAAGGAACCTAGGGAGGGCCATGACACAGAGAACACGGTGGAAATTCATCTTACTGGAAGTCGGGTTTTTTAAGTTGGCACATGAATAAAATACCCCACCAAATGTTTGTTGAATGAACAAATGCTTGAAAATCCTTTAGGAAGATGCCCAGTGGATACTAAAAACTAGCTTCTGAGTTATTCACACACTTTCATTCATTTAACATATATTTATTCAGCAGCCACTAGGAGCCAGGCACTGTTCTGGATAATACAGCAGAGGATGAAACAAAGTCTTTGCTTTTGTGGAGCTGACATTCTAGGGGTCAGACATACGATAAACAAGAAAATGCTTAGTATGTCCGTTCAATAATGACGAGTGATATGAAGAAACATCAAGCAGGAGAGGGGGCTTGAAAGTGGCAGAGGTGGGGGGGGAGGACAGGGGGCTATTTTATGTAAGGTGGCCAGGGAAGGCCTCTTTATTGATGGGCAGAAGTGAGACCTGTGGATGGCTAAATGGGCCAGAGGGAAGGGAACAGCAAGTGCAAAGGCCCTGAGGTACAGTTGTGCTTGGCTGCTCAAAGAACAGCAGGGATGCCAGGGTAGCTGAAGTGAGGGAGCAGAAAGCCAGAGGAGGCAAGGTGAAGAGGTGCGCACAGCTCAGGTAGGACCTTCTAGGTCTTGGTAAGGTGTTAAGATTTTCTTCAAGTGAGAAGGGTGCCACTGGAGTGAAAGGATTTGATTCATGTTTTAAAAGATGATGCTGGCTATGATATGGAAAATGGAACATGGGGTGAGGGGCAAGGAAGGAAGCAGAGCCCCACCGGGAGGCTTTTACATAAAACCAGTCAGGAAAAAACAGTGCCTTGGACACAGGTAGTAGCTGTGGAGAGGGTCAGATTCTGGACATCTTTTCTTTCTTTTTTCCTTTGGCCATGCCACGTGGCTTTCAGCATCTTAGTTCCCCGACCAAGGATTAAACCTGGGCCCTGGCAGTGAAAGCACCGAATCCTAATCACTGGACCACCAGGGAATTCCCTCTGGACATCTTTTGAAGGTAGGGCCGGGGTATTTGTGCTGAGTCAGATGTAGGTATGAGAGAGAAGAGTTAAGGATGACACTCGTTGTGGCCTGAGCAACGGGAAGGATGGAGTTGCTACTTGCTGAGACGAGAAGACGAACAGAGGGTCAGGTTTGAGGGTAAAAATGAAGAGTTCCGTTGTGGACATATGAAGTTTGGGTTTCTTGCTGAATATCTGAGTAGAGATGTATGATTCTGGAGTTGAGTGGGAAGGTCTGGGCTGGAGAAACAAATCTATAGTCATCAGTATTTAAGAATGTATTTCAAGTCTCAGGAAGGATGAGGGCACCTGGAGAGTGAGCCAGAGGAGAGGAGAGGTCCAAGGGCTGAGTTCCAGGGAACTCCAGCATGTGGACGTCGGGAAGATGAGGGAGGAGACTGGAAAGGAATCCTCTGAGTTGGGAGGGGAACCAAGAGAGTGGAATCCAGGAAGATCCAGGAAGGATGTGTACAAGCAGGAGGGTTCGATCACCTGGTCAGATGCTGCTGAGGAGGACACTGAAAACTGACCGTTGCATTGGGCAGCAGGAGGTCATTGATAACCTTGACAAGAGCAGTTTTCATGGAGTGGTGGGGGTGAAAGCCCAACTAGAGTGAGCTCAAGAGAGAAAAGGAAAAGAGCAATACAGAGTGTCTATCTGGAAAACTCTTGGAGAAGTTTTACCGTAAAGGGAAGCAAAGAAAAGTGTGTGTGTTTGCATGTGCGTATGTGTGCTTAAGACCGGGAGAATTGCAGCATAGTTGTGTGTTGATGGGAATAACCAGTAGAAGGGGAGGAAACCCGATGCTGCGGGAGAAACGGGAGGAATTGCTGGATATGTCCCGGAGTCAGCAAGAGGGACAGTGCAGAGCCCAAGTGGAGGGTGTAGTCTTAGAAGTACACTCGAGGCATCCGTGCAACGGGGCAGAGGCAGAGAAAGGACACAGAGGACAGCAGGTGAGCAGAGGGTGAGGTGGGAGTCTGGGGAAGCCTCCTTCTGATTGCTTCTGTTTTTCCAGTGCAACAGGAAACAGGGTCATCCATCAGCTGACGGCAAATATGGCGGGTTCATTCTTCTGTGTTGTTACAGATAGCTGTGGCTTCCGCTGACCACCAGATGAAAAGGTTGGCTTATATTTAGGGCCACACAGTATAAAAACCCTTTGAATGCCAGGATCACCCTGGGCATGGTGAGAGCTCACACTCTGCTGGATGTGGGGCAACTAGGACCAACTGGGGGACCAGGGCAGGTCACACCAGGTCATGTCCCCATGAAGGTGTGAGTGCTCATGGGATGGGATGGGAGTGTGACTCCGTAGCCGCGATTCCTGCACATTGCACTCTCTCTTCTCTCCTTCTACGAGCGTGTTTAAATGTAAGTTAAAGGCACTGTGGTGAGGACTCTGGCATAATGGCACAGCTGGAATCTCAGGCCTCCTGACTCCAGGCCAGTTTTCTCTCTGCCAAGCTGCCCCATCTCTCGTCACATCAGTAGGGAACAGCAAAATTGCAGGGAGGAGAGTAACCAGGCTGAAAGGAGGAAGAGAGGGTCTAAATCAGGGAAGCCTGGGACATCGGGGCAGGGTGGGTCCCCGCAGACCATCTGGTCCAGCACCCTTATTTTACAGCACCTTGATTTTATCTTATTTCTCAGCTCAGGCTGGAGAGATTCAGTGACTCGCCCCAGATCATGCAGCAGGATCCCCACCACCCCCATCACTCCTCTCATCACCATCATCGCCGTCAGCACCGTTATCATCTTCACGGCAGCCAGCCTGCATCGATCAATCCCTGTGGCCAAGCTGCATCTCATTTCATCCTCACAGCCTCTCTGAGGTGACCACTCTCATCATTTCCATTTCACAGGTGGGGAAACATCACAGAGCAGGTAAGGAGCAAGCTGGGAGACCTTCCTCTCAACCACTCTAAAAATCTTGACCGGAGATCCCACATGGGGCCCAATAACCCTCAGATACAAGGCAGAAGGGGGCTCCCCTTGAAACCTGAAAGCGGTAAATTTAAGACCAATAAAGGGAAGTTTTGCTTTGCACAGAGGGGGTAGGGGCTAAAAATACTAGTGGCTACAAGAAGTATTTAGATGAATTCATAGATAGTTGATCTTCACGCAGCAGTCAGAGTCATCTTTTCAAAACGTAAACAACACTTTACTGTCCAAAACCTCCCACTGCACTTGTAGTAAAATTTGGACTCTTCTTGCTGGTGGCTTCCCCACCCTCCTCTCCTGCCCACCTCCTTGCTCACTTGGCTCCAGCCATGCTGCTCTCCTCTCTTTAGGACAGGGCGCTGCTCTTCCTGTCTTGGAGGCTTTGCATGTACCCTTCCCTCTGCTGGGCTACTCTCCTCTCTGCTCTTTGCCTGGGTGACTCTTTCTCACCCTCCACACCTCAGCCTAAATATCATCTCTTTCAGGGGGCTTTCCCTGCATGAACACACAGCTGAGTCAGCGCCTGGTCACTCTGTCTTGTCACCCGTGCTTTTGTTCCTTGCCCTTATTATAAGCCATAATAATTAATTGATTAGCTTGTTTTGTGTCTGTCTCCTTCTGCTGGACAGTGAGCTCCATGAGGTCAGAGTGTCCCTGAATGTCTTTTCATCCCCGTGTTCCCAGAACAATTACCCTGTCAGCTTAGTGCCTAGCATGTGCTAGTTATTCATTCAGCACTGACTGTGCTGGATATAGTCCTAAACCCTTTTGTATGAATTTACCCATTCAGTCCCCACACATCAACCCTGTAAAAGAGGTACTGTTAGTATCATCCTTATTTTATAGTTAAGGAAACTAAGGTACAGATTGGTTAGAAATTTACCCAAGGTTATAGCTAGTGAGTGGTAGAGAAGAGATTACAATTCAGGCAGGTGGGCTCCAGAGTCTATACTCTTAACCACGACTCTCTCCTCCTTCTCCAATATTTATTGAGAAGGTCATCAGTAGACAGTTGAAGAGTGAATGAATGAATGAATGAATGAGAGGCAAAGGGATTGGTACAAAGGGTCCTGGAATCAGATGGGTGGGATTGGGACCCAGCTCCGTCTTCTCTGAACTTGGGTCTCAGATTATAACTCTATTAAGGAAAAAAACCAGGGGCTTCCCTGGTGGCGCAGTGGTTAAGAACCTGCCTGCCAATTCAGGGGACACGGGTTTGAGCCCTGTTCTGGGAAGATCCCACATGCCGCGGAGCAACTAAACCCATGTGCCACAACTACTGAGCCCACGTGCCACAACTACTGAAGCCCGTGGGCCTAGAGCCTGTGCTCCACAACAAAGAGTAGCCCCTGCTCACCGCAACTAGAGAAAGCCCGTGTGCAGCAACGAAGACCCAATGCAGCCAAACATAAATAAATAAATTTTTAAAAAGGAAAAAAAAAAGGAACAAAACCAAGAAACCTCCCTGAGAATGCCTCAAAGCAATAAGAAAATAAACCTAAACAACCTAATAGAAAAATGGGCAAAAGGCTTGAACATGCAGTTCACTGAAAAAGAAACCAGGATGGAAAATAAACAAATGGAAAGATGCTACACCTTATTAGGGAAATGCAAGTGATGACTGACATATTGGGCACCGTGAAGATGTCTGGTGTTGGTTGGTGTTGGCGAGGACCTGTTAGTAAGTGTTGGTGAAGTTGTGGAGCAACTGGAACTCTCATCCGCTGTGGCAGCGGGTGGGGGGAGAGTGTTCATGGGTATAAGCACTTTGGAAAACAACTTGGCACCACTTGTAAAGTTAAACATGGACGTACCTGGATGACCCACAATTTCAATCTCAGATATGTAGCTCAGAGAAACTCCCACATGTGTGCACCAAGAGACAGGTATAAGAATGATCACGGCAGCCCTAGTAGTTATAGCAAAATACTAGGAACAACCTACATGGTCATTGACTGGAGAATGGATAAAGAAGCTGAGGTCTAATTTAGACGATGGAGTACAAGACTGCTGAGAAAATGAATGAATGTCAGCTAAAATGCAAAATCATGTATGTATTTTAGAAACCTAGTGATGTGTGAAAAAAATCAAGCCAAAGAGGAATATCTATGCATCATATTATTTATATAAAAGTCAAAAAGCAAACAAACCAATATGTTGTGTAGGATCCATTCCCATAGGGTGACAGTATTTTATTTTCCAAAGCAAGTGAATGGTGATCACAAAATTCAGGATTGTGCTGAACTCTGGAGAAAGGCAAGGAAGAGAATTGGGGAAGCACGTAGCTGGCTTCAACGGTGCTGGTAAAGTTCTAGTGCCCAAGTTGGGGCAGTAGGTTCATAGTTGTTTCTCTTCATAAACCAGACGTTCATCACACATTTTTTTGTATTCACCAAATATTACATAATAAAGGCTTTTTAACTTCTGCAGTTTTCAGGGCTGTTGGAAGAATCAAATCGGAGTGTGGATAGAGTGGTTTCATTCATTCAACAAGCATCCACCATATACCAGTCATCCTCTTAGAAGACACAAAAAATGAGAACATGACTCAGTTGGGAGGAAGTAGCTCGAGATGAGAGAAGTGAAGAGCACCAGCTTTGGTGCTATAGGGAGACTTGGGTGCAAATCCCAACTTTGCTATTTACTAGCTGTATGACCTTGGGTAACGTACCCAGCCTCCCTCCTCCTCAGTTTTCTCATCAACATCAGGAATAACAGTCATGGGATGCTATAAGTCTTAGATAAAGCTTTAAAGATAACTGGCTCGCCAGGATAAAAGCATTTAGTAAGAGCTCAGTCAATGTTGTTGTTTGTGCAACATGCTGAGGAGGTGGGGTGGAGAGGAGGGTGTCAGTCTGCCCACGTGAGCGCTGAATGGTAGGAGAAGGAGTTTGAACCCTTAAGGCTCAGAGGGATCATTGAAGTTTTGAGGCAAGGCAGGGACAAGATTTGTGTCTCAAAAAGATCCCCCTGGCTAAAGCGAGGGGTAAGACCTGAGCCAGGAAGCCCGCTTAAGAGGCTGTTAAGGGCTTCCCTGGTGGCGCAGTGGTTGGGAGTCCGCCTGCCGGTGCAGGGGACACGGGATCGTGCCCCGGTCCGGGAGGATCCCACATGCCGCGGAGCGGCTGGGCCCGTGAGCCATGGCCGCTGAGCCTGCGCGTCCGGAGCCTGTGCTCCGCAACAGGAGAGGCCACAACAGTGAGAGGCCCGCGTACCGCAAGAAAAAAAAAAGAGGCTGTTAAAATAATCCAGGTGAGAGATTATAGAGTCCTGAGCTAGGGGGTGTGGAGTGCACAGGGACAGGAGGACTGGAAAGAAAGGGATGGATTCTAGAGCTACTGGGGAGATAAAATTGCTGGGACTGAAGACTGTATCTGGGGGCAAAGGAGCAGAAATCACATGGAACAATATCTAGGTGTGATGCCCTGAGACAGGGAACCGAGAAGGAGAAGCAGGTTGGAAGGGAGAACAGGAGGGTGAGTTCAGAGCTGGTTTAATTGAGTTGGGGCGCTTGGGGGTCACTAAGGGGAGATGTCTAGGAGGTGCTGTATTTACACCCTGGGAGCTCAGGGCAGAGGTCAGCTTGGAGAAGGTAACTAGGAGTGAGTGACGGCGTCTATCTAGAAAGGTAAGGGAGGGTGTGCAGCGGGCTGCATTGCCCACATTCCCAGTGGCAGGAGGAGGAGGAAAATAGGACTGTGAGGTCTCCTTGAAGCTGAGGGAGGTTCTCACCTTGAAGGAGGAGGAGTGGCCTGCCCCAGAGTCACAGATAGACTGAGAAGAGGCCACCAGATCTGGCCATAACGAGTTGTCAATGCTCTGGGCAGGAACATTTTGTCGCACTGTGGGGACTGAACTTGGAGAAGCTTTTCTCAATGTTCCCAGAGTGAATTATGACCCTTTAATGCTCCCCCTACAGCTCCTGTCCACCCTGCTCACCCCTTAGGTCTTACTCATCATATTTGTTCAATGTCTATTCCTGGTGGGTTGTAAACTCAGGAGCAACCACCAGGAATTGTGCTAAACATGATATTTCATTTGAGCCTCGTTTCAGTTTCAAGAAATCTGTATTATTTTCATCCCCACTTAGCAAACTGAGGCTCATCTGAAGGCCCTGAAAGAGGGGTGGACTTATTTGGCTAAGATCAGGGCCAGGTTCCATCCCTAACTTATGGGTGACAGACAGGAAAATAAACTCATAGCATCTGAACCTCCAATACCTGAACTCTGGGTTCTCAAACTTTAGCCTGCATGCAAAACACCAGACTGGTGTGAATTCGCAGATTCTTAGGCCCCAGACTGCAGAGATTCTGATTCAGCAGATGCGAAGCAGTGTCCGGGGACCTAGTTTATTAACCAGCACCCCAGGTGATTCCCATGCAGGTGATGGAGGGCCACCCTTGAGGAAACATTAATCCAATGGTAAGCTGCGCACACGGTCCAATTTCAGGCAGCAGAGTGGTCCTGGACCCCGAAGCTACTGGTTTCTGGCAATCGGTTAGGGCTCTGGGCTGCAGCTGGGAGCAGGCTGGGGCTGGGGGAGGCAGTGGGTGGTAATAAAGAAACAACAGGAAGCTCAGCTTTTATTAGCCCTGGGTAGTCGCAGCTGCAGGTGAGTAATCTGATTTCTGCGGCGTCCTGTTTTCTCTGCTGCCTGGCGGTTCCTCGACACCCACTCACCTGCCACCAGCCACGGGAGAAAGGGCGGGTAGGAGGGAGGATGGGCGTGGGGCTCCGCCTGCTTGCGTCCCTCGCCCGCGCCCACACGGGCACACCCGCTGCGCCGTGCCCACCGGCCACGCACCTGGCGCGCGTGCTGCGGGGCAGGGCGGGGGAACACCCACTCGCGGCCCTGCCGCCCCCCCAACCCCGGTTGCCCCCCCTGACTCCGGGCGCGCTCCCCCGTCAGAAGGCCTGGTGCCATCTCCCAGCTCCGCCGCTGACTTCTGAGGCTCAGTTGCCGCCTCTGTAAAATGGGAGAATGCCCACCTCCCAGTGTCAGGCTGGTGAGATGGGGAAGCGACGTGAACGTTATAAACTCTAAAGCGCGGTACGATGCCGAGGCGTCAGGAAGAACCTAAGAGAGGCAAATCGAACTGCTCTGGGCCTCGGTGCCCTCATTTGTGAAATAGGAATGATTAACCCTTCTTCATGAGCAGGTAATGCTCACGAAGTGCCTAGACCACGGTACACAGTGAGGGCAGCAGCTATCGTTGTGGTTATCATCACTTACTGCCCAGTCCAGAGGCAGGCATTCCCTCCTCTCACTCAGGTACTCTGGGCTTCCTTGGTTCTCAGCTCCTACCTGGGAAATGGGGAGGATGGGGGAGGCTCGGATGGGAAAAGTCTGAGGATCTGAGAGAGTCAGGCACTTGCCCAGGCCTGGGGATTGGTTCCATCCCAAACTCTCTGAATCAAATTTTCCATCTGTAAAATGGGGTTGATAATGTCCTCCCTGACAGTCCACTGAGATATAAAGATCAAATGAGAAAATAAACCTGGAAACACTTGTAAATTGTGAAGTGCTGTCCACATGCAAAAAAATTTTTTATTATTTTGTCCTACAGGGTCAAGGATTGGTCAAGAACCAAACTAGATTTAGCCAGTGAGTTACGGAGGGTCCCCTTGAGAAAGGCCACTGGACTTTACCTTCGCTCATGGAGCCCACCTTGTCATGCCACACTGGCACAAAAGTGGAGAGGGAGATCCTACCATCAGGGGGTTCAGGGTCCAGTTACCCAGAGGTAAAAGTGTTGTGGAAGCACACAGGAGGGAGGAACGGGTGAGGCAGGGAAGGGGTGACAAGGAGGAGGACTTCCCGGAGGAGTCAGCCTTGAGAGGACTCTTTGAGGGATGGTTATAGTTCCCATGAGAAGAAGGGGAGGTATATTCCAGGCAGAGACAAATTCCAGCAGAGAAATCCAGGGATGAGAAAGTGTGTAGTGTGTTCAGGGAAAGGGCATGAAATGTGGCTGAAGTGCAGGGCGGGAAGGAGGGAGGAGTTCAGATGAAGGCAAACTGGGCGGGGCTTCCAGTGCCTCCCTAGGGAGCTCAGACTCCATCCTGAGGTTGATGGGGATGCATGCAGACTTCGAAGCAGGGGAAACATGTGGTCAGGTGTGGGTTCTAGAAAGATCACTGTGGTAGGTGCAGAGAATGGGTAAAGGCAAGAAGAGGGAATAGATGACAGACTGAAGCTGTTGCTTTGAGTTGAAGGTGGCCCGAACCAAGGCAATGGCAAGGGATAGATGGGCGAGAACTTTCTGAAACAGAACAGCAGTACTTACAGTAAAACGATTTGAGGGAGAGAAGGTAAAGGTGACTGAATTTTCTGTCTCTGGAGCTTGAGGTGGATGGGGACAAATTAATTGTGATGGGGAACCCAGGAAGGGAGCAGGGTGAGGTCACCTTTGAGGTACGGGTCAGACATTCATTTCTTCAAGGGCTGTCTGTGCTAAACCCTCAGATGTGGGAGTAGATAAGACCCAACATCTTCCAGGGAGAGGCTAGAGAGAAGAGAATATTGGTCAGGAATCTTTTCATTATAAGTGACAGAACTCAATTCAAACTAGGTTAAAAAAATTGTTTTTAAGGAGAAAGAGAGAGATTAAGAATCTAGTGGCTCTGTTTTCTTGGAGTTTCAAGGGAGTGTCAACTTCAGGCATTGCTGGATCCAGGATTCCTGATAATGTCATTGGATTATCTCCCCACCACCTCCATCTATCGATTCTGTATGTTTCTGCCTTTCTTTAAGAATGGGCTTTCTTCTCTTTCTCTCCCATGGCAGACGGGCCCTCTCCAGTCCCAGGAAAGATACTCACATGTTCACATTCCATCAGCTCACACTTCAGAAGGAGAAAGCCTATGGTCCCCACTAGCTGCATCAACAGTCCTGGGGGGGCCTTAACTGACCAGCTTGCATCACACGTCCAAGCCCAACCCAACCACTGTATCAAGGAGAATGGCGCCCAGTGATTGGTCTACTTGCCTTTCCCAGTGGGTAGGAACCTGTTTGGACACCCCACCAGCCCGCAGGTTTGAGGCCAGAACACTGGGGAACACCAACATTTCCAGGTTGGACATAACTTGGGAAGGAAACTGAGGAGTCTGAGAGAGGTTCTGGGAGAAGCAAGGTCTTCAAGGGAGGAGAGAAGTTCTACAAGGAAGCAATGGGCAAAGGCTAATTCTGGAAGGGGTGACAGGCTCCCACGGTTCTGGGCTCCAACAATCCACCCTCCCTCGGAGTGGAAAAAGGCTGTGGGCCCTGATGGACCAGTACAGATTCTACCACCGCCCCCAGCAGAGCCCATTTCCCTATCTGTGAAATGAGGAAACTAACAGAACACCCACCCCATAGGATGAGTGAGAGGTACAAGTAAGATGGCACTGAGAAATGCTTACCCCAATGCCTGGCACATGCTAAATGCTCAATAATTGGTAGTTACTTATTGGGCTGGTGGAAGAAATAGTTAGTAGTGACAGTGGTCATAGTATCCAGAAGCCTGCTACCCTGATAGGGTAGAAAGTTTAGCTCATACATTCAGCACCACTGAGGCCTCATTCATTTACCCATTCAACAGTCTTTAACGGAGCACCTGCGGTATACCAGCCGCCCTGCCAGACACAGCAGATGTCAAGGAGGCTAGAACACAGGCATCTGAGGCAGCATGGGATATGATGTGATGGCGAGTAGCTTACCATACAGGGTGATAAGTGCCACAGGGACCGGGCTGTGAGAGCCAGAGAAACGCGGTCCATATGGAGGCACTGGGGCAGCCCCACAGGAAGGCAACATTTGAGGTGGGTCCAAAAGAAAACTGATGAGGACAAAAAGAGCTGACATTCTGTGCACGTCACAATGGGTCAGGTGCTGGATGTGCTGAGCATTTCCACATAAGAGGTGAGGACCGCTGTCCCCATTTCATGGATGAGGCAGTAGGGGCCCAGAAGGGTTAGGTGGCTTTTGCTCAAAGTCACAACGTTTATAAGTGGGGGCACCAGGGATGGTCTGACCCCACCAGATGAGTTTACCAGGTGGAGAAGAGAGGAGGGGCAGGATGCCGGGCAGAGAGAGAAAAAAAACATGACCCAGTCTCTGGGATGGGGAGAGGAAGCCAGGGTTCCCACACTGGGCAAGCCCTCACATGAGGGAGGGTGAGGCAGGGAGAGTAGGACACGGAAAGATGGGGGCCATGACCTCCAGCCAGCTCTGTGCCTCCTGGAACCTCAGTCTCCTTATCTGTACAATGGGGATGAGCAAGTCTATTATCTCCATCCCCATTTTACAGATGAGGAAACAGATCAAAGCCTTCTGGCTGCGGAGCTCACGGGCCAGGGCCACAGCACTGCGGCATTGCTGCTACCAGTGCAGATGAGATGTGAAAGTTCGCTGCAAACCCTCCTCTCTGTCTCAAGGGTGGTAGCCACAAACAGCACCCCGAGAGAAGCAGGAGCCTCCATGGGAGCAGCCCTCAGGGCATCCCAGAAAATAGTCCTGTGCTCCTATTCAGAAGTTCAGTCTCTTAAAGACCTTAGAGAAAATGTCATTCATGCACTGGGGAGAATGCATGCAACCTGCAGATGCAGAAACTGAGCCCAGAAAGAGGGGAGCATCTTGTGCAAGGTCACACAATGAGCTGTGCTAGAGATCCATCCAGAGTGCAGCTCACCTGACACCTGGTTCTGTGCTCTTTCTCCATTCCACACTCCACTCCTTACAAATGACCTCTCACCTTGCCTCCGCGATAGCAGTCTCTACCGGTCCTGAACAGTTAATATGGACCAGGCACTTCACCTTTCTTTATCTCTTGTCCTCCAAGCCACCCTGTGGAGTGTTATCCAGGGCAGCCATGAGGTCTAGAAACAGAGGCAAATATACATACACAATATATGGTTCATTGATTGTATATTAGAAAACATGTCAAATAATGATCAATGCATCGGGACTTCCCTAGTGGTGCAGTGGTTAAGAATCCACCTGCCAATGCAGGTGACACGGGTTCGATTCCTAGTCCGGGAAGATCCCGCATGCTGCAGAGCAACTAAGCCCGTGCGCCACAACTACGGAGCCTGAGCTCTAGAGCCTGCAAGTCACAACTACTGAGCCCCCGCGCCACAACTACTGAAGCCCGTGTGCCTAGAGCCCATGCTCCGCAACAAGGGAAGCCACCGCAATGAGAAGCCCACACACTGCAACAAAGAGTAGCACCCCACCTGTCGCAACTAGAGAAAGCCCACGTGCAGCAACGAAGACCCAACACAGCCAGAAATAAAAAATAATAATAAATTAAAAAACATAATCAATGCATCTAGACTTTATAGCCACCCTATAAATTATGCAATCCTGTCTTACAGGTAAGAAAACTGGGGTTCAGAGATGTGAGAAATCTGCCTCAGGGACTCACAGCTAGGAAGTGACAGCATGGGGATTAGTATCCAAGCATCTCTGACTCCAAAGCCGGAGTCCCCACCCCAAGCTGCTGTTGGATAAGAGATGGAGGGACCTGCAAAGGGAGGTGAGGAGTGATGACAGAAGGCTCTGATCCCCAGCGATGAGGGAGGTAACAGTTATTGTAGTGGCTAAACATTAGGCCCCCGCAGGCAGGCTGCCTGGGTTTGAATCCTGCTCTGCCCTCAGGCAAGTCACTGGTCCTCTCTGAGCCTACTTTCCTCATCTGTATAATGGGCATGGTAATAATGTGCTCACCTCATTTGTTCATTGGGAGGGTTAGATTAGAAGAGTGTGTGGCACATGGCAAGCACAGCGGAAGTGTTGCCTCTTATTTGCTGGCATCTTGTATGGCATTTTGCAGTGACTGCCTTGTCTACCAGCAGTACTGCTTTTATAACAATTGTGGGTTCTGGAGCTGGCCGCCTGGGCTCTGCCACTTGCTAGCAGGTGGTCTAGAGCTTAGAGGGAGATTTCAGGTGGGGCTCATGAAGTTTAAGCCTCAGGTCTCTCACTTGCATGGCCTTATACCTCATTTTATATTCATAATTTTATATTCTTTTCCTTAAAGGGACCCCACAATATTGTGTAAGCTCTACTGACATCCTGCGAAATGTAGATCTGCCCCTGTGTGTGCAATGCATTTGGTCTCTCCGTGTACCTCAGTTTTCTCATGTCTTTAGTGAAGAAAGTGTTATTGTGCTGATTAAATGAATGAATACGTGTAGAATGCTTTAAAAGCGCCTGGCACGTAGGAAATGCCCAATAACTATTGACCTCTTAAGTGAATCTCCAGCTAGTGCATAGGCTAAGTGCTAGTAAATGTGCTAAATGCTTAATCCTGGCCATGTTATTTAATGATGTTTAATCTTCACAACAACCCCTCCCATTTTACAGGTGAGAAAACAGAGGCTCAGAGAAATGAGGTCACAGAGCTTGGAAGCTAAAGGGGTCTGACTCGAGAGCCTTGCCTGGAACTGCTGCCCCACCACCTCCCTGTTTAGGATGGGCCCCAGCCCCCTGGCAGCTGAACCTGGAGGACCCAGGTCCCACCTCAGGCAGGCACCGTCTGCCAGGCTCTGATCACCCGAAGGAGGGTAACACGCTCCCCCAAGTCCAGCTGGGTCCGGGCCCTGCCACACCTAGTACCATTGTCCTGCCTGCCCCCTAGAGCTTCCTCTTGAGCCCCCGACACCAGAGGCACTGGCCCAGGTGGGGCCGAGGCCAACGGGTGACAATGACCGATTTAGAAAGTAAAGTTGCTTCTCAAACAAATAAGAAAGAAGAGGAAAGAAAGAAATGGCCTGCCCGCTTCCTGCCCCACTCTCTCCCAGCACCTGGGGCCCAGCTGCAGGGTTTTCACTGCTTGTTTTCTCATCCTGCCTCTCTAGGAGCCTCTTCTTAAAGCCCCAGGTTCCCTGCCCATGGGTGGCGGGATGATGGTGGAGCCAATGGAAATAAGCACTCTCCATGATTGTCCTATTGTTATTGTCTCAGTATTGTTTTGGACAATGTCAATAATCATAACAATTTGGGTTTCCTGCAGTTGGGAGAAGGGGGGATTACCAGCTTGCACTTGGGAGCGGCCATCCTGGCTCTGAGACTTCTAAGGGGTCAGGTCATTCCTTCTCTCTGGGCCTCAGTTTCCTTGTCTGTAAAGTGGGGATGGGGTTGTGGTGAGGGCTGGATGAGGCAAGCATGAGCACGGAAAGCACAGGCACGCCCCAGTGGGGTGGCAGCTACTCAGTCCGTTACTATGAAAGCCAGGATCACGCAGGAACACAATTTTAAGAGCTTCTGCAGGTGAGGTTGGAAAGCTCAGTGGACTGGGAGGTAAAATAGTCCTAAAGCCCTTGGTGTGTTCTAGCCAATGTTTTGTGTTTGTTTATTTTAATTTTATTTTATTTTATTTATTTATTTATTTTTGGCTGCGTTGGGTCTTCGTTGCTGCGCGCGGGCTTTCTCTAGTTGTGGCTCCACCAGGGAAGCCCCTGGCCGGTGTTTTAAGTGCTTTTACGTAGAATAACTCATTTCATCCTTGGCACAACCAAATGAAGTAGATACTATGTCATCCCTATTTTACAGATGAGGAAACTTAGATCCAGAAAAATGACTTGCTTGAGGTCAACACATCTGGTAGGTGCAGAGCCAGGATGAGCTCAGCCTGTCTGGATCCAGAATCAGTGCTCTGAGCTGCATACACTGCCTTGAGGGCAGGTCTGGCTCTGTAGGGTCTGATTTGCTGTGTGACCGTGGACGAGTCCTTTGCCTTCTCAGCCTCAGTTCTTGATCTGCAAAGTGAGCAGCCTGTAATACCTGCCGACAGGTATCAGACCATCCTAAGTGAGTGTTGTGGCCAGATTTAGTGACAATGTAGAGAAAGACAATGAATGAATATACCAGGGGCTCAGGAAGCCATGGCTGTCGCTGCCATAATTATTATTAGTTTTAGAGTCACAGGCAAGAGCCAGCCTGGAGGATGCTGAGGACCCTGCCCAGCTCTGAAAATCTAAGTCCTGTGGTTGCAGCTGGGGAGCGACTCTAGGAGGCACCTGGTGAGAGGTGGCTACACCCGTTGGGTCTAGTGGGGCTAAAAAAATCCCTGAGGCTGCCACCGTGCAATCTGCCAGTCACCTGCCCCAGTTAATGGCAAACTCTTCCACCCTGCTTCCCTGCCCCACCCCTACCTCCCACGAGCTGTGTGGCTCTGGAGAAATCACTAGACCTCTCTGAGACAGGAAAAGGACATGACCTACATGAGAGATAATGTAGACAAAGTGCTTAGCATAGAGCCTGACATGGAGTCATGAAGAGGCAACGAGAACCAAAATTTTGAGGCCGACCTATGTTCCAGTCCTGGCCATTTCCTGCTGTGTGACCTTGGGCAAGTTTCTTAGACTCTCTGAGCCTGAAAAAGGATTAGCACAGCACCCAACACACAATAGTTGCTTAACTAACGACTATGGTTGGCTGTGACCATTTCTTGTACTTTCTAAGGATGTCCAGAGGCCCTCAAAGATTCTGGGGGCCTAATGTTCTCTCTAGTGCTGGATTTCTCTGTTTGTCCCTCCGGAACTGTCATCTGCCCATCTCCATCTGTTCTGTGCCTGGTAGGTGACCTTTGTGGGTGATATCAATGGCCTCCTTTGCCCTCTGGCTTCTGCTTGGGTGGGGCAGGAGGGCAGAGGCAGGTGGACAGTGAGGACAGCTTATTTATTGCCCCAGCCTCTTCCTGCAGGGTTGCCACAGGCTGCCTGTGTCCCTCACCCAAAGGCTACAGCTCCTGTCAGTGGCCCTGTGCATACATCTCTGGCCCTGGGTCCAGGTAACCTCTCCCTCCCCACCCTTCAGGCCACGGGTGGTAACAGGTCCACCTTGTTGCCAGCCCCGGGATACTGCGCCATCCCTTCTGGTTTCCCTAGATCCTGCCCACATCTTTGTTAATAGACCCTTGATTAAACTCTCTTCAAATTACTCAATTTGAGTGCACCATCTGTTTCCTGCCAGGGCCCTGATCATGTGTGACTTGTACCCTGAGGTATTCATCTAGGACTCCAGGTATGGTAGAATAATAAAAATTCACATGGCTTTCACCTACTGGTATTTATCCACTCAATTATTTTTTGCAGAGTATCTGCTGTGTCCCAGGCTCTGTGCAGGGAGCCAGGGGCAAAGATGACCAAGATAGAGTCCCTGATCTCAAGGAGTCCATGGGCTAGTCAGGGAGACACATACCTTAACAGACAACCACAATATTTGCTAAAAGCCATAATAGAGGCATGGACGAACCCTGCGGCAAGGCAGAAGGGAAACTGTCGTGCTCCGAGAGGCTGGGAAGACTGCACAGCGGAAGTACTTTTGAGCAGCATCTTTTTAAAAAATTTAATAACATTTTATTTAACCCAACATTTCAAAATATCAACATATAATATTATCAATTAAAATTGATAGAAAAATTCTAGAGCTTTTTACATCTTTTTCTAAGTCTTCCAAATCCGATGTGTGTTTTACATTTATGGTGCATCTCAGTTCAGCCTGGCCACAGTTCAGGGCTCAGTAGCCCCGTGTGGCTAGTTTGGAGCAGCATGTCATTCAATCCTCACAACAGCTCTGGGAGCTAAGTGGTGCTGTTTCTCCCACTTTGCAAGCAAGGAAGCAGAGACTCAGAGGAGTATCTTGCCCAGGGTCACAGTTACTCCCTGGTGGGGCAGGATTTGAACCTGTATCTGTGTATCTCCAAAGCCTGTGTCTTCCTGTTGCCTGTTCTGTCTCTGGACCAACCCCTTCTCCCCAGAGTGAAGCAGCTGACGAGGGCTGAAGTCAAAACTTTAACTGAAGTCCTCTGACCCCAAACCCTGCAATGTTTCTACCTCAGCTGATTCCAGGGGACAGATTAGGGGGAAGTAATAACCCTCTAAAACGGGTTCTGATCCCTATTCTTCTAAGTCCTTGAGATGGCATGGGGGTAGGGTGACAGAAGAGAACTGAGGACTTCTGGTAAGTTGTTAAATTCTCTTTCTGGGGGGAGGGGGTTGTTAAGTGGTGGAAGGCAGGGGCTGCAAGCGATGGGGAGGGCCAGGGTGGCAACTAGACGAGGCACACTGGAAAGTAGCTGCAGGTGATCCTGGCATCTTTGCCAACGCCATGGTCAGCACTTCCTTCCGAGCCTAAACACTGGATTATCCAGAAATGCTCACTCCTGGAGCCTAGGGATGTAGGTAGAGTTCACAGTGAATTCTTCACCATCATTTTCACACTGATGCTTGGGACGTTATAATGGGATGATAAAGGTAAGACATTCTGATGGGCAGCTTACCCCAGGCTCTCGTGGGAAGATTCTCAGACCCACATTCATGCCTTGGAGGGGAAACCAGGGCCGTGGAAGAATGGCTGGAAGCAAGGGGAGTTCCCTGGCATGTCCAGGGTGTGTGTTTGGTGACTCCAGAGATGTTGTGTGATGTTAAGAATAATGATCAGTAGCTGAGTATTCCTAACCTATTTATTATTATTATTTTTTAATAAATTTATTTATTTTATTTATTTTTATTTTTGGCTGCATTGGGTCTTTGTTGTTACACGCGGGCTTTCTCTAGACGACCGGGGGCTACTCTTGGTGGCCATGCGAGGGCTTCTCATTGCGGTGGCTTCTCTTGCTGTGGAGCACGAGCTCTAAGCGCGCGGGCTTCAGTAGTTGTGGCCCATGGGCTTAGTTGCTCCGCGGCACGTGGGATCTTCCTGGACCAGGGCTCAAACCTGTGTCCCCTGCGTTGGCAGGCGGGTTCTTAACCACTGTGCCACCAGGGAAGCCCCTGACCTATTTATTATTCATCAATTATCCATCCACCCAGAGAGTCATCCATTCATGGTCCTGTATGCCTATCCACGCATCCACCCCTCAATTCCTTCACCCACCATTCATTCATTCTTCCCCCATCCTGTCACCTACCCGTCTATCACCGTCAACTCTGCACCCAACCCTGTGCTGAATGCTCGACGTGCAAAAGTGAGTAAGACTCAGGCCTGGTGAGCAGACGGCACTTAGTCTAAGCAAGGGAGCAAGTGTGGTGATGGAGGGTTCTAGGAGCTCCAAGGAGGAAATGCCCAACCGTGACCAAGAGTCAGGGAGGCTGCCTGAGGAAGGAACACACAAGCTGGTCTTGAAAGAGGAACAGGGGCCTGTAAAGCCAGAAGGAAGCCTGGCTGATGAGACGGTCAGTGATGCGGGCTGGCCAGTGACGCAAAAGAACCTGCAACAGAAGCTGGTGGGAGGAAATGAAGGAGGACTGGCCTTGAGCCAAGGTTTCATCCCAGGCTCTCACAAGGGGCTTAAAAACGGTAACAACACAGAAGTCCATCCCAACCTTACCTGGCCTGGCCTTCACTTAGCACGGAGTCTGGGATGTCAGACCCAGAAGACCTAGAGAGCAACTAAGTTATTCCCCTTATTGTATCAGAGAAACTGATGTGCCAAAGTCACATAGAGAGGGAGGGGGTCCCCAATCCCAGGTCTCTAACTCCAGTACGTTCTGGGGTTCTCTCCATTAGACTCTAGACCCCAACTCCCCCACACTCAACAAACTCTGGAGTCTAAACCCTTACAGTCCCTCAGTGCCTGGCACGGTGTTGGGCCCAGAGACAGGGAGCTTCCCTATTGCCACTGGACTCCTGCCCTGTCCCCACAAATAATCAAATTGGTAGAGCTCACTCATGCTCTTTCCATGGCTCCATTTAATTCCCACAACAGCCCCTGGGGACTGGAATTGCTCCTCCTTTTTACAGGTGGGGGAAAGGAAGTCTCAGAGAGGGCAAGGGGCTCGCCCAGCGTCACGCAGCTCAAACACAGCAGAGCCAGCAACCCGACTCCCCGTCCTGTACCTGATCCAGGACACCAGGCGATACCTCACGTGGTCTTGAATGTTCTGGCCCCCAGCTGATCCTGTGCCATTGAAGTGAGGGGCTGTGGACAGGTGGATTCAGCATGGACAGAAACCAAACCCAGGTGAGGGGCTGGGATCCTGGAGAGGAAAACTCAGAGATTGTTTTCACCTGTAACCTGCTCTGCCCCACCCAGCAATGGAAAATGTGTGTCAGAGGAAGCTGCCGGCTGGGGACAGGGTAGGTGTGCGTGGGTGACAGCTTGTGGAGGGGCACCTCGGGGGGCAGGATGTGCCGAGACTGAGGGGCAAGGTCAGGTGTGCAGAGTGGAGTTCGGGTTCTGCCCCCTGCACCCTGCCCACTGCCTTTTTCTCTCTGGTTCTCACTTTCTTTCTCGTGCTCTCAGAACTAACGGTAAGACTTTCACTTCCAGAAGGATGGGCAGACTGTCCTATGAAAGCTGTCCCAAGCTCTACCTCCCAGATCTCCTTGGCTACTACTAATTCTCTGCTCCATAGTTCATACAAGCATTTATTGAGCACCTGCTGTGTGCTCAGATGCAGGAACGCAGAATGGCTTCTTCCCCAACCTGAGAAGTACACACTTTGGTGGAGACACAAACATGACGAGACAGGCTCAAGACCCAGGTGACACAATCCAGCAGGGGGCCAGGGCGGTGGTCAGGGAGGTTTTCTGGAGGATAGCACGCCAAGCATAAGGGAGGTGATATTAACCATCCTTTCATGTGCTTTCTACAAGCCAGATTAAAGGGCTAAGTCTTTAGAGACTTTTGTACCTTTCCATCCTCAAACAAACCTGTGAGATAGGAAGTGCTAGTAGTCCCATTTTATAGGTGAGGAAATTGAGGCATTGAGGTAAGAATTTACGCAAGGTCTTACTGCCAGATGCTAGGAAACGGCAGAGCCAAGAGTTAAAACCAGGTGGTCTGTTCTTAACCGCTCCACCAAGAAAAGGAAGAGGGAGCAGGTTTTGGGGGCAGATGGGGAGGTGTGGACGGAGTAACAAGAGGAAAGGCCCAAAGAGGAGATGGTGTGTTGGTGCTGAGAGGGGAGGGGAAGGTGCTGAGTGGTGAGGCTGGGAAGCAGCCAGGGCCCGGACAAGAAGTCCTCAAAGCCTTGCCCGGGGCACTGGGGAGCTATGGACAAGTTCTGAGCAAGGGAGTGACATGGACATGATTGCTCTAAAAAGATTCCCTCCTTTAAAGTGGTGGTCAGGGCTGAAATGGACAAAAGTGAAATGTGATTTATTTCAATGTTTTTTTAATTTTTTATTATTTTTTATTTCTGGTTGTGTTGGGTCTTCGTTTCTGTGCGAGGGCTTTCTCTAGTTGCGGCGAGCGGGGGCCACTCTTCATCGTGGTGCGCGGACCTCTCACTATCGTGGCCTCTCTTGTTGCGGAGCACAGGCTCCAGACGCACAGGCTCAGTAGTTGTGGCTCACTGGCCTAGTTGCTCCGCGGCATGTGGGATCTTCCCAGACCAGGGCTCGAACCCATGTCCCCTGCATTGGCAGGCAGACTCTCAACCACTGCGCCACCAGAGAAGCCCCTATTTCAATGTTTTGTTAGTTTCCTAAGGCTACTGTAACACCATACCACAAACCAGGTGGCTTACGGTAACAAATTTATTCTCTCTCACTGTTCTTCAGGTTAGAGGACTGAAATCAAGGCGTTGTCGGGGCCATGTTGTCTGAGACTCTGGGTAGAATCCTTTCTTGCTTCTTCCTAGCTTCTGGTGGTGGCCGTCAGTCCCTGGCATTCTGTGGTTTTCAGCTGCATCACTCTAATCTCAGCCTCTGTCATCACATGGCATTCTCCCTGTGCGTCTCTCTCCTCTTCTTGTAAAGACACCAGTTATATTAGATTAAGGGCCAACCCTATTCCTGCATGATCTCATCTTATATTTGCAACAAGCTTATTCCCAAATAAGGTCACATTCTGAAGTACTGAGGGTTAGTACTTCAATGTATCTTTGGGGGGAACACAATTCAACCCATAACAGATGTCGTTAAAGTGCCTGTCCTATAGATAAATCTCAAATTTGAAAAAATCTTAGGCAGATTGCATGTCCCACTTTGAGATTCAGAAAATATGGCCTCAGCATATCTGTCCCCCACACTAATACTTTGCCCTAGTGACTACTAAATAAATGTTTGAGAAATATTGACTTGTGGTCCCATAAGGCCCTCAGGTCTTTCCTTAACAACTTAGAGAAATAGAATAAAAGTCCCCAGAGAACCAAGTCAAGCTGCCCTCTGTCCTGGATTCCTGATGAGCAGCTGCTCCACTGACCTGGGCACCTCCTTCCCCTCCTGCCTGGGCACCAGCCTGGGGAATAGCCCGTCCTGAGAAGGACAGAGAGAAGAGGCCTGAGCCTCTTTCCTCCCTGGATTAAACAGAACTCACTGTTCTCAGTCCTCTCCCTTGCTTCCCCATCCCAACAGGCTCCGATTGCTCCATTCAGACCAGCGTCCATGCTCTATCCCTGCCTCCACCATTTGGTTCAGGGCTTTGCCTTAACCACTGGGACTATTGCCCGAGCCTTCAAACTGATTTCCCTGCAGCCAGCAGCCAATCAGGTCATCCTAAACATGAATCTGATGACTTCTCTCGCTGCCATAAAACCTTCAATGGCTCCCTATTGTTCTCAGAATAAAGTCCAGGTCTCTCAGCCTAACATTTCAGGCCTTGTCCAAGTTGGTCACCACATTGCTCTCCAGCTTATTTGTCTCTCTTTCCCTACATATGCTCTATCTTGCAGGGAGTGAAGTTTCCAGAATTTCCATTTAAAGAGACTGGTGGAGCGCATTCCGGTTGGAAGGGGATACAGCAGGGAGCTTGTCTTAAAGCTGTCTTCGTAAGCAGGAACCCCTGAGCGTGGCTGTGCTGCCCTCTTTTCTGCATCTGCTCCTTGGCATGTGCTGTTCCTTCCACATGGAATGCTCTCTCCAAATCGCTATTTTCCAACACCTGACTCAAAGGACATCTTCACCCTGATCATATAACCAAAAGGGTGTCTCCCCGCTCCAAATATAGAGCATTCTGGTTGAACTTCCTTCTGAAGCTTATTCCCGTCCACCTTGTACCGACCTGAGGATGCACCTCCCTTCCCTTAGAGCCAGGTTCTAGTCCCAGGCCTGCAGCTGAATGGAAGGAAGAGCAGGTGAGAAAAGTGCCAGAACGTTGACCTGGCTGCTAATACCCTTTGCCAGCGTCTTGCTTGGTGACCTTGGGCAAGTCTCTTTCCCTCTGTGGGCCTCAGTTTCCTCTCTGTAGAGTGGGACGTGGGGAAAGACATCTAAGCAGGGTGAAAGCATGAGCTAAGTTTTTCCCTCCACCCCAGGTCTGGCCAAACCTTGGTCCTGTAAACAAGAGCTTCTAGGGCCCTTTATTTTTACATTAATTTGCATACATTTGCATAAGTGCTATAAAAGGCGCTGACTACATTTCATTCATAGAGAGAATTGAGACTGGCATCTAACTGATGTCCAGGGATGGAAAAGACTCACTAGCTCATGGTTTCATCCAAATTTTAGCAGTCAGAGTCTTTAGTAATTAGACCTCCAACCCCTCTTTTTACAGATGAGTAACAGGCTCAGAAAGGGAAAGTGAGGAGCCCAAGGTCACAGAGAGGTGAGGAACAGCAAGCTCCCGCTCAGGCTTCCCGCTGTGCGCCAGGAGGTTGCGCCAGGCACCTCAAGTGTCTCACCGTGCAAGGTGGAAGAAGGTGCAAGGAGGGCTTAGTGTTCTTTCTAGGCCCTTCTCTGCACCCCAGAATAACAAAGCCTGCTGGCTTGGCAGACTCTGCAACCACCACAGGAAACCAAATTGTAGTAGAAAGTCAGATGGGAGTGGAAAATCCTCTCAGAGATGTTAGATCGTTGCTTTCACCTATTCTAAAAATAACCTGGTTTATTAGAGATTGATAGATGACAAGATAACCCACAAGTTCTTCCATGGAGGCCAGGGAGACGAGAGAGTGTGATGCTGTTTGAACAGAAAGGGAGTTGGGAGGTGCTGCAGGGGGTTGGTGCGTTGGCTGGACCCATGGATCTCAGTATTCAGCCACTGTCAATACAGGGCCGGCGGCAGGGCAGGTACCGCGCTAGGCTGTGGGAACACCATGAGTGGGGCGCAGACATGGACGCTGCCTTCAAGAGATCTAGTCAAATGACGGGGGAGCCAGGTCACAACGTTGGACAAATAAAATCATTGCAAATTGGGATAAGTGCTATGAGGGAATGAGCAGTGCTGAGATGAAGACTAACGGGGAGACCAGGACGGGCAGGGAGGTGTCTGGAAGGAGGGGACATTTAAACTGAGACCAGCAGAGGGGGAAGGAGCCAGCCCAGCGAAGAATGGAGGGAAGGTCATCTCAGGAGAGAACAGCACGTGCAAAAGCCCGAAGGCGGGAAGGTGCTCGGTGGTTCAAGAAACTGGAAGGCCAGTGCAGGGGGAAAGAGGGGAAAAGGGCGGTAGCCTTGCAGGAGGAGCTTGGAAGGGAGCAGGGCAAGCCCTGTGCTGGCTCTGAGAATCTGCTTGGGCTTATGGATTAGATTCGAGGTCAATGGGAAGCTCCTGAAGCAAGGTTTCCAGCAGTGGACTCACGGGGCGTGGCTTGCCTTCGAAGAAGCTTGCTCTTGCCTGCTGTGTGGGGTAATGATGGAGGGGGCTAGTGGCAAGAGGACCAGCGGACACGGTATCCAGACAAGATCGCCAGTGGCTTGGACTAAGATGGGAAAGGAAAAACAGAGAGAACTAGATGGATTCAAAATATGCTTTGGAAATAAACTTCCCAGAAGCTGCAGATGGATTGGATCGGGGGTGGGGTGGAGGGAAGAGAGGAAGAGGGCTCTGGAGGGCACCTGGGTCTCTGGCCTGAGCGCCTGGTGGGTGGCAGTGCCATTTCCTGAGGTGGGGAAACGTGCGAGCAGGAGGGGCAGGGGTGGGAACCTGGTTTGGGGCATGTGGGTTTGAGGCATTTGCAGATTGCCAGGAGGTGGTTCCAGAGGCCCTAGCAGTCTCGGGTCATCTGATGAAAGCAGACAGTGGGTCCTTCCATCATTGAGGAAGTCTGAACAGTGAGCTCCAGGGGACCAGGGACAAGCTCTGGGTGGTTTTGTAGCTCCAGCACCTAGGGAACTGCCTTGCACATAGTAGGTGCTCAAGGAGAAGTGGTGTATGAAAGGAGCTGGACCACCAGCTGGGTGAATTGGCTCATGACATGATGAGTGCTTAATAAATATTTCAGGAATTCTTTGACTCTTCTTCTCTCACCCCCACCCCCATCCAGTCAGTCAAAGATTCCTGCAGATGTGACGTTTTTAGTGTTTCCCAAACCAGTCCTAATTCAGACCCTCAGCATTTAACAACATTAATGGTGACTTTTTTTTTCATCATCCACAGTCATTTATTGATATCCAACTATATACATATGGCACATTTGAGGCACTAATAGAGAGAAGGAAATGCCCACCTACCCCTTGAAATGGAAATAATCGGAGGTGGGTTACACCATCTTTTGGAGAAAGATAGACCTAAAGGATTTTGTAGAAATAAAATTTTAGGGCAACAATGAATGATTTTTTTAAAAAAATCCTAGGGCTGATTCATTTTTGCCATAGAAATATTAATTTAACATAAAGATTTATTTTCTTTTTTGTGTGTGTGACCTTTAACTGAGTACCTACTGTGTGCCAGGCACTGTGCTAGGCCCTTTATGAGTATATTATTCTCATCTAACCTTCCTCCATTTGACTTCTCACGGCACTACTACACCAACCTGCTGTGTAATCTCCCTGCCTTCAGCCTCCACCCTCCAATCCATCTGCCATACTTCAACCAGGGCGGTATGAGAAGAATCAAAATCTGATCCGTCCTCCTCCACTTCAAATCTTCTCATCGTCTACAGAATCATGACCCGTCGCCTTCACGTAGCTTGCAGTACGCTGAGTTCCGGCTCTGCCTCATCTCCCACTGTGCCTCGTCTGATGTTCCTTGGAGCATTCAATGCTGCTTCTCGCCTCGGTGCCTTTGCTGGTATTGTGCCCTCCTCCAGGACTGCCCTTCCTGGTGCTGGTTCATCCACACTCACCATTTAAGGCTCAGCTCTTCATACCATCCTACAGTCCGGTACCAGCTGGATTGGGAACCCGCAGGCCACCGTTTCTCCACTCTGTGTTGACTCCATCGGCACCTATACATCATAAGAACTTTTTTTTATATAATTTCTCGTTCAGTGTACAGGATTATTTCCAACTTGCCAGGTCTGGTGGTTCCTTCGTCACAATTGAACGTGAAACAACTGGGCAGCTTTTCCTGATAGTCCAGGGCAAGAGCAGGAGTCAGAGATTCTGCTCTTCCCTTGGGTTAGCTTTCATGGGAATGAGTTGCTATGTCTGGGGAATATGTATGTGCCAGTAGAAAGGGGTCCAGGGATCCTCATCCCTTACAAACCCCAGGCCCCAGTACTTTATTCTCCCCCAGTGCATTCCCATCCTGGTCCTTCCTTGAGTTCTCTTGCTCCCTCCCAGACAGTGGGGGACTGAGCCCTCATGTCCAGTTGGGGGTTCTCACTCCACTGGGCAGGGGTCTCTGACTAGATGGTCAGAGCATGGGCCAGCCCCACCAGCCCCTCAGACAGCACAGTGTGGACGAGCCAGTGCCATTGCAGGGGGCTCAGTCCCTGGAAGCGAGAGTCCACCACGGCAGCACGGAAATGCACCTCCACTGCCCGGTGGGATATGTGGCCACTGCTCTCCATGAGCAGCTCCAGCACCTCGGGGTCCAGGGTCGGCTCCAACTTTGTGCAAATGGCCTTGGCGGGACGGATGGTCCCTGATCCTGCACTGTCCCGGACAGACAGACACAACCGCGTGGAGAACAGATACCTGACCAGGTACTCACTCAGCATCACTGTCCCTTCTGCTTTGGCTACAACAGTTCCACTCGGGGACAGGGCTCCTGACGTTCTGGGTGAAATGCAGTCCCCATAATAACTTTTACTTCTTGAGACTTACTATGTGACAGGTACTGTACTAAGTGCTTTACAAATATTAAATAATTTAATCCTCACAACAATCTTACGAGGTGGGTCATTATTCTCCCCATTTTACAGATTTAGGAAACTGAGGCCCAGAGAGAGTAAGTGACTTGCATACAGCCACACAGCCAGTAAACGGCAGAGCCAAGCAGGATGGCTCCAAAGCCACATTCTTGACTGGTTTATTCAAATGCTTCAACCAATTGTCTGGCGCATGCCTGTCTGCTTGCCTGTCTCACTTGGATCTGGGTCTTGCTGCTCCTTACCTTCAGTGCTGGCGCACAGTAGGTGTTCAACCAAGCCTTCTAGAACAGAAGCCAGTTTGTGACCTTCCTACTTTGGACAGGGGAGCCCGAGGGGAGGAAATGCTTTTCATTTTATGGTGTTCGGCGATCATCTATCCTACGTGATCACATCCATTTTCACAACACTGCTGGGCGTGATTATTAGACCTACCTGTCAAATGAGGGCGCAGAGGCCCAGAGAGGCTACAGAATTTGCCTGAGTTGCCCAGCCAGGAGCTGGCGGACATGGGCATAAACCCCAAACTCTTGGCTCCAAGCTCAGAGCTCATTCCACACATGAGGACTGGGGCCAGGGGAGACGTTGCCGAACCCAAACCCAGTCCAAGGGGCATGGAGGCCCTGCTGAGTCAGGGGTCATTAATTACTCCCTCCCCAAGCATGGGGGAGCCTTTGGGGACAGAGGCCTGCTTCCCGTCCTTTCAGCCCTCAGGGACTGACACCTCTTTAGGGCAGGAAACTCTTCCTTGTCACAAAGCTCTAGCTTCCCCCTCTCCCCCCACCCCAGGCCACTCCCCTCCCTATCCCCCTCGAGGGTCCTGGTAAAAGCATCCGCTTGTCAGTGTAAATCTGCAGGGTTCAGACCAGCAGCTGGAGATGGATGGGCAGGAAGCAGTAACAATGGATGAAAGACCCTCTGTGCCCAGGTGGGTGGGGGAGGGAGAAGCAGGAAACAGAAGCCTCCCTCCTATGGAGGCCAGGAGCGGCTGGCCGGCTGGCGGGAGGCCTGGGATACCAGAACCTGCGGGGTTTATTTGGACTCCCCGAGGATCCAAGCTGGGAGCCCTTCGCAAACATCAGACCAGCTCATCTCCATGGGGTGCCAGGTCCAGGATGTGTGTGACAAGAATGTTGCTTTCATGCATCACTGTTTGTCCCCTGGGGCCTAGCACTGGGCCAGTGACACAGTAGGGGCTTGTTTGTGGAATGAAGAAATTAATCTGGCACTACTAATAACTAAACAGTTAGAGTTTTACATTTATTCTCTTTTTTTTAAGAAAATTAAAAGGGTCCACCGTTATCCCTTTCCCCCTTCAGAGATTTTTGCACATACCCTTCCCTCTGCTTTTTGCAAGGTCAGTCCTTCTCATCCTCTAGCCGCAGCCCTAAAAAGCTCTTCAATGAAGTTTTAGGACCAGCTTCAACCCCGCCCCCAGCTAAGGTAACCCCCAATCCCTTGCCCCCTTTAGCCCAGCACCCCAATGGTTTCCTTCATGGCACTTATTGTAATTAGAAATCTTCCCACTTAATATATAGCCTTATGTTTTAATTTCCTGTCTCTCCCACCAGAACGTAAGCTCCAAAAGGGCTTTCTGTTCATCGTTGTATCCCCAGGGCCGGGTACTTAGAAGATGCTCCATAAATAGTTGGTAAATAGATAAAGAGATGAACAACTGGATCCCTGCAATAATGCCATTCACACCCGATGCTCTGCAATCCGCTTCCTTGAGGAGAACAAAAGAGTCTCGCTCTTCCACTGACGATTCTAAAGCCCCAGCCCACAGTGAGTGGCTAGTTCCTGGGTCAATAATTGTGATGATCACAAATCATTTTCGGGCTTTGCTTCCCCTACAGCAATTTTTGAGGTTCGTCAAAATCTGAGTATGCACGGGTGGGGGTGGGGGTTGGGGGGATAGAGAGGTTGTATGTGAGAATGCCCACCATCTGTCCAGCGTGCTGCTGTGGATGCTGGTGGACAGGGCTGGTTCCATCAAATCCATCCATTTCAAAGATGGGAAAACCAAGGCCTAGAAATGGCAAGCCCACATACACACATCAATCCAGAGCTTTGGCAGCAGAGAACTCAATAGAGCTGCAGATGTGCTGAGTCCTGAGATATGTTCATTCATTGAACAAGTATTTATTGAGAACCTATTATGTGTCTGGCACTGTGCTAGGAACTGGGGATTAGGCAATGACCAAAGGCTGTGGGACTCAAAGGAATTAAGTAAAAGGCCTCGACCACCCGACACAGAACTCCTTCAGTGACCCCAAAAAGCAAGTCCTGCTTGGTCAGGTGCAAGAGCTGGATGTGGGACAGGGAAGAACTACAGAGTCTTCAGAAGCAGAGACAGAGAGGCCTGACCTGGGGCTGGACAGGGAGAATCCGAAATGGAGGGAAGTGCTGACTATGACTAAGGAGCCAGCTCAGCTGGGCAGGGGGCCGGTGGTTGACCCTCTCAGGCACTCGCTGTTGCCAGCCGGGTTGCATTGGTGCCCAGAAATGCACTGCCTTCAAGTAAAGCAGTTGTGCTGTCTCACCACTGTGGGACCCAATCAAGAGAGAAGGCCGAAGGCCATTCATTCACTCAGGAGACTCATATCTTAATATAAAATATGCCAGACCCTACACTGAACCCTGAAGCTGCCGAGCTGAAGGAGACATAGTCTCATCCCTAAAAGTCCTCAGCACTGGTGGGGGCACACAGACACGCAGACAGGCCATTCCAGTCCCGAGGTCCTGGCCACCTCAAGACAGCCCAGGTCAGCAAGGAAATCCATTAGTGGTGCTTTCCCGACTCCCTCTTCTGTCTACACCAGCGATATCAGGGACGATTAAGAACCTCAGGAGACCAGACAGCCCTGGGACTGGACTCAGCTCCACCTCTAGGTCAACACATGACCAGAAGCAAGTGACTTAACGTCTCTGAACCTTAGTTCCCTCATCGGTAAAATGGGGATAATAATAGTACCAGCTTGAGTGGTGCTGTAAGAATTTGATGAAATCAGCTACAAAGCTCTTGGCATACAAGTGCTTAAGAAATGGTAAGCCAAAAGCAGACTTCTCTTTTGGGTAGAAATTCTGTGCACTCAAATAGCCTGCGGCTTGCTGTCACAGTTACCACTATTCACAATCCAACAAGCTCCAGGCATGGATGGGGGGTCAGTGAGTTGTGCAACAAACATGTATGGGGGACTGGCTCTATGCCTGGCCTGGGGGAGCAAACGTGAATGAGAGCCAGCCCTGACTCAGGAGCTACTCACCATCCAGGGAAGAGGAACGCATATGTTAGTACGCTTGTAACAAAACGTGATTCGTATTATTATAGATACGATCCGAGGCTCAGTAGACAGTTCTCTGAGGTGGCCTCATTTACACCTCACAATGGTTCTTGACAAGGTACACGTTGTTATCCCCATTTCACTGATGAGCAAACTGAGGCTTGGAGAGGCCAACTCACCTGCCCAGGGTCACATAAACTCTGTCTATCTGTCTCCAGAACCCTTGCTCTGTCCTCATAAGCACCCTGAATACTGCAAATCCTGTTTCTCCAAAGTCCCATATGGGGACTTCCCTGGTGGTCCAGTGGCTAAGACTCTGTGCTCCCAATGCAGGGGGCCCAGGTTTGATCCCTGTTCAGGGAACTAGATCCCGCATGCCACAACTAAGAGTTTGCATGCACAGCTAAAGATCCTGCATGCCACAACTAAAAAAAGAAAAAGGATCCCACATGCCGCAACGAACATCCCACGTGCTGCAACTAAGACCAGGTGCAGCCAAATAAATAAATAGATATTTTTTTAAAAACCCACAACATTGTAAATCACCTATACTCCAATACAAAAATTTTTTTTAATTGAAAAAAAAAAAAGTCCCCTACAAATGTTGGTGCATTCAGTCAGTGAACACTTATTGCATCCTTGCCAGGTGCCAAGCCCAGTCCTAGGTACGTTGGGAGTGGAGATGAACGGGACAGGGTCCCTGCCCCCACCTCCAGCCAGCAAAGAGGTTGATTTGGGGCATGTTGGGGCTCTGTCCCCATATCTTCTTGCTGACGCTGCTAGGGGAAACTCTGGAACTGGTTCAGCTTTCCCTGCCATCACCGTGCTCATAAGGCTGCTGGGAAAGGCTGAGGGAGGGAGGCTGTGACAGTTTCAGGCCCCCAGGGCCACCATGTCCTCTCAGCCAGGCTCTGACTCACCACCCACAGCTGCCTTTGGCCTCAGGCAGCCCTGTTGCTGGAAATAGACCCGGGGCCAAGAGCAAGAGCTGGGGGGGGGGGGGGGGGGGGCGGAGGGCAGGGTGGGGGCAAGGAGGGAGGGGGGCAGGGAGATAGCACCTGCACACGTGGCTCCCGTTCCCATTCTCCCCTCCAGGAAGCAGAGAAAGGTCATTCAATAGAGCCCACCCGAAATAGCTGGACTTGGGAATATCCCTGCGGATTGAAGACCCCAGCCTATGGGAGGCTGTCCCAGGAACAGTGAGGATCCCACAATGCTCGGTGGTTCTGAGCACTTGCTGTGTGCCAGGGATTGGCCTACATAAGTGCTTTGCATGTCTTAATGATCTCATTGAACTCTTACAGCTCCCCGGGAGGTTGTACCACGATTAAGCCCATTTTACAGATGAGGAACTTGAGAATCAGAGAAGCAAAGTAACTTGCCTAAAACCACAGAGTCCCTGTATTTGACAATGTGGACCCTCCTCAAGCTCTCCACCCAATCCCAGCTCAAAGGGCTCATTCCAGGTCAGATGTACCAGCTTGGTTGCCATTTACCCTGCCTAAATCACATTCCCTTTTGGCCAAGGTAAGGTCTCCCTTCTTACTGCTCTGGGAAGCAGAAATTAAACCATAATCCTCCTCTCTTCCCCATCTATCTCAACTCTGCTCAGCTTTCAGTCCAAGTCTGATCGTGTTGCCTTCCTGTCTAAAACCTGCAGTGGCTCCCCATCGTCCTCCAGATAGAGTGTATTCAAGGCCCTTTGTAAACTGGGCCCTGCCCATTTCTCTAGCTTCATAGCTCACCAGTCTTTTCTTGGGCAGGTCAGGAGACCTCCCGGGGCTCTCTCTCTTGGTAGGCGGATGATACCTCTGTGCAGTGAGGAGAATGAAGGAGCTGATGCGTGCAGAGTACCTAGGAGAGCACTTGGGGCATGGGTGGTGTTTAGTAAACCTTCCTGCCCCACTACCAGCTCTTAGCCAGAGGCTGAGGCAGAGTCAGTGGTGAGTGAAACGGTCTCTTTGCAGCCAAGCTGGGGTCAAGGGCTTTGTGGTGGGCCAGCCAAGGGCTGTCAGTACCGTTGGAATTCATCAGTTTGAGAAATTCTGAAAGGTTTCAGGGCAACAGCAGTTGGAACTGGGGTAGGGGCAGGGGAGGTAAGTGAACTGTTGATGAGAATGTAAAATGGTACAACCACTGTGGAAAACAGTATAGTGATTCTTCAAAAACTTAAAAATAGAAGTGCCGTGTGATCCAGCAGTTCCACTCCTGGGCATATACCCAAAGGAACTGAAAGCAGGGTCTTAGAGACATCTGAACACCCATGCACATAGCAGCATTCTTCACAATAACTAAACATGGAAGCAACTAAAATGTCCATCTATGGATGAATGGACAAACAAAATGTGGTCTATCCATATAATGGAATACTATTTAGCTTCAAAAAGGAAGGAAATTCTGACACTTGGTACAGCATGGGGGAACCATGGAGGGCATTATGCTAAGTGAAATAAGTCATCACAAAAAGACAAATAATCATATGATTCCACTTACACGAGGAACTTAGAGGAGTCGACTAAATTCATAGAGACAGGGACTTCCCTGGTGGTGCAGTGGTTAAGAATCCGCCTGCCAGGGCTTCCCTGGTGGCGCAGTGGTTAAGAGTCCGCCTGCCGATGCAGGGGACACGGGTTCGTGCCCTGGTCTGGGAAGATCCCACATGCCGTGGAGCGGCTGGGCCCGTGAACCGTGGCCGCTGAGCCTGCGCGTCTGGAGCCTGTGCTCCGCAACGGGAGAGGCCACAACAGTAAGAGGCCTTCGTACCACAAAAAAAAAAAAAAAAAAAGAATCCGCCTGCCAATGCAGGGGACACGGGTTCGATCCCTGGTCGGGGAAGATCCCACGTGCTGCAGAGCAACTAAGCCCTTGCGCCACAACTACTGAAGCCCGTGTGCCTAGACACCATGCTCTGCAGCAAGAGAAGCCACTGCAATGAGAAGCCCGCGTACCGCAACGAAGAGTAGCCCCGCTCGCCGCAACTAGAGAAAGCCCGCGTGCAGCAATGAACACCCAAGGCAGCCAAAAATAAATAAATAAATTATAAAAAATAAAATAAAATAAAATAAAAGAATTCATAGAGACAGAAAGTAGAATGGTGGTTGCCAGAGGCTGGGGTGAGGGGGAATGGGGAGTTATTGTTTAATGGGTACACAGTTTCAGTTTTACAAGATGAAAAGTGTTATGGAAATGGATGGTAGTGAGAATAGAAGATTATAAAAATATTTAATGCCACTGAACTGTATACTTAAAAATGGTTAAGTTGGTAAATTTTCTGTTTGTGTATTTTACTACAAAAAAAAATTGGGAAAAAAAGGCAAAGGAAACCAACTTTCATAGTAGGATCTTTTTTATCTTCACCACAATCTAGAAGGTAGATATACCCACTATAGAAAGGACAACTGAGGCCAGAAAGGTGATGATTCACCAGGGTGTCAGGGAGAGAGCTGGATCTGGGACCAGGTCTGTCAGGTCCCAAAGACCATGCTCTTCCCTTGCCTGCACCCAGCGCCTGGGGGATGGAGAGCATTGCCTTAGAAGAGGAGGTCCTTGGGTCGGGGTGGGCCTGGGGAATGAAGAGCTTGAATGGAGGCCTAAGGCAGGACTGGTTCCAGAACTCCTAGCAGGTGTGAGTGCAGTGAGTGGAGGTGAAGAGCTGGGGTGAGGTCATCTGTGACAAGCAGAGAAGCCTGGACTTGAGGCTTCTCCCTCCCCCCACTTCCCAGATGAGGAAACTGAGGACCTGTGCCTCGCCCAGTCCTCCATAATGCAGTGGGCGGGTGGCCTGCTGGAGAGGGGCTGAGGGAAGAAAGGAGATGCAGGTTGGGCAGCAGCTGCCACCTCTCCCCGCTTGCCCGCCCACTGCGCACTCCTCCCAGGACCACTCCCCCAACTCCGGGCTTGGCCTGGTCGCCTGACTTACAGGTGGGAGTGACTCAGGCCCGGGGCCCACTCTGGTGGCCCTGGCCCCTGGGCCACAATGGAGCTCTGGGCCTCTCAGCTGTGATGTCAGGGCCCTTCCTTCCTCCCACATCTGCTTGAAAAGGTCACCTATTTTAAACTCTTTCTCACCCCACCCTGTCCCTCCCCCCAAAAGAGGATGAGTTTTTCTAACCTGTGTCAACAGCTCAGTTCAGTATCTAAACATCTTTCTCTCCTGGTGCCCATCATCAGGGCCTCCACCAGAAAACTCTAGCCCCCGCGGACTCCCCCAGGTAGGAGGAACCCACCCTAGCTGCTTTTAATTTGATAAAGAATTCCCGAGCGTCTACTGCACGCCAAGCACTGTCCTTGGCCGCCAAGGATAGATCCCTGCCTTCCTGGAGCTTTCATTTTAATGGAGGCAGACAGACAACAAATGGATGAGTCAACAAATTCAGTAACAAGATAATTTCTAATGGTGACCAGTGCTATAAAGAAAATAAAACAGGCTGAGAAGTTAGTGACATGAGTGGCTACTCCACACAGAGTGGTCAAGGAAGGCTTCTCTGAGGAGGTGACAGATTTCAGAAAGAGCATCCCAAGGAGAGAGAAGAGCAAGTGCAAAGGCCTTGAGGGCGTAATGGAAAGGTATGTTAGAGCAGGGGTTCTCCACATGGGTCCCCAACCAGCAGCATCCCCTGGGAACCAGTTAGAAATGTAAGTTCTTGGGACCTACTCCAGACATACTAAAAACATTTAAGGGTGGAACCTAGCAGGCTGAGTTTTTAATAAGTCCTCTAGGTGATTCTGATGCACCTTAAAATGTGAGGGTCACTGCATTGGTGCTCAGGAAGAAAGTCTTGTGGCTGGAGTGTGGTGGCAGGGAGAGGGGTATCCCCTGATTCTTGGTCTCATTCTAGCCCATTCATTCACTGCCTTGCCTACTCCTGGCCTCACCATCCTGGCCCACTCAAGGCAAAGCTGAAAGCCTTCCCAAAGCTTCTCATTGCCCTCTGGCTGAAATTAAAACCTCTCAGCTGGGCTTATGAGACCCCTCATGATCTGCCCTCACCTACCTCTCCAGCCCCATCCCTCACCCTTCTCCCTTTCAAATCTTATGCTCCTAAATACAGATGTTCCTGAACTCCTCCAAACATTCTGTTCTCTTCGTCTAGAATACTATTTCTCGACTTCTTCACCTGGCTAATTTTCATCCCTCCTTCAAAGCACAACTCCCTCCTTCAGGAATTCCTCCCTGATTGCCTAGTTAGGGTGCAGGAGCCCACGTCTCTGCTTCCACACCAACCAGCCCCATGCTTCCCCATCATTGTGTTCATCACTTAGGTTTGACATTATCTGAGGGAAGAAAGGTTGTTTATACTTTTATTTTTATTTCCAGTTCTATTGAGATATAATTGACATATAACATTGTATTAGTTTAAGGTATACAACATAATGATTTGTATATGTATGTACTGCGAAATGATGACCACAGTAAGCTTAGTTAACATCCATCACCTCACATAGTTACAAATTTATTTTTTCTTGTGATGAGAACTTTTAAGAGCTGCTTACTGTCCTAGCAACTTTCAAATATACAATACGGTAAACTTCAGCCACCAAGCTGCACATTACATCCCCAGAACCTATTTCTCTTATAATTGGAAGTTTGTACCTTTTGACCACCTTCATTCAATTTTCCCCCACCGCCGGGTTGTTTTTTAAATGAATTTTTTCTATTTAATTACACAGGTAATACATGAACATGTACTTATTATAAAATTTTCAAACACACAGTTACAGTGAAAGATCTCCTCTTGGATGCCCGTTTGCTGTCCATTCATACATTTTTGGGTGCACTGCACACATACGTATAGGTGTACAGAAGTTAAAGTTTCATTTTGAGGTTTTTTTCATTTGTAAATGGAATCATATGGGTAAGAATTGTTCAGTAACTTGTTTTCTTTACTTAACAGTGTCTTGGAGGTCATCTATGTCAGAACATGGAGACATACCTTACTGTTTTTAACTACCATATAATATTCCAAAATATGACTGTACTGTCTTTTTTTAGCCGTTCCCTAAATGTATTAATCATGTTTTAAATTTTCTGGTTTTTTTTTTTTTTTTTTTTTTTTTGCGGTACGCGGGCCTCCCACTGTTGTGGCCTCTCCCGTTGCGGAGCACAGGCTCCGGACGCGCAGGCTCAGCGGCCATGGCTCACGGGCCTAACCCCTTCGCGGCACGTGGGATCTTCCCGGACCGGGGCACGAACCCGCATCCCCTGAATCGGCAGGCGGACCCCCAACCCCTGCGCCACCAGGGAAGCCCAATTTTCTGTGCTTTATGATGCTTTCACATTCTACAGCCTTGCTAACCCAGGATAGATTGCTCCTCACAGGGCTAGCAATTTCCTAGGTATCAATAGTAAACAACTTGCCTGAGAACACACCTTTTATATACAAACCAACCAATTCAAAACCCATATCCCCAATCACCTCTTCTATCTAACTCTCACACATCAAGTCAGTATTTTCCCTGCCCTAAATCACCCCAGGGCCGGGTACTGGACACCCAGGAACCACCCCTACAGCCCAGAGCTTACTAACATTCAAACTAGCAATCCTAAGCAGTTCAAACTTGCCCACCCTACCTTGCCCATTCCTTCCCAGGGGAACCACGATAAAGGCTCTGGGCCATGATCTCACTTGCTTCTTCTGGTTCCAGACTGACCCTGGTGCTTCCTCATGTAGCCTTATGTGGTGTGGTGTGCCCCCCATCTCTTTGGAACTGTAAGTCATAAAACTTCTTTCAGTGTCATTGGCCTTACTGTTGTCATGCAATCACCTCTATAAATTAACCCCAGGTACAATAAAAACACAGAATGATGGACATTTAGAGGTTTTCAACTTTCCACTGTTACAGAAAAAGCTGCAATGATCATCTTGCATATGCCTCTTTGTACATATGTGTATTTCTTTAGCCGGTGGAACAGCCGGGTGCTAATTACCTAATTACTCATTGACCTCCATGGGCGATGCCCCTCCCAAGCAGAGCCCCTGATCCCTTCACCTTGTCAGTTTCGTAACTATTGAATCACAGAATGAATGCGACTCCTCCTCAGGGATGGTCCCTGGAATGGTTTGGTAAGCACCAAAGAAGCTCTGCGGTATGAAACATCTCCATCCATCCTGTCCCCTGAATCTCCTACCGTGTGAACCTTAGCGTTACCTGGTCAAGGGAGATTTCCCCGGGAAAGTAGAACACAGCCAGAAAGTCAGTGTGAGATCTGTCAGAATCATGCCACAAGGAAAGAACGCAGGGAGCTTCTGGGTTAGTCAACATCTGGAGATTCGTGGGAAGTGGCACTCGGAAAGTGCATGGAAGCTCCATGCCTGTTCCCACATACCTTGCCCTACCCAAGTCATCCATCTGGCTGTTCCTGAGTTATAGCCTTTTATAATAAACTGGTAATCTATTAATAACGTTGGCCCTGCCCACTGGAAAGCAATGGGTTTCCTGGAGCTTTGCTGCTGGGACTCCCTTCTTCAGCCTACATAGGGCTGCCCCATTCAAACGTGCCTGGCTTCCAAGCTCTGGTCTAGGTCTGGCTTCCAGTGACACTGGTCTAGGCTGAGGCTGTGCTTTGCATCTCTTTGGCTTTAAAGATATTGAAATATACCCCCATCTCCCACATAACTCTAAAGACTTCATTAAAACATCTTTTTAAGAAAGAAAGAGGGAATTCCCTGGTGGTCCAGTGGTTAGGATTCTGCCCTTCCACTGCAGGGGGCCCGGGTTCGATCCCTGGTCAGGGAACTAAGATCCCACAAGCCAAGCAGTGAGGCCAAAAAAAAAAGTAAGAAAGAAACTGGTTTTACAGTCAGAAGATCTGAACAAGTCACTCTACCCCTCTGAGTCTTGGTTTCCTCACCTCCCAGAGTGACTGTCAGAATACATGTAATACATATAATAATGTGTATAAAGCCCCGCACGAGTAGATGTGCTAAAAACAAAACATGCTGTGTCTTCTCCATTTGCCCCTCCAGACTGGCTCTCCCTTTTCCACCTGAGGAAGCATCTGGGCTTCTCTGCTCTCTGGCTCCCACTTGGAATTGGCCGGTGGAAACACTGGCATAAGACTGTTGTCTAAAGGAAGAGAGAGAAGTCAGGTATTTATTGTCCTGTCTCCCTTTTCCCTGCTGGGCTGGGCTGACTGTGTTGAGTTTGTCTACCTAAGGCCACAGCTCTTTTCCTGTAGCTACAGTCTCCCCACTCCTTCCCTTCACCCCTTCAGGGCTGTTGCTAGTCCCTAATTGCCCATCCATCCCTTATCCCTGCCAACCCTTTCAAAGATTAAGGCTCTTTATTAAACTCTCTCCAGGTGCCCCTTCCAGGGGGCCATCTGCTTCCTGCTGGAACCTTGACTGATGCAAGGAACCACTTTCCCTGCAGGTGCTCTCCCTGCCTGTCCTGCACCCCGCTGCAGAAAGAAGGTCCCTGTATCCCAGAGGATAGACCAGTTTTGAGGAAGTCTTCAGAGGAGTGAGACCCCAGTTGGGAGAGGAGGACTAGAAGGGGAGTCTCTGCAGAGCTGAGACTTGTCTATCCAACTCCTTTCTATCAGCCCCAGTGTCCAGGGTCTGGGACACTGACTCACACCAGTAAACCCATCCAGGACCAACCAGTATACCCCAAACCAGCATATTCATTGATCCTGAGAGAGATACAGGCAGAGTAGCAAGAATCCTGAGGTCAGCTGGTCAGAAGGTTCTCTTTCAGGAATCAGTAGTAATAATAAGAGTGACCAGATACTGAGCACCTACTATGTGTCTAGGCACTGTGCTAGAACTTTCATTCATTCATTCAGCAAATATTTGTCAAGGGTCTACTATATGCTGGGTACCATTCTAAGCCGTGGGGATATGGCCATGAACACAACAGATAAGAACACTGCCCTCGGGCTTCCCTGGTGGCGCAGTGGTTAAGAATCCGCCCGCCAATGCAGGAGACATGGGTTTGAGCCCTGGTCTGGGAAGATCCCACGTGCCGCAGAGCAACTAAGCCGGTGAGCCACAACTACCGAGCCTGCGCTCTAGAGCCCGCAAGCCACAACTACTGAGCCCGCGTGCCACAACTACTGAAGCCCGCGCACCTAGAGCCCATGCTCCCAACAAGAGAGGCCACCACAGTGAGAAGCCCGCGCACCGCAACGAAGAGTAGCCCCTGCTCACCGCAACCAGAGAAAAGCCTGCGTGCAGCAATGAAGACCCAACGCAGCCAAAAATAAATAAATAAAGTAAAATAAATAAATTTATTTAAAAAAAAAAAAAGAACGCTGCCCTCTTGGAGCCCTAGGAGAAGAGCATCTGTGCTCCTAGTTTGTCCTTGAATAAGGCTATTGAGGTCCAGAAACTTGCCAAAGGCACTCAGCAGGTAAATGGCTGAGCCAAGATCTGAACCCAGGCTTCCCAGCAGGAATCATCATCTTAGAAAACTACAGGAGGCTGGGGGGCAGCTTGGGAAGAGCCAAACCCAACTCTCTGGAGTGAGAGGACCTGGGAGGAGGATGTCTTGAGCTTGGGGGAGGGGCTGCGAGGCTCCCATCTGTATTCCAGATGCCTGCTGTGACTAAAATATAGGATCCGGGGCCCAGGGTGACACAGCCTGGGAAGGATGCTCTGTGAAACGATGTTCATAGTTATTACTTCTTGGTAATTTCCTTCTTGATGTAAAATTTGTGAGTCACGGTCTCAGAACCTGTCTAGGTTTCACAATCCACACAGATGATTGCAGACACTATCGTGTCTCCTGCCAGCACATTTTCGACAGTCATTTCTCCCCCCTCTCCCCCCCCATTTGGGACATTAGGGATTTATTTTGGAAGGTTGGTGGGAGCAAGGCAGGGAAAGGTAAGCACAGGACGTTATGGGCCACTCAGGGGGCAGTCGTGCCAAAGGTCTGGTCAGAGTTCCCTCTCCCCAAACTCAAGCAGACATCCATTTCGTTGAGCACCTACTATGGGCAGACAGTGGATTAAGCAAAGTTGGGCAGTGGTTAAAACCAGACCCTGGATTGACTGGATTCAAGTTCCAGCTCTACCACTTTCTGGCTGTGTGACTTCAGGCAAGTCATTTTACCTCTCTGAGCCTCAGTTTCCTTATGGGTGAAATGTTAGAAATAGTAGTGCCTCCCTAACAGGGTTGCTATGAGAATGAAGCAACAGATCTAAATGCTTAGAAGAGGACACAGCACACTGTGAGTGTGCGAAAATGGTTAACAGTCATTACCATCATCAAACACAAGTAGAGAAACACACATGTGACATGTTCACATCACATTTGCATATGTATAATAATAATGCAATTGTGATACAGATGGATACTCATGGTGGGCAGTTTCATCCCTCACGTGCGCTTTTCAGCACTGACACCGCACCCTTGCTTAGCATGAATTCGCTAGGTCTCTTCGAGGTCTCAGTTCAAATATCGCCTCTTTAGAGGATCCTCTCCAACTGCCCAATCTACTCAGAAAGGTGTTCTGTCTCTACCTTGTCATCCTTTTTATTCTCCTCATAGAACTTACCATTCTCTGACACATTCCTGTTGTCATTTGTTTATTTACTTATGCTCATGCCTCTCCCATAAAAATGTAAGTTTCCATGAGGGTGGGAGCCTGACATCCTGGTCCCTTCTCAATTTTTCAAAGCCAAGTACAATGCCTGGCACATAGTAGGCACTGAAAAAACATTTGTTCAGGGAATTCCCTTGTGGTCCAGTGGTTAGGACTTGGTGCTTTCACTGCCAGGGCTGGATTTGATCCCTGGTCGGGGAACTAAGATCCCGCAAGACGTGCTGCCAAAAAAAAGAAAAAATTGTTCAAAGAACAACTAATAAATTTGCTCTTCCCTTTACCCCTCTTTAGGCACCATGTATCTCCTTTTTACAGAGGAAGGTAATGGAGGCTCAGGGAGACATGATGATTGGTGGTTTAGCCTCAAGCTTGCCTGTCTTAGTCACTGAGCGGCCCCACTTTGCATCTGAGCTGTGTCCCAGAGAGCGACAGGATGAGGTGGTGATGGTCAGATGTGGCAACCAGAGTTGTCTGCCCTCCATCCCACTCCTGGTACCACGTGGTGTAGAAACAGCATCTGGCTTGTAACAGGTGGCCCGGTTCCCAATTCTATCGCCGACCTGTTGGGTGACCATGCATGGGCTCTTTCTCCTCGCTTGGCCTCAGCCTCCCATCTAGAAAATGAAAGTGGTAGAATAGATCAGAGGGTTTTTTAAAAACTGAGATATAACTCACATACCACAAAAGATCAAAGGTTTTTCAACTTTCTTTTCTCACAGAATCTTTTTTTCCGAACTTAAATTTTATATGAAGTCCTAATATGTAAAGAAGACAAGAGGTGGGGCTGTTCTGAGCAGTGGAGGGGGTGGCCTGAGAAGGTACCCTGCTTAGTGTACCCCTTGCTCCCACCACACTCCCCCTCCCTACCCTCAGTGGTCCCTGAGGCACTTCTGCAGAATCCCAGGGCTTGGAGGAACCCAGTTTGAAAACCACTGGACAAGAGTCACACTTTAGGGTCCCTCCCAAGATGCAGGAGCCCTGGGGAAGGAGGAGGGGCTCATGCTCTCCCAACTTGCAGATGGGAGTTGTTCCTTGAGCTGCAGTCCAGCTGCCTCCCCAGGGTCATGAGAAAGAAGGCAAGGGCAGGCTCAGGGCGCAGGAAGTGGAGCCGGCCAGCTGGGAGGCAGTGACAGGCGCGGGTACCATGGCCTCCTGGATGGGCTGGTGACATCACAACCCCAGGAAGCAGCTGCCCGAGAGGCCCTCGCTGTCCCTCAGTCCTCCGCTGGGAAAATCAACCACCAGCTGTTGTAGTCCTCTTCTCACTCCCTTGCTCTTCTGGGTTGTCCCCTTCTGAACCATCATTTTCAGCACAGCAGCCACTTCCTCTCATTGACGACCTACTATGTGCCAGAACTGCACTTTTGGAAACTTCACGGAACAGCTCATAATTGCATGCATTCCCTTATAGCATTTAATCCAGTCATCACATCGACATTATGAAGTAGAGACCAGTACCTTGGCCATTTTACAGATGATGAAACTGAGGCTCAGAGGGGCAAAACAGATGGCACAAGTTTACCCAGCTAGTAAATGCCAGAGCCAGGATTTGAACCTGGTTCTGTCTGACTCCATCTGTGCCCTTGTCATGCATTATCACAATGTCAGGTTCAGAGCCAAACAATGCCAGGTGCAGAATCTTCAGGCATGGCAAGGTGAGACTGTAAATTTCAAACCCAGTTTATTTTATTAATGGTTTTTCCTGGACTGTTATTCAGGCCGAGTCTTAGGATGCATGGAAAGGGCTTAGCACACTCCCTGGCACCCTATAGATGTTAGCTATCACTATGACTGTCCACATTTTACAAAGAAGGAAACTGAGGCTCAGAGGAGCAGAGTCCATTAATTAAGACCATAGAACAGGTAGGTGCCAAAGCCAGGTATACAAGACCCCAAAGTCAAAGCTGTTTCTCTCAAGCCCTGAATTTCTTAGCCAGGATTATTCTCTTGCTCCACCCCTATTATTCTCCTAGGGCTGCTGGAACAAACTTTGTAGCTTAAAACAGCGGAAATGTATTCTCTCACAGTTCTAGCAGCCCCAAATCAAGGTGTCAGCAGGGCTAGTTCCCTCTGGAGGCTCAGAGGGAGAATCCGTTCCCTATGCCTCTCTTCTGGCTTGTGATGGCTGACCGCAGTCCTTAGTGTCCCTTGGCTCTGCGCTTCACGGCTCCAATCTCTGCCTCTGTCTTCACTCGGCCTTCTTCTCTCTGCCTCAAATCTTGCTTTCCTTTCTCTTATAAGGGTACCAGTCCTTGGATTTAGGGCCCACCCTGAGTGCAAGAGGAGATCATTTTGACATCCTTACCTTAATTACATCTGTAAATACTCTATTTCCAAATAAGTCACATTCACAGGTACTTGGGGTTAGAACTTAGACATACCTTTTTAAATTTTTTTTATTTTTTATAAATTTATTTATTTATTTACTTTTGGCTGCGTTGGGTCCTTGTTTCTGTGTGCGAGGTTTCTCTAGTTGCGGCAACTGGGGGCTACTCTTACCTATGGTGCATGGGCTTCTCGTTGCGGTGGCTTCTCTTTACGGAACATGGGCTGTAGAGCTCGGGAATTCAGTAGCTGTGGCACGCGGGCTCAGTAGTTGTGGCTTGTGGGCTCTAGAGCACAGGCTCGGTAGTTGTGGCACATGGGCTTAGTTGCTCCGTGGCATGTGGGATCTTCCCCAACCAGGGCTCGAACCTGTGTCCCCTGCATTGGCAGGCAGATTCTTAACCACTGCGCCACCAGAGAAGCCCCTATCTTTTTAAAGGCATAATTCAACCCACCCTGTCGCCACCACCACCCCAGTTCAGCAGACCTTCATGGAGCATGAACCATGTGCCAGCCAGGCACACAGAAGGCATACTGCATTAATGCTGCCAACAGTCTAGTGGGAGAGGCAGACGGGCACAGATAACAGCAGGATGGTTTTTAAGCTATGTGTAGAAATAAAGCATATGGACCCATAAAAGAGAGCAATACAGAGTAGGAGAATGAACCTGAACCTTAGCTTTGGAGGCAGAAAGACCTCAAATGCAGGCTTTAACCCATCTGTGCCTCAATTTCCTCATTTCTAAAATGGGAATACTAATAGCATTTGCCTCAAAGAGTTATTATTAGGTTGAAGTGAAACCACCCAAGCATTCAGTCAGCAAATATTTATTGAATATTTTCTCTGTGCCAGGCACAAAATGTGCAGGAAGGGGCTAGCCTGGCACCAAGAAAGCATTTAATAAATGCCAGTTCTCGTCCTCTTTCCCCTGATTCACAAGTTAGGTAAAAGTTCAGGACAGAAATACAAGAGAGATCAAAAGCAGGACAGGCTAAAAGCCAAGTAAAGAGCATGAGATCTGTGTGTTTAGGAATAGTGACAACGTGGCCAGATAGGTCTGCAAATACCTCCTGGGGGAAGTGGGCTTTTGAGTCAGACCTCAGAGACAAGAAGAAGAGGAGGGATGACACCATGTAGCAATGGTGGTGTGAACATATGATTGGGGTGAGGAAATTTATTGGCAAGAAGAGTAGGTTTGGCCCAGATGGTGACCTTTTCTGCAGGATTCTAGGGAGCAACTGAAGCATCATGAAGGGTAGAACTTTTCTGTATTTCAAACAAAAAAATCAAGGGTAAGCACAGATGAGAATGTACTTAACTATACCACAAGCATTTGCATTTCTTTAAATTTTGCTCCAACTTTGGTATCACTTTTTATGCAGGGCTTTTCCTATAAGAAATAGTTCCATATGTTTCTATTACATTTAACTTGTCAGATTTTCCTATTCACAAAGCTTGTTGAAGGCAGGGACTGGATCTTACCAGTACATCCCAGGGCTTGGTATATAGTAAGTGTTCAATAAGCATTTCACTGAATGAATAAATTACTTTTATATTTTTGTTTTTCATAAGAGCATGATATTTTGAATGGTGTGCTATAATTCATGCTTCCTGGACAAGTATAATATTGTTAGCACAATCCCCAAGCCAGGTAAGATTGTTTAGTTGGAGACAGTTATTGGAATGATCGGCCCAAAATGTAGTAGGACAGAACCATACAGAGACATTGCTAAACTAAACTTATGAACTCCCAGGCTGTGCTGTAAACCCATTAGGCTGTGTTGCTTTAAACTCGGGGTCAGCCAACCAAAGGTGGATGCAAAAGACTTTAAACAAGCCTGCAGCTTGAGACTTGAAATAGAACAGAAAGGGAATTCACAGGACTCAACTTTGTCTTCTGGCTGGAGCCCTTGAGACCTGAGGATGCTGGCTGGGCTAACTCTGTTGAGATAAGAAACGGCAGCTCCTTTAAGGTTTATTTTGTTTTTGGAGCCACCAGATCCAGTGGGCGGATCATGCCTTGAAATAGAAGCATCTCGAAAGGCCTGTGAATCATTTCTTAGCGCCAGCCTGCGAGGTTTCATATCCTGTTCTCGGAGTTACCTTGGGTGTTGTGTGCGTGCATGTGTGTGTGTGTGTGTGTGTATTGTTTTCAGGGGTGTTTGCTTAGGATTTGGTTTTGAAACTTTTACTTTCTTTTAATAGCTGTTTTTTTTTAAGCTGGAGGAATTTTTCAAATGGCTTTTGCGAGAAAGTTCAAACCCTGGAATGACTAAGTCTGGAAGAATTTGGACTTTGTAAGGGGCATTTGTATCTGGTAAGAATAACCCAGTCACTGATCTCTGCAGCTAGAAGATCTTTTGGAAAGCTTTTAGGTCAACCCCCTCATTGGACACATGGGGAAACTGAGGCTGGGGGAGGGAAAGGGGTTCAGCTAAGGCCATACACAGTGTCAGCGGAAGTGATGGGACCAGAACACAGGTCTGACTCCTGAAGCAGCTTCGGCTTTGCAAGAGGCTCTCAAGCACCCAGTCTACATTTAGGTGGGCACGTTTTCAAGATCTGTAAAGGAACAGAAAGATAAAGAGGGTTCTGAGGAGGCAGAATTCACCCAGTATAGGCATAGAAGGATGGGGAAAGGAGTCTATGGAAGTATCTTAGATGCATTACCTCATTTAATCCTCCCCAGATCCCATTAGAGCAAGAGTTCTCAATCAGGGTCGACTGTGCCCCCAGGAGACACTGAGCAAGGTCTGGAGACATTGTCATTAGGAGGGGAGGTTGTAACCAGCATCTCATGGGTAGAGGCCAGGGATACGGCTTAACATCCTACAATGGACAAGACAGCCCTCACAACAAAGAATTATCTGGCCCCAAATGTCAGTAGTGCCAGAGCTGAGAAACTCTGTTATTTGGAGGACACTCTTCTATAATACAACCCAATTTAACAGACAAGAAAGCTGAGGCTCAGAAGGTACAGCCATTCACTAAGTGTGTGGTCCTGGGAAAATTACTTAACCTCTCTGTGCTTCAGTTTCCTCATCTATAATATAAAATAGAGATAACAGTACTTCTGTCAATGGTTGTTATGATGATTAAACAAATTAATATTTGTAAAGTACTTAGACCAGTGCCTTAACACCTATTAAGTATTATATGAGTATTTGCTAAAAATAATAAAAATAAATAAACAAACTTGTCCAAAATACACAGAAAATAAGTGAAAGGATTGTGGTGAAATCCTAAAGACATTTAAGGGTATGGAAACTAGAAGATGGGAGACCTTCTCGGGGTGTAGGGCCCTGAGAGCAGGTGAGTCATGTGGCCATCCACGTGGCATCCTACATCTCCCTGACCACGAGGTTTTCCTTCTCAGACACTGCTACCTGAAATGCAACTTCATCGTTTTATGTAGAAGTGATATACACTATTAAACATGAATAGTTTTGGCAAGTCTGACACGGTAAGCCAAAGCTGTCATCAGTAATTGTTCAGGATAAATTAGTTTAGCTCCCTCCCAGCAAGTCAGTCTATTGCCCACCTTCGGGACTCCTAACCATCAGTCATGCCCACAGCAGCCAGCACCACCTCGAACAGGCCTCCAGCCTGGATCAACTCTGTGCCCTGTCCCACCTTGCACCCCACTTCAGGGCCCACTATTGATCCTCCCACCTGCAGCTCTGATGGCCGTTTTAGCCAGCCAGGGGCCTAGTCCTTGCTTTTCTGCTTTGACCCTCTAACCCTGTCCTCAGTCAGGAATCAGATGGCTTCACTGGCTGCTGACACCTGCTAACTCTCTGAGTGTTCACCATGTACATCCTCCAAGACCCAGCTGCTCTCTCAGCGAGCACTGGGCTCTGGGAAGGAAACCAGGCAGAGGAGTGTTATGAGAGCAGACAGAGGGAAAGCCAAAGCAGGAACCCCCCATGTCTCCCCTCTGCCTGAGCCCACCTGGCAGGAACCCCCCATGTCTCCCCTCTGCCTGAGCCCACCTGGCAGGGACCCCCCATGTCTCCCCTCTGCCTGAGCCCACCTGGCAGGAACCCCCCATGTCTCCCCTCTGCCTGAGCCCACCTGGCAAGAACCCCCCATGTCTCCCCTCTGCCTGAGCCCACCTGGCAAGAACCCCCCATGTCTCCCCTCTGCCTGAGCCCACCTGGCAGGAACCCCCCATGTCTCCCCTCTGCCTGAGCCCACCTGGCAGGAACCCCCCATGTCTCCCCTCTGCCTGAGCCCACCTGGCAAGAACCCCCCATGTCTCCCCTCTGCCTGAGCCCACCTGACAAGCCTATTCCTTATAACAATCGATGGCGTTTCTTCTTTTTTTTTTTTAAAGAATCAATTTTATATATTTATTTTTTGGCTGCGTTGGGTCTTCGTCGCTGCGTGTGGGCTTTTCTCTAGTTGCAGCGAGCGGGGGCTGCTCTTCGTTGCGGTGCGCTGGCTTCTTGCAGTGGCTTCTCTTGTTGCGGAGCACGGGCTCTAGGTGCGCGGGCTTCAGTAGTTGTGGCTCGCGGGTTCAGGAGTTGTTAGGTGCCATTTTTTGAGCATCTTAAGCTAAGTGTCTTACATACTTAAAACAGCCCTTGCCTGCTGTGCCCCACTCCCCCATCCCCAGAGACCTAAGAGAACCCCCCCCATATAAACTGTATTAGTTTTCTCTTATTGCTGTAACAAATTACTACAATTTAGCGGCTTAAAATGACACAAAGTTATTATCTTACAGTTCTGTAGATTAGAAGTTCGACAAAGATCTCACTGGGACGAAATCAAGGTGTCAGCAGGGCTGTGTTTCTTTCTGGAGGCTCTAGAGGAGCATCCATTTCTTTGCTTTTTCCAACTTCTAGAGGCTGCTGACATTCCTTGTTCTGTGACCTCTTCCTCCGTTTTCAAAGCAAGCAACATGACACCTCTCTGACACCCTACTTCCACTGTTACATCTCTGACTCTCCTTCTGTCTCCCTCTTCCACTTTTTTTTTTTTTTTTTTTTTTTTTTGCGGTACGCGGGCCTCTCACTGTTGTGGCCTCTCCCGTTGCAGAGCACAGGCTCCAGACGCGCAGGCTCAGCGGCCATGGCTCACGGGCCCAGCCACTCCGTGGCATGTGGGATCTTCCCGGACCGGGACACAAACCCATGTCCCCTGCATCGGCAGGCGGACTCTCAACCACTGCGCCACCAGGGAAGCCCTCCCTCTTCCACTTTTTAAGGACCCTTGTGATTACATTGAACCCAACAAAAAATCCGGGACAACCTCCGTACTTTAAGATCAGCTGATTAACAACCTTAACTCTATCTGCAAACTTGATTCCCACTCGCCATGTAATGTAACGTATTCACATAACATATTCATGTTCCAGGGATTAGGAGGTGGATGCCTTCTTTTTTTATCGAAGTATAGTTGATTTACAACGTTGTGTTAATTTCTGCTATACAGCAAAGTGATTCAGTTATACATATATACACATTCTTTTTTTTATATTCTTTTCCATTATGGTTTATTATAAGATACTCAATATAGTTTTCTGTGCTATACAGTAGGACCTTGTTGTTTATCCATTCCATATGTAATAGCTTACATCTGCTAACCCCAGCCTCCCAATCCACCCCTCCTCCAACCCCCGCCCCCTTGGCAACCCCAAGTCAGTTCTCTATATCTGTGTCTGTTTCTATTTCGTAGATAAGTTCATTTGCGTCATATTATAGATTCCACATATAAGTGATATCATATGGTATTTGTCTCTCTTGTTCTGACTTACTTCACTTAGTATGATAATCTCTAGTCGCACCCACATTGCTGCAAATGTCATTATTTTGTTCTTTTTTATGGCTGAGTAGTATTCCATTGTATATATATGTACCACATCTTCTTGATCCATTCATCTGTCGATGGACATTTAGGTTGTTTCCATGTCTTGGCTATTGTGAATAGTGCTGCTATGAACATAGGGGTGCGTGTACCTTTTTGGATTAGAGTTTTGTCTGGATATATGCCCAGGAGTGGGATTGCTGGATCATATAGTAACTCAATTTTTAGTTTTCTGAGGAACCTCAATACTGTTCCATAGTGGCTGCACTAACTTATATTCCCACCGACAGTGTAGGAGGGTTCCCTTTTCTAGGATGTGGATACCTTCAAAGCAGCCATTAATCTGCCTACCACATGAACCAACAGGGAGTAGTGGAGACCATGACAATCCAGAGAGTACACATCCCTTCTAAAGGGGGCACCTACTCAGCCCCAGACGATCTCATCATTCATGCATGAATAGAGGTTAAGTGTGGCTGGATCTGCCAATATTTCAAGCTGGAAAATTAGATTTTTCAGGTGAAGTTTTCCAATTTTGAAATCACTGGACAGGCCAAAAAATTTTTTTGTGTGTGCTAGATTTGGCCTGAGGCCACCCAGGTGTGATCTCTGAATTCAGCTCCACCCGGTCAACCGTGGTGAGATGATGAGATGTTCTCTGGCATTTACAGGCTCTGCAGGCTCTGGGGCATGAGGAACCAGCTGGGTCTGGAGGTGGGAGGGAACGTGGTCAGGAGCATAGCAGATACTGCAGGGGGTGCCTCGGGGGAAAGTTTAGAGGGAGAAGGGACCAACCATTTCCCTAAGAGACCAACCATCACCTGCAGGAAGCAGTGGTGCATCAAAGGGTACAGGAAATCAGACAGAGGCAGACCTGAAGAAATCAACCAGACTGAGGTAGGCTTTATGCCTTGTGGCTTCAGAACAAATCAAGCAGACCCTTTCTAATTTCAAAAGGTATCAGTTCTTCCCTTCCCCCTGAAAGCACTAGTGATACTGGCTGGCTGTGTGGAGACTGGTGGGCTGGGGCATGGCAGGGGTGGAGTGAGGAGGAGGCTTTTCATGAAAGATTTTTGAATTTTGAACCAGGTGAAAGTACTACCTATTTAAAACATTGAAGTGAAATCCTTTTATTCATTAAAAAATATTTTAAACTACAACAGTTTACGTTAAAGGTAAAAACATGAATGCAGTTGTCATGGAGACTCGACTGCACTTTCGTGAAGATGGGATGTGTGACCTCACTGCAAGAAGAAATGGAAATGTGAATAAATGTTAATAAATTTGGCCAACTACTTTGGATCCATCGTCTTTTTAAATTTTTAATTAATCTATTTAGTTTTGGTTGTGTTGGGTCTTCGTTGTTGAGCGCAGGCTTTCTCTAGTTGCGGCAAGCAGGGGCTACTCTTCACTGCGTTGTGCGGGATTCTCATTGTGGTGGCTTCTCTTGATGCGGAGCATGGGCTCTAGGCGCCTGGGCTTCAGTAGTTGTGGCATGCAGGCTCAGCATTTGTGGCTCGCGGGCTCTAGAGAGCAGGCTCCGTAGTTGTGGCACACGGGCTTAGTTGCTCCGCTGCATGTGGGATATTCCCAGACCCAAGGGATCTAACCCGTGTCCCCTGCATTGGCAGGCTGATTCCTAACCACTGCGCCACCAGGTAAGTCCCCAGTATCCATCATCTTAACTGCTGCTTTCCTTATCCTCACACACAGGGACCCAGTAAACCAGATTGGTGTCTTAAGTTCTATTCTATTCCATTCCGAATGGCAAAAAGCTAAGACTCTAGAGTCAGTCAGCTTGCCCCTTCCACACTGGTGACCTTGAGTCAATGTGCTTAACCTCTCTGAGCCTCAGTTTCCACATTTGTAAAATGGGGGTAATAATGATACCAATTTCATGGGTTGTTATGAAGATTAATGAGTTAATGCCTGTAAAGCACTTGAAACAGCACAAAATCAGTGTCCAAAAATACTGACTCTTTTTATTAACTATTTTTACTATTTTACTATTTTACTATTTTTAACCTTGTTTCTTTTGAGTTGGGCAATTATTAAAACCATAACAACTTAAGACATGTAATGTAGGTGATCTAAAATGAAGTGAATTTAACCTCTGGTCCCCCAAATTCTTACAACCACACTCTGAAGGGAATATCATTGTCTCCATTTCATAGATAAGGAAACTGAGGCCTGGAGAACGTAAGTAAGTTGCTCAAGGACGTTGAGTTTGGACACAGAGAAGATAGAGGCTTGAACCAGGATATCAAGATTCCAGTTCCCACGACTTTCAATTCAAGCCTGTCCTATGGTGTGATTATATGGTGTGATCATAAAATAACAGGGCTGAGTGGGGCAGTTGGATTTCAGTTTGTTAGTTTGGTTTGGGGACAGTCCCTCCCCTGTTATAGTCCCAGATCCAGTAGATTCTAAGGTGGGGGTCAGGTCGGGTCTCTGGCTCACATTCTGGCCTCAGCTTTGGAGCCAAGTTCCTCTCTCCTCTGGGAGGGATACAGGGTTGGGGAAGGGGTGTCAGAGCATGGGGGTTGCGTGGATGACCCCGGCCCAGCTGCTGCCTGAGCTTTCTCACGAAGGAGGCTCTCCCAGTGTCCCAAATCCACCCCAGGCCCTCTGTTGCCTCCCCCCTGACCCTCGTCATCTAAGGAGCAGTTGTTGCAGCTTGAAAACATGTCTGGCACCAAACATGGGAGTTAAATGCCCTGGAAAGTTGGAGGGCACTGCCCAAGCCAACTTCAGGAAGTGGGAGCGCCCACCGATCAAGAGCACAGCCTTGTAGGTTTCAAACCTGGCTTCTCCGCTTCCTAGCTGAGTAGCCGTGGGATTCACCTTTCTGAGGTTTCCACATATGTGAAATGGGATAGCCATAGTATCTATCGCAAATGTTTTGGGGATGCTTGTCTTTTTTAAAAGCGCTTTATTGAGGTATAATTTATATACCATAATATTTACCTTCTTTAAGTATACAATTAAGTGATTATTAGCATATTTGAAGAATTGCACAATCATCACCACATCAGTCTTAGAATATTTTCATCACCCCTCCATAAAAACCCCTATACCCATTAACAGCCACTCCCCTTTTTCTTTTCAGCCTTAGGCAACCACTAATCTACATTCTATCTCTATAAATTTACCTTTTCTGGAAATTTCATGTAAATGGAATTATACAATATGTGGCCCTTTGTGCCTTGCTCCTTCCACTTAGTCTAATATTTTTGAGGTCCATCTATGAATTGTATACATCAGTAGTTTGTTCCTTTTTTTTTCTTTTTTTGGCCACGCCACATCGCTTGCAGGATCTTAGTTCCCAGACCAGAAATTGAACCCAGACCCAAGAGAGTGAAAGCACTGAGTCCTAACCACTGAACTGCCAGGGAATTCCCTAGTTTGTTCCTTTTTATTGTTGAATAATATTCCATCGTATGATTATACTACATTTTATTTATGCATTCATCAGATAGACATTTGGGTTGTTTCTAGTTTGGGGCTACAATGAACAATGCTGCTATGACTATCCCCCTACAAGGTCTTGAGTAGACATATATTTTCATTTCTCTTGGGTAAATACCCAGAAGAATTGCTAAGTCATATGGTCAATTTATAGTTTCAAAGTTTTCCATTCCCACCAGTACTGTATGAGGATTTGTTGAGAGAATTAAATGAGATAATTAACATGAAATGCTTAGCATTGTGCCTGAATCTTCAATAAATGATAGCTAGAATTAATAGAGGTCTTAATAGAATCAGCTGTAGTGCTAGAAACCACAGTACTGCTGCCTCCTTCCCTGAAAAGAAAGTGGATCTCCAAGAGGCAGTCACTCTGCAGTATTAATGCCCACATCCTATATGCGCTTAGCCTGGCGTTCAAGGCTCTCCACACCCCCACCTCCATCTACCTGTCCAATCTTGGCCAGCATTCACTTTACCCTCTAGCTTCTGCCCACCCATGCTGATCAGCACCTCTGCTCATACCACTCTCTGCCCTCTCCCTCCTGCCTTCTCTTTGAGTATTAAAATCCCACTTGCCTTTCAAGACTCAACTCAGGTGTCCTTTCCTCGCCAAGGTCTATCTTGACTTTCTAACTAACTAGACCAGTGCTGTCTATGGGCTGTTGAACACCTGAAATGTGGCTAGTCTGAACTAAGGTGTGCTGAATTATAAAATATACACCAGATTTTGAGGACTTAGTATGAAAATAGTATAGAATTAATAGTTTTTTTGTATTAATTACATGTTCAAATAGTATTGGGGGTATATGGGTTAGGTAAAATACATTATTGAAATTAATTTCACTTGTTCTTTTTAAAAATGTGGCTGCTAGAAAACCTTAAATTACACATGTGGCTCAGGTCTGTGGCTAAATTTTAGTTCTACTGGACAGCATTGGTAAAGAGCACCAACATCCTAACAGTTGCTCTTTATTGAGCACCTAATTTCTTACACTGTTGTATCTGTTATCTGACATGATGCTCAGTGCAATCCTGTGGGGTTGGTATTATGAATATCTCCCTTTTTACAGATAAGGATACAGAGGGAGGGTGTGACCTCCCCCTAAGTCACACAGCTGGACACTAGCAGACTCAGGATTCGAATCCAAGTTGTCTGCCTCCAGAGCCCACAGTCTTCCATGGGATTTGCTGCACAGACTACTAAAGCACCAAGGGCTTTGGGGGTCTCCTGGGGTGCCTTTGGCTGGAATTAGAACAGCTCTGTATGGCAATGAATCATGCTAATCAGAAACTCTGAATGCTTGCCTTTCATAAATACAAAATGAGAAAGCAGATTAATTAATATAAACAATGCATTTGGAATAAATGAGATCTTGGGATCTGTGGGTGTAGTAAAAGGTGGAAGCACTGATCTAAACACCTCATTTGGCAGGTGGGGAACCTGATGCCCAAAAAGGAGAAGATTTGTCCAGGGCTGTCAGAGAGTGGGAGAGCCGAATGCAAAAGCCCGGTTTCTAGGCTCCCAGGCTGAGTGACTTGCATGTACCTCACTGTCTGTACATGGAAGGCCCTGCCCCCAGCCACCTGGAAGCCTTTTGTCTTGAAGCAGCCCCCTTCCTCTCCCAAGCCTGTCCCAAAGACTAGAGAGGAGGGGGCCAGGAGACCCAACCCATTTCCCATCAGGGTCCCAAGGCCACCATCCGGTCCTGGGCCAGGAATTCCTTTCACAGACTGAATTAAACTGAGCCGAAAATAATTCTGAACCCTTGGAAGCCTCCAAGAGCTCCTATTCCTACTCCACCCGGGCCCAGCAGGCCAGGCCTCCCCAAATCTCCTCTCTGCCATCTTCTGGGCTCCCCCAGACTTCCCCTGCCAGCTCCCATCTCCACTCACACGTGTGTAGGGAGAGGGATGTTTAAACAGACTGCCCACATCCCTGTTCCCTCTTCCCAGCCTCTCCAAACAGGCAGGAGAAAGGGCGACCAGAGACGTATTAAACCCAGCACCATCCCTATGAGCCAACCCAAGAGGGCCCTAGCCAGAGGCACAGAGAAGGAGCCGCCAAGAAATAGAGAGACACGGACACAAAGGGGCAGAGAGTGTGTCCAAGACAAAGAGAAGAAAAAGGATGGATGTTTAGATCAAGAGAAAGGCATGGAGCGAGAGACGAAGAGACGAGAAATAAGAAAAAGTGGAAAAGGCGGCGGAGATGAAAAAGGGATGCCTGAAAAGGAAAATTAGAAGAAGGGAAAGTAGAGAGAAGATAGAGAAATTAGAATTTGAGGGAGAGATCGAAGGAGCAGGGGCGCGATGGGGAAGAGTAGGAGGGGGCACAAAGAGAGCGCGAGGGGAGACGCGCAGCGATCTGAGGTGCCCTGGCCGCGGGGGTCCCGGGGGGCGGGCCCTCCTCCCGGCGCCTCTCCCCGCCGCGGCGGTCCGAGTAGCCACATTCCTCCGGGTTTCCCACACACTTGCCATCAAAGAGTCCCCAAAGCCCCGGCTTTTCCCGCGCCCCTCCCCCGCCAGGGCCGGAGAAACTATTTTTCACCCCCTCCTGGTCTTTAATCTGCTGTGGGGAAAGAAAGCGGCTTTTGTTGGGCAAGGGGCTGCGCGGAGGGCGGGGCGGGGGCGCCGGCGATTGTGTGTCCCGCAGCTGCGCGCCTGGGGCCGCCGGGGTGGGGCCGCCGGGGCGCGGGGCCGGAGCGCGGGCGCGGAGGGCCCGGAGGTCGAGCCGGGCAGGGGTGGGGCGCAGGGGCGCAGGGCGGACGGCCTGGGCAGGTCGACGGGCCGGAGTGGGGGCTGTCGGGGCGCGGGGTGCGGGCGGGAGGGTCGCAGGGGCTGAGGGGGTGGAGAAAAAGGCCACCCGGGCGCGCAAGCCCATTGTCCTCTTGGCCCTGTTCTGCACCAGGGCCGGAGATTGGGGGAAGATGGACACTCGTTGAAAGGGCAGATGGGGAGAAGGCTGCACACCCGGAGGAGGTCGTATACTCAGGCAGGGGGCCATGAGAACTCTGGGAGACACACCACACATTTAAGCAACAATCAGGGAGACAAACACACACACACACACACTCTCTCTCTCTCTCTCACTCTCATCAGGGACACAGACACACAACCCTGAGGAAGGGTCCCACAGCCAGAGAGAGGCCAACAACACACACTCAGGGAGGAACACACATTCAGAGAACAACCCACTTACTCAGACACACACACACACACACACACACACACACACACACACAGCCTAACGCCATAAAGCTTTGTTGAACAAAATGGATTTCCGATATGAATTTCCTTCTCCTTCCAGCCCCAATTTCTCCTTAAGACAGGCCCCCATTCTCCAGCATTTGCTTCCTTTCTCCCTCCAGTTGGTAGCCTGGCTCATGCTTCAAAGCACAAGCTCTGGACTCAGGCAGCCCTACTCTGCCTCCCGACAGCTGTGTGACCTTGGGCAAGTCACCTCACCACTCTGAGCTTCAATGGATACGAGAGTTGAGAGAGATAATATAAATACGATGCCTGACTCGTTGTTGGCACTTGGCAAAAGTTATCCCTTATGAGCCTGCTGACGCGTGGGCTGCTGTAATGATGACACTCAAGGGCGGCTTTGGCCGGCAGGAGGCTCTCTCTGAGCTGCAGCCTCTGCCTCTGCTTTCTGGTACCCCTGCATTTCCACCTCAGTGCCCCATTGGGCGTGGGGGAGACTTTTCCTCTCTGACAGGGTCAGCTCTGTCCCCAGGCCGGATCCCTCCCATACCTACCCTCACAGCTTTTGAACTGCTGCTGGGATCTAGGCCAACACAAGACAATATCTGAGCAGGGTGAATGTTGCTTTTCAAGGCCTTTTTTTTTTTTTTTGCCTTCATCTTTTCTTGCCTTGGATTCCATCATCTTTCTAAAGCCTTTCCTGAACCCCATTAGTGGGAGCCCAAATCCAACTGTCAGCCTCTGTCTGCGACAAAGAACATCCCCTAAGTGGTCTCCCAAAAGTGATTACTGGGGTGGAACTTAATTCAGTACATCTTTACTAATTGCCCACTCTGTGCCAGGCACTGTGAGGGATACTGAGACCAGGAAGACAAATATGACATGATTACAAATCAGGTGAGCTATAAGCCCCATATGGTGGTTGGAAGTGTTCAAAGAAACCATGAATGAAAGTGCTTTGGAAACAGCAAAATCTCTGCAACATATTCGTTGCCTTTTGCTATTTGTTAAATCAGAGTTAAACTCCTACATAACTTACTGATGCTCTCCAAAGTCTAGAAGTTCCAAACTTTTCTTAACAGGGAAATGAGGTTGTCCCTGTCTGTCCTCATTAGCCTAGAAATGCTAGGGTGAGGAAACTAGCCCTTGTGTATCTGGACGCTGTGTGCAGTTTGGATGTTTGTCTCCATCCTTGTATGCATCAATGTTTGAGCCACAGGCTTGAGTTCAAATTTTGATTATTGGAGTTTTGTGCCTGCTAGCTCTGTGGACAAATCTCTTTGACCTCAATACCTTTGTCACGATATCTACCCCAAAAGACTATAGAGAAGATTATATGAGATAGAATTTATAAAGCAGCAGCACAAGATAGGTTCTCAGAAAACAAACTCTCTTCCTACTTTCCTGTGGTTGTCCACCCACACACACCCCAGATGCCAAGCCAGCCCCTGGACATCCCATGGTCACTGCCTACCTGCTGACATAAGGGGTTAGTTAACTTCAGGGTGGTATGGCTGGACCAAGCTAGTCTGGCTTTGGGTTGAAAGAAGGAGAGAGGGAGGAAACTCAACTCCCAAGTTGACTCCTAAAAACAGGAGTAGTCAGCCTGCACTTTGTTTAAGAATAAACATCCCTGAAAGCATGGACAGGAAGGTTTTTCAGGGGGGGGAAATTTCCAAGAAATTTCCAATGCTCTCTGAGTCTCCCTACTTAGAAGACATTTCCTAATACCTTGGTGTCTGTCTTCCAACCTAATGCATGCCCCCCCTTGCTTTTCTCTATCCAGTGGAATAAAACCCTCTCAGGTCCAAACTACCTTCCTAGGAGGTCCCTTGAAAGGGCAGAAGGAAAAGCATAAACACAGAAGGATAAAAGTTTTGAGACAGGCAGACCTGGGTGCAAATCTTAGATCTGCAACTTATTAGCGTGTGACTGTGGGCAAGCACATTAACCTCTCTGAGCCTCAGTCTCCTGGTGCGTAAAATGGGTCAATGAGATAATGTATGAGAAGGCAAGTGGGACTTGGCAAATAGTTAAGATTCAATGAAGGATGATGATGGTGGTGGTGGCAGCGGCAGTGGCGGCACCAAGACCTTTGAACTGTAGAGTAGCCCATCTTGGAGGCCCCTGAAATCCCCATTCCTATAAGGACTCATGCCTTAGATCCAGATGCTCACCATAGTCCCCTTCGCAGTATTTCACATGTTCCTGAGACCAGACTCAGCAGGAACCATTAAGCTCACTTGGTACCACCTATCTCACTCACCAGGGGCTACATCACATCATAGCACATGAAAATAACTAATTGGTTCCTACGACACTCTCCATCCCTTGTCCTCTTGATCCTCCCAGCTGTAAATAAGGTCGGTTCATATTATTTTTCACCCCACTTTACAAGGAGACAACTGAGGCAGAGGGAAGGATAAGTAGTCCATCCAAGGGTTTGAGCCTTGATTCTGAATTCCCCGTGCTCTTCTTGTATCACATGAGTCTCAAGCAGTAGTTTGAGGTCTAGCCTTGCTTGGGGGAGGAGAAGGGGTATGTTCTAAGTGTATGGCTGGGAAGTCCTCCGCACACCTTTACATGTACTTTGTGAGCCAACAGTTACATATTAAAAAATGCAGCATCTGGGGATGTCCTGAGACTACAGCAGACCACCCTAATGCTAAGGAGAGTTAGAGGGCAGAATGGACAGGAAGCCAAATGAGGGGGAGGTCTGGGTCCTGGCTACATGTCAGCAACTGACATCCAGAGTAACCTTGGACAAGATTTGGAAGTTCCCTTGATCCCCACTTTCAACATTAATGGCAAAAAATAGAAAGGTAGACAAGTAGATAGAAGCTCAGTTTAGGCAAAAAGACATCTGCAATTCTCATCATCATTATTTTGGCTTTGAAATCGACAGCTCAGAGACCCCCGACCACTTTTCAAAATTTTAAAGACAAAGCAGTATAACTTAATAGTTCTGCCAACTCTTAAAAAAATCAGAGAGCACAACACTGACTTTTTTTCCTTTTCTTCTTCTTCTTTTTTTTTTTTTTTAAATTTTGGCAAAGAAAGATTCAGTTCCTGGAAATGCTTACAAAATGATTCCTGACACTGGGAGGAGATAGTTAAAAAAGGAAGAAGATGAAAACTTATAAACATATATAGATAAAGGCAGAAGGTGGCAAGAAAGAGAATAAACAAAAGAAAGAAAAGAAAGAACTAAAAGAGATAGAAGGAAAAAAGACTTTAAAGGGCCCCAATTCAAGAACGTTATCAAGTTCTCAGCATCTGCAATTCACAAGCCGCTTGCGGGTCGGGGCGGCGCAGACCCCTCCCCTTTCTCGGGTGTCGGACGCTCATTGGTGGGGACGGCAGTCGCCGGCCGGTGACTGCCCGAGGAAAGGTTGCCTGGGACACGCATCCCTGTGTGAACGCATGACGTCCCACCCTGGCGCCAGGCTGTCTGGGGCTGAGTCTTAGATCAACACAGCTGTGGGACCGGGACCCACAGCTGGGCAAAGGAGCGGATTCCTCAACAAAAAATAGGATTGTGAGAAAAGTTCTGAAACAAAAACAGCGCAGACAAAAGCCTTAATGACATCCTTTCATAAAAATAAAAAATGCAAGAGGGGGGAAAAAGCTGGTAAAAGGAGCAGAACTGGGAACAGAAAGTTCAGAGGCATTTGGAATAAGAGACTGAGGCCCCACCACCGCTAAACAAGTTGCAGAAGGCCTGAGCTAGCCCTCCAGTCCGCTGCTGGGAAAAAGAAGTCTTTTGGGCTCAAACTTTATTCAGTGTTCTCAACCGTAACCCATTTCTTTCAGAATTAGAATCTTACATTGGAGAGTACCCTTAGAGGTCATTTGTTTCCCCCTCCCGCAATTTTACAGAAAATGAAGCCCAGGAAGGAAAGAAATTCTTCCAAGGCCACATTGCAAGTTACTGACATGACCAGGACAGAATTCTGCTTGCTGATCCCGGCATCCCTCTCCTGCCTATGTCACCCAGCTCATGGGCATTTCACCCTGAAAGCATCTTGGGAGATAATGTGAAGGTGCTTTGCAAATGGCTGCACAAGCCTGAAGCAGCAGTGGGTAGTAATGGGGGAGGGAAAAGGAGAGAGGGGAATCTGTGTGGTCCTATGGACTGAGCACAGACCACTCAACCGGCCACTTGCTGGGTCCTCGGGCACCAAGGAGACTAATGGATGTGAGGGAGAGAGTATGTCAAGCGCCTTGCAGAGAAGAGGCTTTTAGTAATTATTTGTTGAAGGAATGAGGTAGGTCTAGTTAGCTCCATTTTATAAATTGGAAAATTGAGGCACAGAGGTGACTTACCCAAAGTTCACATTATTAGCAAAAAAAGAATGGGAATTTGAACATAAATCTGCCTAGCTCTGAAGGCCATGATATTTTCCAGAACATGGGCTTGACTATTTTGCACAAACCACGGAAGTCTGCGTGACGGAAAAGTGTTTTTTATTTGGTCATTCAGGAGTCCACATAGCCACCATATTCCCTTCCCAAGACCAAATAGCTGGCATGCTCTTCACTTGACATCTGTAGCCTATATAGACTGATCTGTCCATTCATGGGATATTTTCTTATACCAAAGAGCCTGTCCTGGAAAACATTTATATTTCAGGAAGAAGTCTTTCAACTCTTTCTTGGGACACAGAGTCCTGTGGTATGACAGCAAAGAACAAGGATTCAGGGCTGGCTCTACCATTACTTGTGGTGTGACCTTGGAAATATTTTATAACTCCTTTCTGTACCCTTTACCATCCCACACCTGCCTGTCCAAATTTCATAAAGCATTAGACTTCTAGAGCTGGAAAGGATTTTAAATAATCACTTAGCACCATTTCCCCATTTTGTTCACAAGACGACTAAAGCCAGGGTACCTGGGCTTGTTCAAGATCACATGACAAATTATTGGCAAGGCTGGTATGTTGAATCTAGGACTCCTAATTCCCAGTCCAGTGTCCTTTTTACTATGACTATTTTGAGACTCTCCTAGCTCTGAGCTCCCATTGTCCTGTTAATCAGTGCCACATACTATAGAACTCTTAATTGTTTCCTGTGTTAATCTTGTCTCCCCAAATTGTGAGATTCTTGAGAGCAGGAGCCACTGTTTTATGTGAAGCGACTCCATAAATATTTACCAACTGACTGATTAAGGAAGCAACCATTGGGGGATCCCACCTGGCCAGTTCCATGATGGAAACCAGCATTCTGAGGCTGCAGATTCCCAAAAGTCCTTGGAAATGACAAGATGACAAGCAAAGAATACTGAATGCAATGTCCCGTTGCGATACGGGGCTTACTTGCCTGTCCCGTGGTCCCTTTCCTGGACTCTCAGATAGAGCTGGAGCCATTTCAGCAAGGGTAAGAATAATCCAGTCCAGGTGGCCTGCCCTTCCATAGCAGAGAGGGATAGACAATAGAGTGATGAAATTACCAAACTATTGTTTTCCGCATAGAGGTGTGCGGAGAATGGGGGAAGGGAGAAGTGAGAGTTAAAAAGAGATTTGCTGACCTAACGGGAGCTCCTAAAAAGGTTATTTAGAAATCATTCCTTCTGCACCCCCATTCAAAACCCTGTCCAAACTTCTAATCAAACTCACTTCCAAAATATAACTGGGCATATATTTGGCTCCTTATGGAGTGCATGGGGCCAGAGAATGGGAGCTCTCTTCCTTCCCCATGCAAAAAGCACGATTCAGGCTGCTGTCTTCTTTTTTTTTCTTTCCCCCTGTTGCTCAAATAAATAGTGTTCTTTGCTCAAACCCCCTTCCCCTCCTCCTTCTGCAATCTCAGCGCCTAGCCCAAATCTGTTTTCTTCATTGTAACCTCAGCTTCACCGCAATTAATTTTTTTCCCCTCTGGTCACAAGATAATTCCTGACGCCAGTGAGTCTGGAGGTCAGACGAACAGCAAATTGGGGAACAAGGCGGCACTAATTCCTTACAAGTTTCCCTTGAAAAATCTTTTGCTTACCAAAAAAAAAAAAAGGCTTCTTTGCTGTTCGGGGATTTACGACCTCGGAGGACTGTGAGTTCGAACCAGTGTTGGGCTGTGGGTGGACTGGCAGGGGGCAGGGGAGCTCTAAGATCTGGGGCGCTGCCAGGAAAAGGCAAATTCTTAAGGTTAATGGTTTTAAGTGATTTTTTAAATCCTTTCTGGCAAAGAGGCCCGCCTCTCCTCTGTATCAGCGCTTCCTCATTCTTTGAATCCGCGTCTCCGCGGTATTCGGCGTCAGACCCGCCAGAGGAAGCCTGTTTGCAATTTACCCGGGCTGTGAACGCCCAGGGTCGACGGAGGCGGGGCCAAGGCGGGCTGTTTTGCATAAAGGGGCGTGCCTTCCAGGCGGGCTCTATAACTGCGGACCTCCGTGAGAGTGCGCGCGTTGCTAGCTGCTCAAGGGGTTCTTTGGCTTTTTTTCTTCTTTCGGCACTTCCAACCTCATTCCTCAATATGAAGGCGCTGAGCCCGGTGCGCGGCTGCTACGAGGCGGTGTGCTGCCTGTCGGAACGCAGCCTGGCCATCGCGCGGGGCCGCGGCAAGAGCCCGGCAGCTGAGGAGCCGCTGAGCCTGCTTGACGACATGAACCACTGCTACTCGCGTCTGCGGGAACTGGTACCCGGAGTCCCGCGAGGCACTCAGCTTAGCCAGGTGGAAATCCTGCAGCGCGTCATCGACTACATCCTCGACCTTCAGGTGGTCCTGGCCGAACCCGCTCCTGGACCCCCAGACGGCCCGCATCTTCCCATCCAGGTGCGCGTGGGCGTGCTTGGAGCAGGGGCGGGGCTGAGCTCCAGGGCAGGGATGCTGCGGGACCCCTAGAATTTCCTAGCGCCGTGCATAACTCTCCCGTTTTCCTTCTCTCAGACAGCCGAGCTTGCTCCGGAACTTGTGATCTCCAACGACCAAAGGAGCTTCTGCCACTGACCTGGACGTCCTGGCGCCTCCAGGTGAGTATCCACGCCTTCTCCCGGGGGCGGGGAAGGGAGGGCAGCTGGTGCTTAAATGGCAAATCCTAGAGTTGGTAGGCCTTTTAAGGGATTACCGCGCCCCCTCGGTTTAGGGAAACCGAGTCCAGAGAGGTGCAAGTGACTTGCCCGTGGTCACATCAAATGAATGACGGAACCAGTTCCCATCCAGTGTTCGTTTCAACCTTAAACACACAGTGTCCCTGCCTTCCCTAGTGGCCAAAGACGCGAGAAAGTAGGCGCGGGTCCGACTAAATAAAATAGCCAGTCTGTTTGTAGCTTGGAGTCCTTAAAGGATCCGTGTTTCCTCAGCCCCCTCCCAGCTAGTGTTAATTCCAAGAGGGAGGGATGGTGCAAGCTCCGCCTGTGGTCCTTTGGCGCCAACTGGGTGGGGGCAGCGTGGGGCGCGGAGTTATCAGCTGGAGGTAGAGACCAAGTTTCCTCCTTGGCGCCGGCCAGTCTGCGGCCGGCCCCCGCCTCGGCGCGCTCGGCGGAAACTGACGGCTCCCTGGTCTTCTTTCCTCCCCCGCCCAGAACGCAGGTGCTGGCGCCCGTTCCGCCTGGGACCCGGGACCCTCTACGGCCGGAAGCCCGAGGGCATGGATGGGCCCCAACCTCGCCCTGCCCACTTGACTTCCCCAAACCCCTGCCTCGAGGCTGGACCTGCGCCCGGGAGCGAAGGACTGTGAACTTGGGTGGCCTAAAGAGCCAGAGCTAGCTCTGGGCACCAGCTGGGCAACCTCCCCCAGCCCTCACCCCACCCCCAAGTTTAAAGACTGTCTTTCAGTGTGTGGAGGTGTATGGGGGGCGGGGCTGGCTGCTCTCCAAACTCTGGCAAGGCGGCGGTAGAGCTGGTCTTCTGGTCTCCTTGGAGAAAGGCTCTGTTGCCCTGATTATGAACTCTATAATAGAGTATTTAGCTTTTGTACCTTTTTTGCAGGAAGGTGACTTTCTGTAACCATGCGATGTATATTAAACTTTTTATAAAAGTTAACATTTTGCATAATAAACGGTTTTTAAACACTTGTGTATGTAATTTGATTCCTTAATGCTAACACTTTCGCACAAGACTGAATTTAGGGGGACTAAATTAATGTCTTGGAGCTTGGGGAAAGCAAACTTGCTTATTCCCTTAAAAGGGAGATGGGAGAATACCCAGCTAAGGCTGGGGAAGGGGGGGAGCCCCACATCCACTGGGTGCAAAGAAGAGCCTTGTCCTGTCTCATTTAACAAGCGAGGGAAGACTGGAGAGCGGAAATGACTGGCACAAGCTCACCCAGCAAGTTGGGGGCTCAGGATAGAAATCGGGTCTCCTGAGTCTCAGATCTTACGTACTTTGAGAGCTGTTTTGCTAACTAGCAGATGGCTGCCTTCTTCAATGCCATTAATTATTCATGATGTCTTTCTAGCAGGGGATGTGGAAGAGAAGCCTCACCTGGTGCCCAGGAAGGGTTGGTGGTTGATAGACCCATTTCAGAATTGAATAAATGGATCATTGGGCTTGGTTTCATTTCCCTCTTCATGTTCTCTGTTTTAATGTTCTCTTGGGCTTTCAAAGTTGGAGAAAATAGGAGAGGGGTCTCTTCCCTCAAATCCTCAGCCACTCTGATCAGAAGGATTTTGGTGCTGGTTGGGAAATATGGGAACAAATCCCTCTACCAGCAGGTAGTTGAAGACTCTGAGCCTAGACTGGGAATTTGAGGAAGAGGCCCTACAGCCCTTATTTCTGGTATATCCTTCTCATAACATCTCCATTGGGAGCCTATTCTGTAAGCATCTTTAGCCCTATTTCAGAAATGGAAAATTGAGACTCATGGAGCCAGGTTCACACAACCCCTTGAGAGGCAGAGATGGGATTTTATCCTTAACTACAGTGACTATGACAGTAGTGGACGGGAGCAGGGTCTGAGACTGGCTATTCCATGGAGCCAGGCCTGAGAGTCAGGCAGAGGGCAAGACTCCCAAACCATGCCACCTTTGCCCCCACCTGGCACTTCCCCAGGTGGGTTCCACCAGGCACCTGGCCTCTCTAGACTCCTGTTTATGATATGATCTCACATGTGTGTTGGCCACTGGCATGAGTTACTTCAATATTTCATAACAAACAGGTCACGTCATCACCCACCTTCATGCCTTAACCCTGGTGAGCTTTCAGGGGCGAACAGGGGCATGTGGAGAGGAGGCAACCTTTGTCTCTGCAAACCACCCTCCTAGCTGACCAGTGTTCTTAACCTGTTTCCTGGTCTTCTCCGATGATCTGATGTAAGGTATGAATGCTCTCTTCAGAAGATACACACACACACACAAACTTTGCCGAGCAATAGCATACCTCCAATGCCCTGGGAAGCCCTCACACCCCATGTGAGGAACTCTTGCTTCAAACCAAGTAAGTACAAGACCCAGGCTGGGTCTACCTTGGATCATTTGTTCGGTGTCCTCTGCTGGCTCTGGAGTCAGCCACACAAGGGTGCAAATCCTTGTCTGCCACATACTAGCAGTTGGACTACAACCTAGCAACTGCGTCTCTTCAGCCTCAGTTTCCACATCTGTATGAGACTGCTGATATTGAGAAAACAGTTCTGAGGCACCCGGCCCCACATTACACCATTAATTGCAGTAAAGCCAGGCACTGAACTCAACGTCCTGTGCCCTTTCTGCCACAGTATGCTGCTTCCTGCTTGGAAGTTGTGGGACTGTGGAAGGCTAGGAAGAGCTGAATCGCTCATCTGCCATGTGAGCTTGAGCAAGACACCTCACCTCTCAAAGCCTCTCTCCTCCCTTGCTCAGCAGCTGGTGGTTCTTGTACTGCTGCCTCCCTGGACAGAGATAATAGTGGGAAAGTTCTTTGAAATGCATCACACACCTACAAGGTATTATTAAGCTAATTCCAAGGAAATTGCCTGTAAGGTCCTCCAAGACTGAGCTGGTCAGGTGGCTGGGACAAAAGCTGAAACCAGCACACCAATTCATTAGTCATTAGGGAGTGAAAGCAATTTGGCCCTAGGTGAGAAAACTCAGAGAGGATAGTTGTCTTCTGTCATAAACACCTATCAAATGCCTACCAGGTGCCAGGCTCTATTTTATCTTAATTTTTTCTAATCCTCACCACAACCTAGCAAAGTGGGTATCATTATTCCCATTTTACAGAGGAAACAGATTCAGAGAGGCTGATTAACTTGATCCAGGTCACAAAGCAAGGAAGTGCCACAGCAAGCCACCATCCAGCACCATCTAGCTTCGAAGTCCATGTTCTTACTTCTACTTCAGGCCAATTTTTTCCCCTCACCATTCCCTTTACCTGGCACATATTTGGTCCCCAGTAAGTGCTTGCTGAATGAAAGACATAAGCCCGCCCCAGGTCTCCCTCTTATTTGTGAAATGGGATGATGGTACTCCCTTTGCAGGTGTGTGGTTCGGATTAAAAATAACATGCGTAAAGCGTCTACCAGGCTCCCTGAAAATACAAGATTCACTATTAACTGAGTCTTGCAGTTCACTATTGCATCAGCTCTGACAAACGGACTTTTGGAAGAGATTCTTACTGTGTAAATAAAAAAACAGGTTCAGAACAGGCGAAGTAACTTGCCCGTGGCCACACGGCTCCTAAGTAACAAAGCAGGGATTCAAATTCATGCCTGTGACACCGGAGATGGTGCCCTTTCCGAGAAGGCCAGTTACAGCTCTCCTTAGCTGTGGATGTGCCGGACAACCGTTAATTATCTGTCTTCCCGGTCTCATCACCTCTCACGGCTACCACTCTTCTCCATTCCCCAGGCTACATCCTAAATCCTCCTTTCGCTCTCTCTTTCTCGCAGAACTGCGCCTCCGGGTCCGCTCTGCCCGCTCCCTGCTCCACAGGGAGAGGCGTTCCCCGCAGCCTCTTGTCTGCGCCGGGGCAGGGGCGGAGCCTCGGCCCACGTGGCCCAGAGCCCGGCTGGGCGGAGCCTAGCTGGCCCCGCCCCCAGCCCGACGACCCGCGCTCCCCCCGCGGGCCCTGGGGGCCGCTCGCAGGTGTTCGCTGGCGCCCGGATGTCTGAGCGCTGGCTCCGCTCTGGCTCCGGCTCCCTCCGCAGCCTGCGGGCGGGGCTCCCAGCCCATCCGGAGCCTCGCGGCGCCCCAGCCACTCTGCCAGCAGCGCGGCCTCCCGGTTCCCAGCCTCCCGGCCTGGGGGGCCCCCCACCCAGCGGAGTTGCTGACCCGACTGCTCTCCCGCTGCCCCCAGCTGCGCTCGGGCCGCTGCAGCCTCGGCGCGCCCCCACCCCGCTTCCTGCCTCGGCAGCTTTACCCGGGCCGGGCTGCCGCCCTGGATCGCACCCCGTTCCTTCCTTCCTTCATTCTTTCAGGCAACTCGCATTCCTCGAGCGCCTGCGACGTGCCCCGCACAAGGCCTCTCCGACCTTCCGAGTGTGGCCCCAGGCCCACCGGGGTCCTCCGGGAAGCCTGTGCCCTCCGCCAAGGCTCTGCCCTCCGCCCAGTCTCCCTCCCCACCCCGCCCGACTCTCCTCCCTGTCCTGTTTCACTTGGAGTTTAGCATTTAATTGTTCTCTGATTATTTCTGCTGTTAAGGGTCAGTCAGTGGCAAGGTCATGGGGTCACTTTGTGACCGAAATCAGGGGTCAGTCTGAAACTAGAGTGAGGGGTCAGAGTGTGGCCAGAATTGGGGTTCAGCCAGACTGGCAAGGTTTGGAGATAGTGTGGGTAGAAGTTGGCAGCCGTCAGTCTGTGGCTGGGCTTAATAGACAGGGTGTGAGGGTTAGTCTGAATAGCATCATCGGCCAAGGCTAGTGAGTCAGTCTTTGGGTAGAGTCAGTGGACAGTCTGGATCAGGGTAGTAGGTCACCCAGAAACCAGGATTTAGGGGTTGCCTTTGGTAAGCCAGATAAGGGGAAGGGGGCGCTGTAGCTCTCTGAACTCGGATTCATATCCCTCTATGGCTGGGGGCTGACCATAGCCTCTCCCTGCATCACCCAGGCTGTGGAGCTGCCCTTCCAACTGGGACACTCCCTGTCCTCAATGCCACCCTGCTCCTACCTTGTCCCAGAGCCTGGAGGCAAAACCCTCCTTGGGCCAGACCGTGGTCAGACTGGCAGTAACACTGGCCGTGGCAGGGAGGCCTTGGGCTTCCAAGGGATCCGGCCTTGGAGCCACCCATGTTTAACAGGTAAGTTGATGCTCTTCCCTTTATCTTTCTGTCATTTGTTCATAAACCTAAAGGCTGTCAGGGATGGAAGGACCCTTAGAGGTCACACATGTGGCCCAAGAGGGGAAGGAGCCTGCTCAGGGACACACAGCAAATTCGTGGTCAAGACAGAACTTGAGGGAATTCCCTGGCGGTCCAGTGGTTAGGACTCAGCACTTTCACTACCATGACCCAGGTTCAATCCCTGGTGGGGGAACTAATATCCCGCAAGCTTGGCCAAAAAAAAAGACAGGACTCGAACCCATGCCTCCTAACTTTGTATCTAGGAAACTTCGTGTGATACTCTGCCTCCCCAGAGCAAGGACTGTTACTCCCACTTTAGAGGTGGGGCAGCTGAGGCCCTGAGAGGCTTCAGGGATCACACAGCTCTCACAGAGGGACTGCCGGGGGCTGGTGGACTGCGCAGACCCCCACATGAGGATGTGGAAATGTGAAGTCAGGGAATGGTGACTCCCTAAAGCATTGTCTCCTTGTCATTGCCACCCAGCCCCCTCCCTCGCGCCCTCATTAGGAGCAAATGAAACAAGGGTGGCCAAGTGAAGCCAGGGAGGAGAGAGAACACTTTTTAAGAACTGCGGGGTAAGAGCTCAGCTGGGTTCTTATGGAAGTATATGGAACTCATTACCCTAAGTTGAGGTGGTCGCTGGCCAGCTGGCCGTTGGTCAGTTTGGGGCTAAAAGTGTGTGTTGTGTGGCAATGGGGGTACCCAAGGCAGACTCCCCAGAATAACCTGCCCGCTCACTGATCCAGGTTCTTCCTGAACCTGGTTTTGTTTCCAGCCTATGCCATTTTTAGCATTTAAAAAAAAAAAAGAGAAGATTTCAAGACACTGGGTACTCGGCCACTATAGGTTCTGGGGGGAGGAGACAAGTACTTAGGGACCGTCAAGACAGTCCCTTCCACCACCGCTCACACACGTCTCTTCCCCACCAGGGCCCCTGGCAGTTCTTGCATTGGGTCCAGATGCATGAAGGGTTGATCCCAGCTTCCATCCAGGGTTCATCCAGGTGGGCCCTGAGGGAACTAAATGTTGGTCCTGACTCCTGTCCATCACATTTTCCTCGAAAAGTTTGACTCCACATTCAAAGACAGCAGCAAGAAAGTGTTCAAAAGAGGCCATTCACTAGTACACAGCATTTTAGTCTATGTGGTAATGTGAGACCAGGGCACTGCCTCCATTTCACCCCTGTGAGGCTCACAGATATTAAGGGATCTGCCAAAGGTCCCTGGAGTAAGTGTCAGAGCCCAGGTCTCCAACATAGCTTCCACATCCAGTCCTGTTGATGTCTGCAGTTTTTCATTTTATTTAATTTTATATATATGTTTGGTCGTGCTGCACGGCTTGCAGGATCTTAGTTCCCTAGCCAGGGACTGAACCCGAGCCACAGCAGTGAAAGCGCCGAGTCCTAGCCACTGGACCGCCAGGGAATTCCCTGCAGTTCTTTTAACTTTGTACAAACCAATGGTCACACAGAATTGGCCTCAGCCAGACCCCACAGCCCTCCCGTACTTTCTGTGAGTTTGGGAATCAGACAGATGCTGGCTGAAATCCTAGCTTTGTCACATATTAGCTATGCCATCACAGGTAAGTTATTTATCCTCTCAGAGCCTTAGATGGCTGCTGTGATGTTTAAAGCAGACAACATATGTAAAGCGCCTGGCACTTGGTAGGCCCTGGGTGATGCCATCCGCAGAGCTTGCTGGGTATGGTTGTCAGATTCCTCATCTTTCCGGGTGGCAGTATTGTTGGCAGAATCCAATCCCAGCATCTCAGCACTGCCTGTCTAGCATGTGTGTTCTCCAGAGGCCTTTCACACATCCACAGGAGTATCTGATCAGCAGGACAGCTTGGTGCCTTGAGGAATAGTGCAGGGGCTTAAAAAGCAGGGCTGCAGTCCAGCATCTCCACTCCCAGGCTCTGCCACCTTGGACAAGCTCCTTTACTTCTCTGAACCTCAGAGAACCAGCACAGAGCCACCACAGAGTCCTGCTGAGTATTTAGTGAGGAACTAAAGGTAAAGCACTGAGAAGCCTGCCAGCACATGGAGGCACTCAGCAAGTCACAGATGGAGTTAGGAATAGTCCCGTTTCACAGATGGAGAAACTGGAGTCCCAGAGGGGGTAAGCAACTCATCCAATGTCATAGGGAAAGACCCCCTCACAGACCTAGAGATTAAAAACCAGATCTTCACACTCCCAGTCCGTGCCCAGCTACTACTTTCTCATTATTGGGATTTGTAATTATTTCATGACAAATGTGTTTTCAGCTGGTGGAAGGACAGAGCTTTAGACCCAGGCCCAGCTTACTCATGAAAGCACCCCTTTTTAGAAGAGAATGGGGGGTGGGGTTTGGGGTAGGAAGGACATGACCCAGAGGCCAGAGGACCTGGAGGCCAAACGTGGCAGGAGATCTGTGATCAGACAGACCCGTCTCTGCCACGTCTTAGCTGTGTGACCACCTCTCTGAGCCTCAGTTTTTCATCTGAAACTCCCAATAGTACCTCTTTCCTAGGGTTGTTGTAGGAATTAAATAAGACAGCAGAGATAGAGTACCTGGCACAGATGAGATGCTTGAACTTGGCAGCCCTTATAATTTTATCAAGATCTAGTGGGGCAGGACCCACCTGCTTCTTTGTCATCATCCTCATCTGTGAATCTTTTTGGATTTTTTTTTTTTTTTTTTGGCCCTGCCACGCAGCATGTGGGATCTTAGTTCCCTGACCAGGGATCTAACCCGCACCCCCCTGCCTTGGAAGCATGGAGTTTTAACCACCGGACCGCCAGGGAAGTCCCTGCGAATCTTTTAGTAAACTTTCAATTGAACATACAATATTTGGCTACTGAAATGCCTATGAGTGCCTGCAGTCCCCCACTAGCTGTGTGAACTTGGACAAATTCCTTAGCTTCCTTCATCTTCAGTGTCTGCACCTATAAAATGGGGATCATAAAAGTCCCTACTTTGTGAGGATTAAATTAGTTAACACACAGCACTGTCAGTCTAATGCTTGACACGTAATAGGAACCCCCCCAAATGCTAGCTGTCATTCCTTATCTTAGCATACCATGTGAAGTGTGTTCTCATACATTCTATAGCCATCTGTGCTTGTGTATAGAATCGTAATGTCTCAATTTTTAAAAAATAAAATTGACATTTCAGGAAGAAGTACAGATAAGTAATATGGTTTTGTGAGACCCAGAGCCCAGCCAATTTCACACACAGCCACACATGTGCGTGTACACACACACATACATGAAGACACACGCACACACACTGTGAAGAAGGCCATGCTGTGCTGTGCTGCTTCCTCTTACCTTGGAGAGCTGCCTGCACCTCCCTCCCACTCACTGTGCTCTGTGGAGGGAGACAAGAAGCTGTGCTCACCCCTCAGCAGGAGATTTCCTTGGCAAAACTGACCTGGGAGGAAGCCCGGGCTCTAGCTGGTAACCTGAGTATCAGAGCCCAGGTCTCAGTCCTCGTTCTCTCCCCTCCTTGCTGTGCACTAGCTTCACCTCTCTGAGCTTTGGCTTCTCATCTGTGAAGGGGGCTAACCGTTTCTACCTTTCAGGGCTGCTGTGAGGATTAGAGAAATGCACAAAAAGTGCCTGGCACGTAGTCATTGCTCCATAAGTGAGAGTTCTTCAAAGCCTGGCTGGTTTTTTAACTCAGTAAGAGGTATCTTTTTTATATTCTTTAATAAAACAGGATTATGGTCTTTGTACCTTATATAATTAATACACTTTATTGCTTTGTTTTTCTTTATTGCTTTTAAAACACATCTGTTAATCCAATAAAGGTGGTTTTCCTCCTAAAACTATCTTCTTTCCTCTTTTATTCATATTTTACAATGTCTGGGCAAGTCATTGGAGCCCACTGAGCCTCAGTTTCCTTATCTCTAAAATGGGAAAAATGCCTTCCTCATGAGATTGTTTTGAGAATTCAGTGAGATGGTGCATGTAAAAGTGGTTTGTACATTGTAAAGTCCAGCAGGTGTAAGAGATTATTTTTTGCACCCCACCCTTTCCCTCTCACTAGGCTGAATTCCTCAAAGACAGGAGGGAGTTTTATTTACCTTTGTATCCCCTGCATTGAATGTGTAGCAGTAAATTTAATAAAAACGGTAGTGGTGATAAGAACTTTCATTTCCTGAGTACTTACTGTGTGCAAGACTCTGGGCTAAGTGCATCTTAATGGAAGGATGAGTGATAGACATTTAAAAGTTTTTGATTCCCTCTGCTGATTATTTATTTATTTAAAAAATATGTATTTATTTATTTATTTGGTTGCACCGGGTCTTAGTTGTGGCAAGTGGGCTCTTTAGTTGCAGCACATGGGCTCCTTAGTTGCAGCATGCGAACTCTTAGTTGCATCATGCAGGTAGGATCTAGTTCCCTGACCAGGGATCGAATTCGGGCTCCTTGCATTGGGAGCGCAGAGTCCCATCCACTGCGCCACCAGGGAAGTCCCTCTGCTGATTATTTAAAGGTGAAGGGATTGTTTTACTTCTCCCTTCAGCAAGTCTGTCTTCCATTCTGCAGGCAAATTATTTTTATTTTGGGGTCTTATACATTGGCTGGCCAATCCAGTTGAATAACCATAATAGCAATCTTTAGTTTCCTTATCTATAAAATGGGGCTAACGATCAACTTAACCTCATTTAAACGTGTCCCATAAGTGACAATAACTTTCCCTTACTCCTTACTTTCCTCCCCACCTAGACACACCCTTTCCTTGGAAGAAGCTGGTGACAGGACAAGGTGATTAAACTGGGTGGCAGAGAGCTGAGTCCCTTCAGTTCTCTGTGCTTTTTTTCTTTTTTTTTTTTTTGGCTGTTCCCTGAGGCTTGTGGGATCTTAGTTCCCCCACTGGGGATCAAACCCGCGTCCTCAGTAGTGAAAAGCAGGGAGTCCTAACCACTGGGCCGCCAGGGAATTCCCTCTCTGTGCTTTTGTTTCTTTTGTTAATCAGGGTGGCAGATCTTTCTGGAATAACTCCCTGATTCTGAGACCCTGCATGTCCCGCCTCCTAAATAATCTCCCTTTTCTGCCATAGCTCCAAAGATTCAACTCACCCAAGTGCCACATGCCCCCTATGATCATGTGCTGTGTATTACAAGTTCCTTTAAGTCCTGGGAGGCAGAGTTGTGTGTTCAGGGTTTGATTTCTATCTTTCCAAGCATTTTCTTATCATCATTTCATCTCATCCTTGATAAACCTTTCAAAGTCCCCAAGTCACACATGGGGCAGCTAGGGCCCAGAGAGGAGAAGGGCCTTGGTTAAGGCCACAGAGTGAGTGACAGAGCTGGTCCTATGACCCGGATATGCTATGAGCCCGTCTGAGCTCAGGTCCTCTCTGAGCATCTTGACACCAGGCTTTGTGCTTAATGCTTCCTCACAGTAATTTTATAAAGCAGGTGCTGCCCCCACTTTCCAGATGAGGAAACTGAGACTCAGGCAGGTAAAATAACTGTCCAAGTCAGAATCATGATATAATCAGGGCTGACTCCAAAGTGTGTGCTTTTTATTGAACAACCTGTGGCCTCTGCAGCTTTGCTGTCTTGGAGCCTGAAAGATGGCCTCTCCCAAGCCTCTGCAGCAGTAGTGTTGTACCCTAAAGCAAGGAGTGATTGCCAAGGCTGACCCCCATGCCCCAGTCTCTCAGCCCCAGCAGCCGGGGTCAGGAGATTCACAGAGCAGGGCACACAAGGGCCCTGCTGCAGCAGTGATCTGCATGGAGGACCCCTCCATCCCTAAAGCCCATTGTCTCCCCACGAGACAATACAGATAAAGGACCCAGCCTAGTGGTCTGCCGGCATCAATCTGTAACCATGGAAATCCCTAGGGAGACAATTTCAAAGCCCTCCCTGCCACCCTTCACCCTGCAGCTGTGGCTCCAGGAGCCCGGCCTCCAGCAGAAGGGGCACTACTGATAATCACCACCCCCCACCACTGCCACCACAAAATGGGACACAGCTGGGCTCCCCACAACATATATCCTCCCAGAACTGGTGTTGGCAAAGGGACCTTGGATGCGTTTAAGGCCTAAACCTTATTTCTTTTGCAAGAAGGTTAGTTCTGTGAGTTTCTGCACTGGTGAGATGTCATTGATTACAGGGTTGGGCACAGGGAAAGTAAGGTCTCAGCGGAATTCTTAACCATGGAACCAGGGCCTGGGAAGGTATTAGGTCTTCAGCGCATGATTTCCCCCTGGTGGCCAGTTGCTGCAATTGTCAGCTTCGGCTCTCAAGAGGAACAAAAATTTATTACCTCTTTTTCCTTGGTATCTAGTGTGTTCCAGACGCCCACACGCAGATCTAATCCTCACAGCCACTCTGAGATGTGGATGTTCTTATCTTACTTATACATGCTGAAGCCAAGGCTTTCAGACGATATCCAGAAGGAAGGAAAGGTAGCAGAGTGGTTGAGAGGGTGAACCCAGACTGCCCTGGCTCAAAACCTGCTTCACCATCACCAGCCCTATGATCTTGGGAAAAGTACCTAAACTCTCTGAGTCTCAGTTTCTTCATATGTAAAGTGGGAGTGATAACAATACATACTTCATAAGGATGTTATGAGGATTATTTATAAGCCTTAAGAACAGTGACTGGCACATAGTAAATAAAATTCTGTGCCCTGATGCTTCTTAAGCTGTGTGCCTTCAGGCATATCTTGAACTACTCCTGGCCTCAGTTCTTTCACCTGTAAAATGGGGCTAATTGTGGCTTCTTCTTAGGGCTGTGGTACCACTTCACTGTAACTGAAGTGGATTTGGGGTATGAACATACTTGCTTTACCACTATTCGCATCATTTTTATCTGGATTTTGGGGGAGGAATGATCATGGGGGCAGAGGGATGGGCAGAGGGATACTTCTCCTCTCTCCATAAACCAGGAGTAGGAGATACCTGAGAATTCTGACCCTGGCGACCTCTTTGGCTTGCAGAGTCACAGAGCCTCTGACAGTGGCCAAGTGGCCTCTCAACTATTCCAAAAATCTTTCACTGAGTTCAGTTCAATAAGCAACTCTTGGGCTTCTATTCCACGATGGGCACTGGGCTGGATACTGGGGTGTGAAGATAAAGAAGACGAGGAGTGACTTAAATCTGGTGGGGAAAGACAGAACAGAAAAACAATTACAATATGAAATGATGACAGATTGAGATTCCTAACAGGAGGTGGGGAGCAGGGATCAGAGTCAGCTTCTGAGAAATGGGTGCTGTAAGCTATCACCACCCATACTCATACTGTGGCCAATACCACTTGGACTCCAAAGACTGAATGTCTTGCTTATTTCAAAATACTTCTGAGTCTTATTTTTTTATGTTAATAATTGATCTGGATTCTTGATGTTGCTGTCCCAGGCTTCAAATCTGTTCAACTAAAGAGTTAAAATACACCCATTTAAAAAAAATTTTTATTTTATATTGGAGCATAGTTAATTAACAATTTTGTGTTAGTTTCAGGTGTATAGCAAAGTGGTTCCGTTTTACATATACATGTATCTATTCTTTTTCAAGTCCTTTTCCCATTTAGGTTATTACAGAATATTGAGCAGCGTTCCCTGTGCTATACAGTAGGTCCTTGTTGGTTATCTGTTTTAAATATATCACTGTGTACATGTCAGTCCCAGACTCCCAATCTATCCCACCCCCTGGTTACCACCTTCCTTCCTGGTAACCATAAGTTCATTCTGTAAGTCTGTGAGTCTGTTTCTGTCTTGTAAATACGTTCATGTGTATCTTTTTTTTAGATTCCACATGTAAGCAATATCATATTATATTTGTCTTTGTCTGACTTACTTCACTTAGTATGGTGATCTCCAGGTCCACCCATGTTGCTGCAAATGGCATTATTTCATTCTTTTTAATGGAGGAGTAATATTCAGTTGTATATATATACCACATCCTCTTTATCCATTCATCTGTCAATGGAAAATACACCCATTTTTACTAAGCATTGTTTGAGATCACATGTGCATATGGGGTATACAGCATTCTCAATGAGCTGTGTATCTGAGAAACTTGTGTCTGAGAGCAGACCTTTTTTTTTCCTGGTAGAAGAGGTGGAGAGAAGCATCCCAAGCAGAGAGAATACCGTGAGCTTACAGGGAGAGCAGGGAGGTCAGAGGGGTTGTCGGAAAAAGTGTGTTTTATGAGAGCCTAAGGTCCCTGTGTGAAGGATGCTGAAGATCAGAGGGGCTGGCGGGGTGGGGGGTGGGGGGGGGTGGTCAGGCCATGCTGGGAGCTATTTGCAAGACCATAAGCAAATGTGTGTTTTAAAGAGTTCCTTCAGGGGACTTCCCAGGTGGTCCAGTGGTAAAGAATCCGCCTTACAGTGCAGGGAACGTGGGTTCGATCCCTGGTCAGGGAACTAAGATCCCACTTGCAACGGGGCAACTAAGTCCGCGTGCCACAGCTACTGAGCTCACTCACCTCAGCTAGAGAGCCCCCATGCCTCAAACTACAGAGCCCACACGCTCTGGAACCTGCGCACCACAACTGGAGAAGAGAAAACCCGCCGCCACAACTAGAGAGAAGCCCACGTGCAGCATCGAAATATCCCGCATGCATCAACGGAGATCCTGCGTGCTGCAAGCAACTAAGACCCGACGCAGCCAAAAATAAATAAATAATAAATAAATCTTTTTTTAAAACCCTAAAGGGTTCCTTCGGGAAAAGGAGGGAGTAAATTGATAATCCCATGAATTGTAGGTTGTGCTTCCCCAAGCTCCTCTGGGCACCTCTACAGGGACCTAAATCCGATTGTCCTCCTCCAATGAGACCCACAAGACTCAACATCTGTGAAAAACATCTACAGGGTCTGGAAACATCTGGAAAGAATTTGGCCAATCTGGTAGCCCTGGCCTTCCCAGCGGGGCTGCATCTTTCACATTCTTTTTCTCCTCCCTAAGTCCATAGGGGGTTAACTTGTTAATAGATAGCCTCGCAGGCTTTGGGCAGGTACTGGAGTTCACCGCTAGATGGCAGCCTTAACCCTTCAACCCCACCAGCTTCCACCCAAAGGCCAGAGAGAAGGGAAAGTGCACTAAGAAATATGAAGGATGTGCAACCACCCTTTCAGGTGCTCGTCATCACCTCCATTTTATAGATGAGAAAACTAAGCCTCTAGGAGGTGAAGCCACCAGTCCAAAGTCACACAGATAGGTGGGCATAGTGGAACTTAGCCTCTCTAAGCTTCAGTTTCCTCATCTGTAAAATGAAACCGACCCACACGGGCAACACTAAACAACTTTCTGTCTCTATAGGTTTGCCTATTCTAGACACCTCACATAAATGTAATAATATAATATGTAGCCTTTTGTGTCTGGTTTCTTTCACTTAGCATAATGTTTTCAAGACTCAACAACATTGTAGCAGGTATCAGTACTTCATTTCTTTTTTGCTTTGTTTTGTTTTAATTAATTAATTTATTTATTTATTTGGCTGCCTCGGGTCTTAGTCACAGCATGCAGAATCTTTGTTGAGGCATGCAGGATCTTTAGTTGTGCGTGTGGGCTTAGTTGCCCAACGGCTTGTAGGAGTCTTAGTTCCCCAAGCAGGGATCAAACCCACATCCCCTGCATTGGAAGGCAGATTCTTAACCACTGGACCACCAGGGAAGTCCCCTTCATTTCTTTTTATGACTGAATAATATCCCTCTGTATGGATATACCACATTTATTTAAGCAGTCATCAGTTGATGGACATTTGGGTTGTTTCCAAGTTTTGCTTATTATGAATAATGCTGCTATGAAAACATCAGTTCTCTTGGGAATATATCTAGGAGTGGAATTCCTAGGTCATATGGTAACTCTGTGTATAACTTTTTGAGGAACTGCCAAACCGTTTTCCAACGTTGCTGCACCAATTTACATTCCCACCAGCAATATATGAGGGCTCCAATTTCTACATGTCCTGGCCAATACTTGTTATTGTCATTCTTTTTTTTTTTTTTTTTTTTTTTTTTTTGCGGCACTCGGGCCTCTCACTGTTGTGGCCTCTCCCGTTGTGGAGCACAGGCTCCGGACGCGCAGGCTCAGCGGCCATGGCTCACGGGCCCAGCTGCTCCGCGGCATGCGGGATCTTCTCGGACCAGGGCACGAACCTGCATCCCCTGCATGGGCAGGCGGACTCTCAACCACTGCGCCACCAGGGAAGCCCTGTCATTCTTTTTGATTATAGCCATTCTAGTATGTGTGAATCTTGTGGGGTTTTTTTTGGCCTCTCCGCGCGGCATGCAGAATCTTAGTTCCCTGATCAGGGATCAAACCCATGCCCCCGGCCGTGGAAGTGCGGAGTCCTAACCACTGGACCACCAGGGAAGTCCCTCTTGTTGTGGCTTTGATTTTCACTTCTTAATGTCTAATGATATTGGGCACCTTTTTATGTGCTTATTGGCCTCTGTATGTCTTCTTTGGAGAATTGTCCATTCAAATACTTTATCTTCTCAATACATTTTGGTAATATTATGCCAAACGTGTTCACACACACACACACAGACACACACACAGAGCACATTCTCGTACCATCCCAGATTTACTTCAACTATCACAACAGCTCTATGAGGAAGCCATGATTTGCGCCACTTTTCAGGTGAAGAAACTGAGGCTCAGAGTAGTGCAATGATATGCCCAAAAGCCCACAGCTTACAGAGTGTCAGGGCCCAGAGTTTTACTTACTTAACAAACATTCATATAGTATTTACTATGTGCCAGTCCAGAGCACCTGTGAACCTCACATTCCAACAGTTTTCCAGTGAAAGGATCATTATCAATAGCAGAACTTCTCTGAAGCAGCAACTTCTTTCTTTTTTTAAAAAAAAAAAAACTTTTTCTCTCCAATTACCAAAGTAACACATTTTAGAATAGTTGGAAAAGACTTTACAGAGAAGCACAAATATGATGGAGCAGAGATTTTTTTCCTTCTTCCTTCCCACAGCTCTGATTTGGCTTCTGTCTGATTTTGGATTTATGTGAACAGGTAACACAGTGGGGAGCCCCAGAACAGGAGGTCTGTGCCTTCAGGAAGTTTCTATCAAGCAATTTGTATTTTGAAAAGTAGGGCTTTGAGTAGAAGGTATCAGAGGCATTTTTCAGGAGAAGATATACCAGGGATGAGGTACACCAGCTGCGATGGAAGCTTGCTTTGGTTTGGGGGCTTTTCTAGGGCTTTTGGGTCTGGCTGGAACAGGGCTTTCTCCCTTACCAGCTGTACCGTCTCATTTAATGTCCCCCGTGCCTCAACTTCCTCATCTGGAAAATGGGACTAAGCATCCCTAACTTATCTAGTTGTGGGCACACTCCTCCCACCCCCAACGATGCCTGCAGCACTGGAACTCTGGGTTCACTGGCAGAACATACCCTCCTTCAATGGGGTTGGTTCTGGGGCTGAGTTCTTTGTTCAGAATGGCTCAGTGGGCTTCCCTGGTGGCGCAGTGGTTGAGAGTCCGCCTGCCGATGCAGGGGACACGGGTTTGTGCCCCGGTCTGGGAGGATCCCACGTGCCGCGGAGCGGCTGGGCCCGTGAGCCATGGCCGCTGAGCCTGTGCGTCCGGAGCCTGTGCTCCGCAATGGGAGAGGCCTCAACAGTGAGAGGCCTGCGTACCGCAAAAAAAAAAAAAAGAGTGGCTCAGGGCCTTGGGAGATAGAGATCTGAGTTCAGATCCTGGTCAGATCCTGGTTTCCTCTTTAACCAACCCTTGCTCAAATCCCCTACATGTTTGAGCCTCAGTTTCCTTCTTGTACCTACGTTATAGGATAGTTGGGAGGTTTCAATATAGTAACGCATGTAAAGTGCCTGTCTGGTGCTTTACACTGAGGAAGTGTTCAGGAAACGTGAGCTCTTAACACCATCATCACTTACTGCAGACCTACTGTGTGCCCGGCACTCTCAGGGAGGAGGGCATGAAGGTGAAAACACAGCATGGGTCGTGTTCCCAAGGACTTTGAAGATGTCTGACTTCAGACTCTTTGTTCCTGTCACTCCACCATTTGAGTTGGGCCTTGAAGGGCGGGTCAGACTTGTCACATGGGGTTGGGAGGGAGAAGAGGCCTTGTGGATGTGGAGCCATGGATGCCAAGCCTGGGAAATGGGAGAGTGTAGGGCGTGAAGGGAACACTGCAAGTATTTTAATTCAGTTCCATGTGAGGGCCTCTCCAGTCCATCTCACACAAATCTCAGTGAAAATATATTAAATACCTGCTATGCACCCCTATGAGGACTTTATATCCAATCCCTTATTGAATCTTCATGGTAAATGGAAAGGTCACTTTGCCATTCCCATTTCAAAGATGAGTAATTTGAGGCTCAGAGAGATCCAGCAACCTGACTAAGAGCCCTACACTAGGAATGGATGTGGCAGGAATTCACGTTCAGGGTGACCCAGTGCAGATCTGCATCTCACACCTCTGGCAGGAATTAGTTCCCAGGCAATGAAACTCTAAAGCCAGCCCCAGCTGCCCGGTTCTCAACCATGGAAAGCTGGCTCACGGCCCCCTTGCTGGCTCCCTTCTTTCGTCCCAGCCCCACCCTGCTACCCCCATTTCCCTTCCTAGCCCTGGGGCCCTGCTCCTTCCCCAAACCTATTCTGCCACAATTCCTTCCAGGTTCCCTCATCTGTAAAATGGGGTTAATAATAGTGCCTGTCCCAGAGGGGTGACGTGAGGATCAGAGGAGATGCCCAAGTGCTTGGAGCCCAGCACACAGTAGGTTCTGTAAATATTAACGATCATCATCACCATCATCCTCTTAATGATATCCCTGATGTCCTGTGACATCGGCTAAGTGGAAGCATTATCGGTATTTGATGGTTGAGGAAATTGATGTTGAGAGGTAGACCAGCAGCCTGTCCAGCGGCGCTCAGATGGCAGGTGGGGAGTGGGACTAGAATCTGGGCCTGCTGAACCTCTGACTTCAGATCTCATTAACTTCTGCCACTCTTTGCTGGGAAGATGAATGAATCATTTAATCAATATTTATTTCCCATCTTCTGCATGCCACGCCAGGCCGTAGATGCTGAGGGGCATTCAGAGAGAGATACCACCTGGTCCCTTGAGAGAGCTTAGAACCCAACAGATAAACCAGGCATGAAAACAAAGCCTTGTTTTTTGAGGCAGAACACACGAAGGGTCCTAAGAGGGCAAGAGGCACTCTGACTGGGAGAGGGGAGGCAGGCAGGGAAGGCTTCCTGGAGGAGGTGATGTTTAAGCTAGGCTATGAAGCTTTTTCCCGTGTGGCCACTGAGGAAAGAAGGCATCAGAGACACCATCAGCTGTGTGGGCAGGGCAGCAGTGCCTGGAGGCCTGTCACCAGGCTCTTCAAGGTGCAACAGAGCCTATGAGTTGAAGGTGAATGAAGGTTGTCCTGATAAGTGTTTTCCAAAAACTTGTTGTAGAGGATGGCTGTGAGAAAACCACTGTGAGCACAACTGCATGTAATAAGCGTATAGGGACTTGCAGATGAATGTTTAAGTCCTTGGCTGTGGTGTTTAAAAATTCATTGCCTGAAAGGTGTGGCATACAGTATTTTGGAAAGAAAAATGAAGAATTGGTCAAGAAGACATGAATTGAAGCAAATGGTGAAAATTAATATTTTAGTGAACACTGATCACCTCAATAAGTTATGTAGAAAAATACATGTTCAAATGGTTTTAATTTTGGGGCAATAAAGTCTATTTTCTTTCAAATAAAATAATAATAATAAATAAACTGGGCCATGAAAGACCAGTGAAATGTGTAGACAGGAGTAAAGGGGTCTGTGTACTGGAGATAAGGCCAGAGATGTAACCACAGCTGCCATTTCTTGGGGTTCCTTATGAACCACTCTGTGCTGAGTGCTTTACATGCATTATCTCATGAGATTTCCCCACAACCTTATGAAGTGAGTGGTAAGGGATAAGAAAACCAAGCTCAGAGAGTTTACAAAACTTCCCTGGGGTCACACAGTTAGCAAAGTGGCCAGGCCTGGATTTGAACCCAGGGCTGTCTACTTGAAGGTCTGGGCTCTTCACCACTATGCATTATTGCCACCTCATCCTCCAGATCTGAGGATCAGGTATTAAGCTGGGGACTGACTCTGGAAGGGCTCTGAATGCCAGGCTCAGCCTTGCACAAAAATCACACAGCAACAGGCAGGAATCAGCAGACCTGGAATTAAGAAGCAGCTTTTAGCAGCTCTGCCACTCACCAGCCAAGGTCCCTTCTCTGAGCCTTGTCGTCTCTAAACGGGAGAGATGAGGAATGTAAATGGATTATCGGCAATGAGGGAGGGAAGACCTGTGACAAAAGGATTGTTGAGGAGAAGCCTGGAGATGTTCAAATATTTACTGAGTGTTGGGCTCTGGGAATACAACTGTGAACAAATCAGAACTGTGCACCCTGGACCCCCACCCAAGCCTGCAAGGGGCACAGCTTGGGAGAGCAGGGGAGGAGCCTCTTATTGGAACAAGCAAGGGCTCAGGACCGGGCCTGTCCCAGACTGAACTCAAATCAGCGAATCTCTCTGTGTGACCCTGGGCAAGTTACCTAGCCTCTCAGACTGTCCATCTTTACCACGAAGATCATCATTCCTCTTCTGACGACTGTTGGCTCAAATTAAATAAGATGTAATCATCTCCAGAGTGCTAGGCATACTGTGGGCACTCAGTTGACGTTAGTATCCCCCTATGAAGAGGTATAAACGTTAGGCTCCGTCCTCAGACCCCTTGCCAAGAAAGAGAACAGTTTCCTGGCTTTCATTTTAGCGGGGGGAAAACGATATAAATACCTATATGTTATCGTTGGCTGAGCTATAATGCAAACTAGCAAAAGGTCTGTGGCCTGGGCAATGTAGTGCTGGGTCTGGACTCAGGTCAAGACTCCGCGCCAAAATGTTGCCCCCACCCCCAGAGAATTCGGGCCCAGTCCTCAGCTCTGTGAGGGAACCACCCTACCAGTCTGTTTCTCTGGCTGTCAGCGCGGGCGGGCGCCGGTCGACAGCAGCTGTGGCGTCCCCTTTAAGCATCCAGCTCGTGTTGCAATCACCGCCTCGGGGACGGGTCCTTCCGGGGGGTGGAGCCTGTGCCTCTTGCAGCGACCAACCGAAGCGCGGCATTTTCCGCGGGAGATCCGAATTTCGCGGCACGCAGTTTCGCGCTAAAAAAAAAAAAAAAAAAGCAGAAAAAAAAAGCAGAGAAAAGCTCAAGGACTCGAGAGCGAGGCGAGAGGGAGTCGGTGCAATCGGTCCCCCTCCCCCGTCCGAGCGCAACGCGTTTCTGCTGAGTCCGTGGGCATCCCAGAGACCACTCCCGAAGCGGGCCAGACCCCAGGTGCCGAAGCCTTAGGGCGCGCGGGGCCCTTGCTGGTCGCAGCAGCCCTCGCGGCGGGGCATCCCCTGGCCGTGCCGCCGCCGCCGCCGCCGGCGCGGGGCGATCTCCAAGCGGCGATCTCCAAGCACTGCCCGGCTCGGCGGCGGGCCAGGAGGGGAGGGTCCGGCCTTGCCCGGCCTCCGCGCCATGCCGCGGGCCGTGTGAGCCGCCGCGGGCTCCGAAGCCCGCAGGTGCCGGCGGGCGCGCCAGGCCGGCTGGGGAGGGGGGCGCTGCGCTCGCCATGCTGCGAGGGCCGCGGGCCCTGGCTCCGGCCGCGGGGCCACCCCCCAAGGGGCTGCACGCGATGAGCCCCACGGAGCTGTGGCCGCCCGGCCTCAGCAGCCCTCAGCTCTGCCCGGCCACCACCACCTATTACACCCAGCTGTACCCGCAGACTGTGCCTCCTGCTGCGGCGCCGGGCACCTGCCTCGACGCCACCCCCCACGGACCGGAGGGCCAAGCTGTGCGATGCGTGCCTGCTGGCCGGCTGCCGGTAATGCTGGGGACCACCCCGCCCCCGCCCCCGCACCGCTTCCCTCTCTGCTTTTACGGGGGTGGGACGGGCGGGAGGGACGCCTGGGAGCTGTCTGAGTGAGGCAGGTCGAGTCTGGGGAGGGAGAAGGGGAGCTTTCAGCTTCCAGAACAACCCATTGCCCCAATATCTAAGTAGAAGAGCCTTTCATTTTCAGACTTGGGATGAAATAACCTCATCCATTGGGGTGGAATGGAATGAGCACTGGATCAGGAGTGTGGAGACCCAACGCCCTACGCCCAGTGCACCCTGTGACCTTGGGGAAGTCTACGGAGTCAATTTGCTGTCATTCATTGTTTGGCCCAGAAACCAGTACTGGGCACCTGCTATTGTCCAAGCACAGAACTGAGCCTGGGGATACCATGGGGGCTTTAAAATAGGGGGAGGTCTCTCAGGTCCAGTTTGACTGAGACGCCTAATTTTCCATCCGGCCAACTCTTTCCCAATTATCTGCCCTAGGTCCTCCCCCAGGCCCAGTCTTCTGTCCCAGACAGCCAGTAGCAGGTGCAAGGTGGGGGCAGCCCTCTGAGGTTCCTGTTCAGATTGACTGTTCTTTTCTCAAAGCAGCAGGACCGTTGCCAGGGAGGGCCCAAAGTGTGGTGGCACCAGGCACAGGGTGTGTTTTTTGGGAGTGGAATTCCTGGAGCCCGTGAGAATCGAAACAACCATAGGGTGGGGTGGAGTTGGAAGAGCCCTGGGAGGTGGGGGTGATAGTTAGGGAGCCTGATTTCTGGTCCTGATTGCCGCTAATTCACCGTGTGTCCTTGGACAAGTCTTGGCCCTGGTCTGGGCGTCAGTTTCCTTGTCTTGAAAATGTGTGCGTGCACGGAGTAGCTGTGGGACTAACTCATCTCAAGTCTCTTCCAGGTCCTGGGTTTTGGAAGCAGGATCCAGGAAGGGGAGATGGGGATGTTGTAGGTTGGCTTTGTTGTGAGCGGTGAGTTAAGTTCAAGTACAGGGAGAAGACCACCCCCTCTGCCCTAGAGGCACTGATCTGACCTGTGTCAATCAGCAGGCTTGGCCTCCAGCCACCGCTGGCTGCAGGCAGAGAGCCCCACTCCCTGCTACTGGAATCCTGCTTTGCCAATGCTCAAGGCTTTAAACTTTCAGAACCCCTTCCTGTACATTATTTCCAACTGGAGGAAGGCGGCAGGAGTGCTATTCCTATTTTACAAGTCAAGCAGCCAAGGATAACCGGGAGTTTTTACTTATCTTTAGTTCAGCATTTTACAGTCTAAAATAGTTTTCTACCCTATGAAGTAGATGGTTTTAGTAGCTCCATGTTGCAGGGGGAAACTGAGGCTCAGAGAGGGGATGTGACCTGTCCAAGATCATATAGGGAAATATATGACCCACAAGGCAGGTTATCATTAGTCTCTTCTCTGCAGCCTTGACTTTCCCCAGTACCACCTGATTTAGGAGCTGGGTGCCCCCAGGGAGGGCGCTCAGTGGTGGGCCCAGTCTCTCCTCTGGCCAGCTGCTTTCAGGAGACCCGGCAGAGTTTCAGTAACAGCTGTGGTTTTGAACTGCTTCCCTCCCAGAGGAGCTGAGTGCATCTGTCTGTACCTCCCTCCCGGAGGGGCTCAGTGATCACAGCAAGAATGGCTCTTTTACTGAATGCCTCTCGTGTGCCAGGCACTGCTTGGCACTCTTCACATTCCTTATCTTGGTCAAGATGCCAAGATGCCTGGGATGAGGTATCTTACAGATGAGGAACTTGAGCAGAGACATGAAGTCATTTGTCCAAGTCCTACGCCAAGACGCGAGAGCATCTCTTTGCATCAGACCACCCTACAGGCCTCTGGGGCCCAGAGCCCCCTTTCCTGTCAGTCCCCGGCTTCCCTGTGCCCCAAAACCCGGTGGGCAGGCCTTGGCCCCCTGCTTACTCATTTTAACAGGGTGTGACCTGGAGCAGCTCCAAACCCAACCCTGGGTGTGGCCACTTGTTTTGTGCCCAGGCTGCAAAGTGCAGGGTGAGCAGGATTTGTTGGGGAACTGCTGTTTAAAGGGACCTTAGGCACTGCCCAGGGACGGTGACCAAGATCAACGGCAGAATGAAGGCGGGAACCCAGGTCTCCTCACTCCCTGACTAGAGCTCTTTCCGGCACCTCTGGAGGAGGCGTGGGATGTTCCTGCCCCAGCCAGGCACAGGGCCTCACTCTGTGTCATTCCTGCAGGAACCTTTGAAGAGGGTGGGATTCTGCAGAGTTCTCCTTTTCTTTTCATTTGTCTGTCTTTTCCAAATTTCCTCTGAGAACCAGGGAAGAAAATGAACATTTTAATGAACAACCGTACAAGGTGGGTCAGATGAGGAAATGTAGGCTTAGGGAGGCAAGGCAGAGAGTCCCTCCCAGGCCACCACGAGGCAGAGCGGGGATCTGGAAGCAAGGCTCTCAACTCCTTCCACTGGCTCCTACCCCCACCGTCTAACTTAGGGCTTAGGAGAGACCTGGCTCCACTCCCTGTGTGATTTCCGGCAAGTCACTTCCCCTCTGAGCCCCGGTTACCTCACCTGGCTGCCTGCAAGGGGGTGGTGTCTGGGGCCTCTGGCCCTCTCACTTCTAGGGCTGCCTGAGGAAGGAGCTCCGTTCTTCTCCCTCGGGGTTGGCACGGTGGGCTTGAATCTTAACCAGGCCTTTAAGAAACAGCCAAAGGGTCTGCCTAAGAGGGCCAGGTTGGAGCCGAGCTGGCCTTTGCCCTCAGCACGTCCCTGACGCTTTTCAGCTCAGCCCTGAACCTCCCCCTCGGTGGTGGCCCTGGTGCATTAGTGATCGCAGCTCCCCCGCGTGAGCACGCGCTTTGCTGCCGCCTCACTGAATCCTCCAGGAGGGAGGAGCAGAGCACCCCCCTTTTACAGGTTCAGCTCAAGAGGTCAGTGGACTTGCCCAGCTCACCCAGCCTGGATGGGAACCCAGGCAGCTCTGACTCCAAGGCCTGTGCTCAGCCTCTCCTTGGTCCTTGTCCTCCTGGGCTTGTCCTCTGCCTCTTCCGTTCTGCAGGCTCAGGCCCATCCACGATGAGCTGACTTTTCTCTGGGCAGTGCTCAGAGGTGTCAGAGAGATGTCCTCAGCTGGGGGACAGTTTGCTGCTTAGGGACCCTGACAGTGCAGGATAAGGGTGAAGGAGAGGAAGAAAAGGGAGGGGGCCAGTGTGTGTGTCTGTGTGAAGTAAAGTGATGGGGGCCGGTGGACATAACCAGGCCTCGGCTCAAATTTCAGCGAGTTCTGGGGCAACGTGTATGGGATGGAGCTGAACAGCCCAATACCTGGTTTTGGAGTCAGACAGATCTGGGTTCAAACTCTGGCTTTGCTCTTCGTCTGTGTGGCCTTGGGCACATGGCTTAACCTCTATGAGTCTCCATTTCTCGTCCACCAAGAGAGAGTGCAGTACTGAGTTAGGACTGATGAGCACGTGCTAGGCCCTGCGCAGGTACTCCGTTCAAGGCCCTCCCCGCCTCCCTGCTCTGCAGGTAGTGAGGTTCTTGCTGGTGTGTTCTGTGAACTCAGTAGGGGCTGGCTTCCGTCAGGTGAATGTGAGTGGGGCTGGGGAGACTCTGGGCTGCCACCTCTGCCTCAGGTAGAACTCAGCCTGACTTCCCTTCCTCTCCTTGTCCTGGGCTCACCAGGTCTCAGTTGCTTCAGCTGTAAAATTGGGATTCGTGGCGTTGGGAAGATTCAGTGAGGTGATGAACATTGGGGCTTGGTCTAGGGCAGGTGGAAGGTCTCAGTGAATGATTAGGACTTTTCCTCTAAACAAGATGGGACTAGAGCAGGTCACTTTCCCTAGAATCTAGCATCTCACAGGCTGGGAGGTTAGAAAAGGAATATTTTCCAGAAGGACTTAAAGAGGAATGAGCAGGGAGATGTGGTGTTTGGATCATGTCCAGGTCTGGGTGGAGGTGGAGGGGAGGATCCTCTTATCCAGGCTCCTCCAACCCAGGAGCAGGCCTCCTCAAATCAGTCCAGGAAGACTTCCTGAAGGAGGCATGAGAAGGGGGAAGGGAGCTGACAGCAGGAAGAGCCATCACTACCTCCCACACGTGTCAGCCCACCTGTGCTCAGCAGCGGTTAGAAGTCTCAGCCCTGCTGAGCATGACCTCACCATCAAAAGTTAAAATAGACCTCTCTGTCCCAACTAAGGTAGGGGTGTCTGGGTGACTGGGGGAAGGGAAGAAGGAAATGAGCTCAGTGACCCCCAGAATAGTTTGTCTAGGAAGAGGCCGAGTTTGGATTTTAGGGAAGGGACTCTGCATTTCCTGAACACCTTCTGAACGCTGAGCCACAGGTTGAGTGCTTTACAAAAGTTATCTCCTTTAATCCTTACAACAGCCCCTGGCGGTGGGTATTTTCCACCCCATTTTACAGAGGAGGAAACTGAGGCTCCTAGATGTGGAGCATTTCCTCAAGTCACACAGCGAGCCCGTGAAGGAGCAGGGAGATTCACGCCTGGGTCTCTGACCTGTGCCCCAGTGCCCCAGCCCTGCCTCTGCCCAGCCCTAACAAGGAGAGAGGCCACTTCCGGGCCAGCCCAGCTTCTGGGCATAATTGAGGCCGGGTGGCAGTGGGGTGGAGAGGAGCAGATGGGTCTGTGGTTTGATTTCCCCAGCAGGTGTTTCCCAAGCTTGGCGGGAACAGGGAGGGGGAGCAGGGGGACCTCAGCTGCTTGTCCTTAAGACACAGGGGAAGGATTCATTGTCTGCCCCTCTCAGCAAAGAAAGAATGGCAAATAGAGTCTATTCAGGAGGCCCTGGGGCCCTTGAGCTGGCGCCCAAACGGCGGGGTGGGGGATGTTTGCACTGCTTCCCGATGTGGACACCTCCCTGGGGTGTGGCACTGAGCCAGGAAGTCCCCTGGGCCTGGGCGGATGCCCAGCCCCACCCTGATAAGGGCCAGCTGTGAGCCTGTGATGGGCACCCAGTCTGGCTGAGCCAGCTGCTTCTGCAGTGGAGGTGCGGACGCTCTCCCCAGCCTGATGTGCTTTAGGCCCTCCCCTCTCCTTCCTCCCTGTATCATCCTGGGGGAGGGGGGTAGAGAGGCGGGTGTCGGGTCCAGTTATTAAGGAAGCCTGTATTAAAACCCAGACTGGCTTTGGTAGTCTCAAGTGCCTGGGCCTCGGAAGATGGGAGTGTTGTGTGCCCCTCAGAAATAGGACTTCCTTCCCCTGAAAGCTCATTTTTCAGGTCACTGATATTTCCTTACCAGGTACAGTGACATTTTTCACCCAGGACTGGTGGCAAATTGAGGCAGGCGGTGGCTGCTGGTGGCCTCAGTGCTTTGGCCCCAAGTCGGGGAGAAGCTAAAGGACGAATGATTCTCAAACTCTGCTTCTCTCCCCTCTCTCTCCCCAAGGCCAAAAGGAAGCTGGACCTGGAGGGGATCGGGAAGCCTGTGGTCCCTGAATTCCGGACTCCCAAGCGGAAATGCATTAGAGTGGATGGCCTCCCCAGCCCCAAAAGTAAGCCACGCCAATGGGTTATCTAAGGGCAGGCTCAGGAGACTGGAGGTGGGGTGGGGAGGGGCAGAGGGCAGCAGCCCTGCCCAGATCACCAGGGCTAATATCTGTAGCACACTTTCTGGTTTACACAGCAGTTTCCTGTGCCTTCTCACTGGATCCTGCCAGGCAGGTGGATTATCCCCCCTTTTACTGATGAGGCAACTGGAGACTCAGAGTTTCAGTGACTTACCCAAGGTCACACTGCTAGTCAGTGGAGTCAGGACCAGAGCCCAGTTTCTGCCTCTTGATATTTTCGGTCAATATTCTGGTTTGGGAGGGAGTTTAAGCAACAGCGTTAGGGAGGAATTCTAATTCGGGGGGACAGAGACCTAATAAAGAAGGTATGTTATTGGGTGGTAAGCTTGAGGGTCTGGTCAGGACTCTGTTCTCACCTGACTGGTCACTCCTCTTCTGTGAATCTTAGCTGTCTCATCTGCAAAGCAAGGTGCAGCTAGATCAGGAATAGCAAGAAAGTTTCCTCTCCAACTGATTAGTAGAGGCTGCCCAGAGCTCTTTATTGAAGGACCCCAAGTGCGCTAATCAGTTAGTAATGTCTGCCATGAATGCAAAAATTGACAACACTGTCTGTGTGCCAAATACTTGCTGTCTATCTATTAAGGGATTCTAAAGTCCCCTTCTAGAGGAATCTGAGACTCTCTAAAATTCAGTTTCCACAACTAGTTTAGCCATTAACTTGCTATATGACTTGCAAGTCACTAGATTGCAAAAGTCTTCTTGTGGTTTAAGATGCTGCAGCTGAGATGTGGTCTTGTGACATCGACCTCATTAAGAAAGGGACCTTTTTCATGAACCTGCCACATGTGACATAATAGGACTGATTCCTCTCAGATAATCATTGCATGACACATAGAAAAAAAGAGCAAGTCTGTATGTCAGGGCTGTATGTCAATTATATCTCAATAAAACTGGAAGGGAAGAAAAAAACATGTCTATAAACATGTTCTTGTCATTCCCTCCCTACCCTAATTCCAAATTCATCACATAACTGGCAGGATAGGGTAATGGTTAGGAAGGGAGACTCTGGAGCCAGACTGCCTGTATTTAAGTCCCAGCTTTGCCACTTTCTAGCTGAGTGAGTTGAGCAAGTTACTTAATCTGTCTGTGCCTCAGTATTCTCACCTGTAAAATGGGGATGGTTACACACCAAACTTATAGGGTGCCGTAAGGATTAAATTTGTTGTATATGGAAAGTGCTTAGAACAGTGAGCTACACACAGTAAGCATTTGTTGTTAGTGGTGGTGGCGGTATGGCTGCCCTGAGCTTTGGTGGAAAGGTGCGAACCAAGAGTTAGAATATTTGGTTTCCAGCCTCGACGCTGCCCCTAATTGTGAAACCTTAAGCAAGTCACTTTGCCTCTCTAGTTATCAGATTCCCTGTTTGAACAACAGGGTGGTGAATGACCCCCTCCCTCCCAGTGCTCTGGAAAGTGGGTGCTTACATGAAGGGTGTAAACTGGAAAGTGGGTCCAGGTCAATGGAGGAAGTTCCCCAGGGGGCCCTCTCTGAGCAATGGCTGAGCGCCTTTCCTCGTCAGCCCCCAAGTCGCCTGGGGAGAAGACTCGCTATGACACGTCGCTGGGGCTGCTCACCAAGAAATTCATTTACCTCCTGAGCGAGTCTGAGGATGGGGTCCTGGACCTTAACTGGGCTGCTGAGGTGCTGGACGTGCAGAAGCGGCGGATCTACGACATAACCAATGTGCTGGAGGGCATCCAGCTCATCCGCAAGAAGGCCAAGAACAACATCCAGTGGGTGTGAGTGCCTGGGCTGGGGCCGATGGCACCAGTGAGTGCGCGTGCTGTGGGTGGAGCCAGGGGCAATATCCTGAGGTTGTGAATGTAGGGGGCGGGCCTGAGAGCAACATCCAATGGGCACAAGCGCTGACGGGGAAATGAAGGGCAACATCCAATAAGCTTACACGCTGCGGGTGGAGCCAATGTATTTACGAGGGGGACGGAAGAGCAGGTGTATATGCTGAAGTAGTATTAGGAGAGCATGGCAGGGTCAGAGAATGATTTATAGGACGTGTAAAGGCTAAGAGGACCCCAGATCCTCTTCAGTCAGGGGTCCCAATATTGCCCTCTTCTAACTTAGGGAAGTCCTCTGGGATCTGCGCAGTAGTAACCCAGCCTCCTTCCAGCTGAGATATAAGTACTACAGACTCCGTTCCTCACTTCTATAAGGTCTTAAAGAACAGACCTGCAACCCCTGGCGTGAACTCTAAGAGAACGCAGGCAGAGAAGTCAGGAGTGAGGTCACTCCAGCTCCCTGCCATTTGGGGGAGCCTGGGGCATAGGGTGGGTAGAGTTGAAAGCCCCCCAAAAGTGGTGTCAGGCCCTGACTTGTTTCTTTTCCCTAGCACAAATGACCTAGTGCTTAAGTCACTTGCTTTCTTTCCCTTGTTGGGTTCCCTAGCCCAACCCCCAAACATCAAGTTCCAATCCCTGGCAGCTCCCTGGGAGCTAGGCAGGACCACTGATTTGTACAAGCCAGAAGGCACCATCATAGACCATGTGAATGGCCTCTTCCTGGAGTTTTGCCCACATCGTCTGTGCAGCTTTGCACAGCAGCCCTGGGGTTGGGGTCCCTGCATGTAGACTGAGACTGACACTGGGGGACTGCTCTGTCCCCAGAGGCAGAGGACTGTTTGAAGACCCCACCCGGCCTGGGAAGCAGCAGCAGCTGGGGCAGGAGCTGAAGGAGCTAATGAGCATGGAGCAGGCCTTGGACCAGCTCATCCAGAGCTGCTCTCTGCACTTCAAGCACCTGACGGAGGACAAGGCCAACAAGAGATATCCTCTTTGGTTGGGAGGAAGGGGTCCGGGAGCAGGGGGCCTGTTGCATGCTCATAACTACCCAGAGTTGATGCAGTACCTCCCTGCAGGGACTGATCCACCCTAGGGGTCTCGCATATCTGTTTCTTCCTTCCTCAGTGGCTTTTCCTCTTGGGTCTCTTGAAGTTACTTTCTCATTATAAAAATAAGACAAGTACATTTCTGTAAATCTGGAAAATGGAGAAAAGAAAAAAGCTGCCACCCGAACACAACCATCATTCCTTAGCTACACACAGGGTGTGTGTTATTTAAATACTGTGTGTACCTGCTGTATACAACGTTTTATATTCTGCTTTTCTCCACTTAGTGTACTACCATAGGTGGTTTTTATGTTGTTACATGTCCTTCCTAACTATTTGGTTGGTCCACGTGAAATTGCTGATATTGCAGTTTTGTATGGTTTAACATCATATATATTTTTGTTTGTTTGTTTGTTTTTGTTTTGCCACACCGCACGGCTTGCAGGATCTTACTTCCCCGACCAGGGATCGAACCCGTGCCTCCTGCAGTGAAGTGCAGAGTCCTAACCACTGGACCGCCAGGGAATATTTAAATGGTTTGAGAATGTCCTACTCAGACCACTATGGTTTGTTGATAAGGCCTAGAATGGGCATTTAGATCAATGCTAGATTTCTGTTTTATAAAGCGACATTGTGACGAATATCTTTATTTATTTTTATTTTTTTATTTTTTGGCTGCGCTGGGTCTTTGTTGCTGTGCCCTGGCTTCTCATTGCAGTGGCTTCTCTTGTTGCGGAGCACGGGCTCTAAGCACGCGGGCTTCAGTAGTTGCAGCACATGGGCTCAGTAGTTAAGGCACGTGGGCCCTAGAGTGCGCGGGCTCAGTAGTTGCGGCACCCGGGCTCTAGGGTGTGCGGGCTCCAGTAGTTGTGGCGCACGGGCTTAGTTGCTCTGCAGCATGTGGGATCTTCCCGGACCAGGCCTCGAACCCGTGTCCCCTGCATTGGCAGAAGGATTCTTAACCACTGTGCCAACAGGGAAGTCCCAAATATCTTTATAGATAGAAACTTTTCTCAAGTTTTTTACTTATTTCCCTAGGTTAGATTCCTAGGATTGAAACAATGAGGTCAAAGAGCATAGACTTTGCAATGGCTTTACATATACTTTTTGCAAATGGTTGGACCATCTAATTGGTATTTGGATCTGACCTTGTATTTCTGGAAGGATAGTAGGCATTGTGAGAAATATAAAGAAATAAGACATGTCTTCCTGCCCTCTCAGAGCTAAAAATCTAGCTTGGTAGATGAAGCCTTTATGTAAAAAGCTGATATAAGGCAGCCTTTTTTTTAATGATTCATACCCCCATTTCTAAAGGGGTCCAAGGTAGTTTATGAGATTAAAAGAACAGGTTACAGTTTTGGGGTGTTCAAAGTCTTTGAGAGGTGGGTTAGATCCCTTCCGGGTAGGCCGGGAGTTTTAATTTTGACCAGACAGTCACTTCTCTTGACTCTCCTGCCCCTACACTGGCCTACGTGACTTACCAGGACATCCGTGCTGTGGGCAGCTTTAAGGAGCAGACGGTGATCGCTGTCAAGGCCCCTCCGCAGACGAGACTGGAAGTGCCTGACAGGAGTGAGGTGAGAGGGGAAGCATTTAGTGGAGAGCAGGGTTAGGAACATTCCAGACAGCTCTGCAGGTTCCGTTCCTGGCACTGCCTAGTCCGAAGCTTCCCTGGTCCATGCTGGTGGCCATGGCAAGACTGATGGTCTCCAAGCTGGGGCAGAAGTGGCGGAAGCTGGAAAGGGCATCAGGCATTAGGTACCAGCCGGAGAAAATCTCTGTTCCTGGTTCGTCTCCGCATCCCACCAGCCCCTGCGTTCCCATTGCTCACGCACAGCAATGTCAGTACTCACAGTAATCCTTCCATGTTAACCTAGTTTAAAGACAAAAATTCTTACACTCTCTATGAGGCTGTCTGTGCTCTGACCTCACCCACCTCCTCTCGCATGCTGACCCCCTTCTGTCTCTACTTCAGCCACACTGAACTGCCTGCCGTTTCCCCACCACACTAAGCTTGACCTCAGTACAAGACCTTCTCACACACTATTCTCTCCAGCCGAAGTGCTCTTCCCTCTCTCTACCTGGTTTACGGCTATTCATCCTACAGGTCGCAACTTGAACATCACCTCCTCAAGAAGCTTCCCTGATTACCTCCAGACTTCATAACCACGTGTTCTTTTCCATCGCATTAACCTCCATTTGCCGGGATATATTGGTGATTACGTAATTATGTTCTGCTTCATCTGTTACAGTGTAACCTCCACAAAGCCATGTTCCACCCATGTGGTACCCCCAGCCCAGAGTCTGATAAGGGCTCCAGAAATAATCTGTTTAGTGGAAAAGCATTAAGCTATATAAGGTCCGTAGGGGCAGGCAAAGGGACTGCCTGGGCGCAGGCGTGGACACCTGAATGCGATCGGCAGCGGCATGTGCGTTGCCAGTTGTGGCTCAAGCTGCGGGTACGAGGTGGGCAGGAGGCAAGGGCAGGAAAGCCAAGTGTCAGTCTCTTGGTTACAAATAACAGAAAGCCAAGTCCGACTGGCTTAAGTGAGGGGGACCCGGGGGGAACCAAGTGACAGGTCCAGGGGGAGATTTGGGGATTGCCGGCAAGGCTGGATGCAGAGGCTCAAACCGTGTCGTAAAGGTGGCCTCACACTCCATCTCACTCTGCCATTTTCTGGCCAACTCCGTTCCCAGGTGGACTCTCCCCTTACCGTGGCAAAGATAGCTTTTATGATACCAGCTCAGGCCTGAGAGTGGGGGAGGAGTGATTGCCCAAAGGAAAATCAAGGCACTCTCCCTAAAAGAAGGGGGTCTTGGGGCCAGACAGATGTCTACCACATGGGGCAGGCCCAGCACCCAGCTCAGGAGCCGAGCGTGCTCATATGGACGGTGGGAGCCTCATGTGTCCGTCCATACCCACTGAGCCATGAGTAAGTCCAGCTGCCCAGAGCCATGACCTGGCTTCTCTTCCTTCTCCAGGAGAACCTGCAGATATATCTGAAGAGCACGCAGGGGCCCATCGAAGTCTACCTTTGCCCAGAAGAGGTGCAGGAGCCCAACAGTCCTGCCAAGGAGCCCCTCCCCTCCACCTCCGCCCTCAGTCCCAGCCCTGACCCCACCCAGCCCAGCAGCAGCATCAACCCTGGAATCACGGAATCCACGGCATCCTCAGGTGAGACCCTCTGTCCAGAGGGACAAGGGATGCCGAGAGGGACCAGCCTTAGAGTTTCCCTCTTCCTTGTCAGCATTTGTTGGGTACCTACCTTCTACCCAGCAGCAGGGGATACAGTCCTTCTCCCACACACGTGTGCATTGCCCTTTACACTTTATAAAGCACATGCACGTTCCTTGTCTCAGTGGGGAGACTGTTGCTGCTCTGGGCAGAGGAGCGCCTGGGTTTGAATCCCACCTCTTCCACTTACCAGCTATATGATCTTGGACAAATTACTTTACCTTTCTTTGCCTTAATTTATGCATCTGTATTTTGGGCATAGTAATTAATAGTATCTACTTCATAGTTTGTGAACATTAAATGAGTTAATATAGGTAAAGCATTTAGAACGGTGCCAGGCAATAACTGTTAGCTATTATTATCATTATTACGGCCACCGCCACTAGTACTGCTACTTCTGTAACAGCTCCTAACGGCAGAGCTCCTAACACTCAATAAGCCCATAGTAAATGGAAATTATAGATTTTCTGAGGAAGGCTCAGCACTTTCTTAGGAGATAATAACTAAGGTGTTTTAACCACGACTGTGTACCAGGTACATCCATTATCACATTACTCCTCACAGCGGTTCTTGAGGTAGGTTTTATTGTTCCCAGTTTAGAGATAGATAAACTGAAACAGAGGTGATGGGACCTGCCCAAGGCCTCCTAGCTGGGAGGCAGCAGAGCTGTGTCTCGAACCTTGGTCTCCACACTCTAGCCCAGGGCTCTCTCCACGAGGCACAGAACAGATCAAGGAAGGACAGTGGCTGGGAGGTGGGTGGTAGAGCTAAAAGCTGTCTATGCCGGGCAGGAAGTAGTATGAGGCCGTTGCCAAGGAGTAAAGAGGTGGGAGAGTCCCTGAGGTCTCCCCAGGGAGACTCCCTGAGGTCTCCCCAGGGAGACTGGGAGTTGGACAGGAGTAGAAATGGGAGCCTATGAAGGCCCCTCCCCCAGAATGGTTTTTGCCCTTTACTGAGATCAGGTTAGATCGGCAGGATCCTTCGAGGCCATGTAGGCCAGTGTTCCGCTTTTGTTTTCTTAGCAGCAGAATTCCCCTAAATAGAGCCCTAGTGTTTTAAACAAATGCAGAGCTAGAACTGGTCTGGTGGAAGAAGCTTTTTGTGTGTGTGGTGGTGGAGGCAGGTGTCCACAGAACCCAGATTGCATTCCATTTCTTTAACTCAAGGGTTAATAAAACTATTGCCTGCAGGCCATATGACCCATGACCTAAGAATGGTTTTCACATTTTTAAAGAGTTGGGGGTTCGGCGTAGGGCAAGTGACGGTGTGACAGAGACCATACGTGTCCTGCAAAGCCTAAAATACTATCTAGCCCTTTACAGAAGTTTGTTGACCCCTGATTTAACTCAACACTTCATTTTACACATGAATAAACTGAGGCCCAGAGAGGGCAAGTGACTTTCCTAAGGTCACACAGCAAGTTAGTGGCAGAGCTCAAACAAGAGCCCAGACTCCTAGTTCTTCTCTAGCCATCTCTCCTGTGTTCCAGCCCAGTCCCAGGACCAGGGCTGTCCCTGAACCGACCATCTGTCCCTCCGGGAACCTCCCAGTGCCTATCTCCCAGTCCAGACCTGTGCCCCACCCTGTTCTCTCTCCTCCTCCCACGCTCTGCTTTCTCGCTCCACTGTCAACATGTGCACGGCTCTCCAGAGTTAGAACCTTCAGTTGTCATCTGAGACCTTGGGCAGAAGTGGAGGACCCTACCTCATAAGCAAGGACAAGGATTTTACCTCAGTTGTACAAGTCAAGAGGCTGAGGCCCGAAAAGCCTAGATAGAGGCTTACGGAACAGTAGGCGGAGGGGCCAGCCCGGAAGTCAGCTCTGTGCCAGGGCCCATGCCCTTGCTGCCTCTCTTCACCCTGGCCACGTGGTCTCTTAGTGATGTCCCTGCTGAAAGGAGCAGGAGGAAGTTTTCCAGAAGGTGTACACACACACACATGCACTCGCACGTGCTCCATGTTCTGGCCTAAGCAGGGTCATTCTGAGATACAAGCACCAAGGGCCTGGTCCAAAGAGGAGGCCACTACAGTCTTAGGACCCAGGTTCCCATCCTAGTTCTGGCGCCACCAGGGGAATCATTCTTGTTTGGGGACCTCGTTTCCCTCATCCGTAATGGGACGAATCTGAACCTGAGTCATTGAACATCTCTCCGGGCTGTGACTTTCTGACTTAAAACTACATGTGGCTGAGGGCACAGGAGCTGAAGCTGGGACACTCGGGTGTGAGTCTGCATCTCACCTCCTTTGATGGGGTGACTGTGGGGGAGTCACTTTAACCCCTCCGAGCCTCTGTTCCCACGTCTGCAAAAAGGGGGACACTAAATAAAACTTCCTCGTGATTATTGGGTGCGTTTCAGGTGATGATACAGCGTGAATGTGACTTTTTAAAAGCTTGTGTGAACTGGACACCTGTTATGTGTGGGTTTGGAGATATTTAAGTGAACATGAGCCATTCAGGGTGCAGTGGAGGCACAGATGTTACAAAGAGCAGTTCTCTTCTGGATGTGATAAACAGTGAGACAGAGAAAGAGGGAGAGAGAGAGGATGGAGGGATGGATGGAGGGATGGATGGGAGGGGTCGGACCTGAGGTAAAGGCTCTCACATGTGATAGCTCAGTTACTGCTTCCACAACTCAGGGTGGTGGGTCCTTATTTTTCCTACTGGGAAAACTGAGGTGCCGGGTCCTGGGGACTGAGCCCCCAGCCTCTTCCTCACTCCCAAGCCAGGCCTCGTACTCTAACACACGCAGGCCTCTGCGATGTGCTAAACAAACATTTGATTTTTTTTTCATTCAAATACTACATTTAATTGGCTTCTTTGAGCTTCAGTTTCCTCATCTGTAAATAGACATAACAACAGTGCCTCCCCCTGGGGCTTCTGGAGTGTCCAAGGAGGTGAAACAGGCCTCTCCTTGAGATCAGAGCTGACGGAGTAAGCCCTTGGGAAATGGGAACTATTTTTGTTTTGAAGGACAGCCTGCAGACCAGCTGTTCTTTATCTGCACTTACCATTTAAGCCTCTCAACAACCAGAGGCAGGTATAATCATCATCCCCATTTTAGGGGTGAGGAAACGGAGACCTATGAACGTTGTCGCTTGCCCACAGTTACTCAGCTAGCTCGAGGTTGATCAGGCCGTCTGGCACACTGACATGGTTGTATTTTCAAAGCAATGCTTGGCTGGTAAGGAACGACCCAGATGGTGAGATTCTGGGCGTCAGGGTGTATTTGGCAGGGAATTTCCGGCGCCCTGCTCCACATGCCTGTGTAGGGAATCACGTCCTTACCTCTGAATGGAAATGAGCTGGTGTACTGAAGAGTAGGTGATGGCCAGTGTGTCTGGAGAGGTGAGCGTGAGCTATGGGAGGGAGGCGGGAGAGGGACCAGGAAGGAAGGCCGGGACCAAGTTGCGCCGGGCCTGCCCAGTCCTGGTGGGAACTTGGATTTTATTCTAAGCCACTTTTTTTTTTTTGGCCACGCCACTTGGCACTTGGGATCTAAGTTCCCCGACTAGGGATCGAACCCACGCCCCCTGCATTGGAAGCACGGGGTCTTAACCACTGGACCGCCAGGGAAGTCCCTCTAAGCCATTTTTAAGTCACAGCACAGACTGCAAGGGCCAAGAGTCGAAGCAAGGTGACTGGTGGGAAGGCTTCTGCAGGGGCCTGGGTGAGAGGAAGGGGCGAGCCGCAGATCACAGCAGCGGGACTGAAGAGAGATGGGCAGCTTAGAGGGTTGATTTGGTTGTGGAGGTGACCGAACCTGCTGCTGGGTCAGATGCGGGGAAATGGCAGGATTACAGGTGATTCTTGGGCCTTCTGGCCTAAGCAACTGAGTGGGCGGGGATTCATTAAATACAATGGGGGAAGATTCAGGTTTGGGGGAAGCCCGGGAGTTTGGTTTTGACGTGCTGAGTTCCGACCTAGCATAGCCATCAAGTAGAGATGTAGCAGGAGCCCAGAGCCTGGGGGGGCGGGGGGGGGGTCTGTGCCAGAGGCATCCACTTGGGGGCAGTAGATCTGGAGACGGATTTCAAGCCATGGGGCCCGCTGAGATCACCTGGCGAGGAGTGCAGCCAGAGGAGAGAAGAATCGGAGGATGGAACCCCTGGGCTTCAGGGTTTAGAAGTTGAGAAGACGAGGAGGATCCAGGAAAGGAGACCAGGAAGAAGCAGCCAAAGAGGTAGGAAGAAAACCAGGAAAATCTGGTACCTCCGAAGCCAAGTGAAGATGTTTCAAGAAGAAGGGTGTGAACGACTGCATCAGATTCTGCTGGAATGTCACATGGGATGAGGCCAGAGAACTGACCCCTGGATTTAGCAACATGGAGGGCACTGGTTCAGACAGACCCCAGGTTGGAGTGGGTTGAAACGTGGATAGTGGTGGGGAAGTAGGGAGTGAGCACGGGTAACTCTTAAGAAACTTCACTGTGAAAGGGAGCAGTACAATGGGCTGGTAATTGGAGAGAGTCATGAGGTCAGGGGAGAATGCTCTTTAAAGATCAGAGTTATTAGGGACTTCCCTGGCAGTCCAGTGGTTAAGACTCCGTGCTTCCAATGCAAGGGACGTGAGTTCGATCCCTGGTCGGGGAACTAAGATTCCACATGCTGCATGGTGAGTCCAAAAAAACATAATAAAGATAAGAGTTATTAGAGGATGTCTGTGTATTGACAGGAATGATCTAGGGGAGTGAGAGGAATTGATGATGCAGGAAAAAGACATAGTGACTTCAGGGGCCAGGACCTTGATGGTGAAAGCGGGTAGGGTGACTGCAGAAGCTGGGGGTGGGTGTGGAGACAGGAGAGGGGAGGGGAGAGAGTGTGGGTGAAGGAAGGGGGCTGCTGGAGCTGGGGCGGGAAAGGGCAGGGTGTCCTGTGCTGTCAGGCGTGAGCCAGGGTAGGAGAGACCAGAGGCTGTTTTTGTTCTCGGAGGTCTGACCGGAGGCTTTCGGGCACCAGCATCAGACATAACCCTTGTCGATTTGTCTCCAGCACCAGCGCTGACGTCCCAGCAGGTCCTGCCACCACTCCCGCCGTCCCTTGTCCCCCTGGAGGCCACCGACAGCATGCTGGAGCTGCCACACCCACTCCTGCAGCAGACAGAGGACCAGTTCCTGTCCCCGACACTGCCGTGCAGCTCCCCTCTGATCAGCTTCTCCCCGCCCTTGGACCAGGACGACTACCTGTGGGGCCTGGACGGCGGGGAGGGCATCAGTGACCTCTTCGACACCTATGACCTTGGGGACCTGCTGATTAACTGAAAGGCCCCTGCCTGCGCCCCGGCAACCCCTCCAGTCTCTACCTCCTCACAGGCAGACTGACAGGCCCTCTGCCTGCACAGGATGTGACACGAGGTGCTGCCCTCAGGGTATGGGGGTCCCCCCTTTTCCTTTCCTACCTACCACCTGCCGGCCAGTGCTGTCGGGGGAATGTGGAGGATACGGGGAAGGAGCCTGTCAGGGGTTGGGTCCTGTCCTTCTTCATGGAAACTGGGCCTGGGAAGACCCAGCCAGTCTTCTGACCTCTGATCTCTCATGTGAAGGGCCACAGGGGAGGTGACCAGGTCCAAGGAGAGTTCCCGCAATTGCCTTTAGAGGGGCAATTAGGACCCTCAGTTTATCAAGAAGCACTTAATGCCTTTGTATTTATTTCAGGTTGAGTATTGTTTGTTTGCCTTCCCTGAGTTTTAGCAGGGAGGTTGTTCTAGTTCCTAGGAAGACGTCTCCTCAGACAGGTCCAAGGGCAGGCCGGGGCTTGTAGGGGCCCAGGCCAACTCCCTGACTCCCCCCAGCAGTGGGGGACTGGGCCTCAGGGGCCGTCCAGTCTGCTGGAATGCCAGTTGCACTTCAGCCTCCTAATTCTCTCGAGCGGGGGCTGCAGGATTCCTGGTCTCCTCTGTCCCAGAGCTGGTTCCAGGGAGTCAGCCCAGAAGAGCTCCCGGGGAAACTGGGGCACGAACATGGAAGCAGCTGTCCGCTGCTGTGGGCATCTTTCCTCCATTGTTGCCTCTTGCTGGGACAGGGGCTGTTTTACACTGAGGACCTGGGCGGTAGAGACAGGCCCGCTAAGGACAAGGGTGAGCAGAAAATAAGAAACTGCCAGGAAGCACCTCTGCTGGGAGCTGCTGGTATCGTCCTCCCCTGCCCTGGAAGGATTTTTTTTGCCGCATCTGTTGAAGGGGGTGATTCTTTAAGGACCTCCCCTTCCCCCCAGCTCTCACACAGACCCCCGGGGACAGAAGTGACCACGGCTAGGTGGCATCACAGGATGCTGAAGGGGTGACAGGGAAGGGGCTTCGTGGCAGACCAGACATTGGCAGCTAATGGGGAGACGGGCTCATGTTACTTCTTCCGGCTTAGGGTCCTAAGAAGGTCTTTTGGCCTCACCCCATCCCCCAGAGACTTGACCATCCCACATTGTCCCCATAGCCCAGCTGGGTATGGGGCAGTCAGCTCTCCTCCCCCGCCCAGCTTGGGGTGGGTGGGGGGCTCTGGGCTGAACCAAGGCTGTACCTTCCTGAGAGAGGCAGCCAGGGGTGGTGGTCTGAGAGACCCACCACCCACCCTCAGGGAGCTCGGTTTCCTCAGGGGCTCAGCTGGGCAGCACTTTTATTTTTTTAAGTTTGTAGCATTAAGTTGGTCTCAAATATGAAGTTGGCTCCGTTGGATTGCTCCTGAGCCGACCTACTGGCTTCTGAAGCTTGGAAGGTGGGCTTCTTTGGGGGTGGGGTCCAGTGTGAGCTAATGCCCAGCCGGGGACAGTCAGGCCTTGTCATTTGCTCAACTTCCTGGGTCCCCAAGTTAGTGCCCTCTCAGGAATGGTCACAGATACCCTGCTCTATAAACAGGGCTAGTTTTTTTATGCTTTACAGAAGTGACTTTGGTCTCTACTCTATAAACACTCACAGGGGTCTCAGCAGAAGGCAGTTTTGAAGCCCAGCATGCCTAGGGCCAAGGGACCACCTTGGCCCTTGGGTGGGGGGAAGGGGTGCTGCCTGGGATCTGGTTTGGGGCGGGTGGGGCTGGAGATGGCATGGCTGTTGTGAGGTCTCTGCTGGGCTGCCATCTAGCCATGCGCCATCATATCTGAGGACAGAGCTGTCTGACTTCCATGCCTTGGGCTCTGTCTAGAGCTTTCTCCTAGAATTAAATCATAGAAAAGGGAAATGAATTTAATGGTGAAGTCCAGCCAGAATTGAAGCTCATTCCCCAAAGCCCAGCCAAAGGTCTGGACAGAGAGGCTGTCCCTTGGGCCCATGGCCTATGTCCAGAGCAGCTGGCGACCCCGCCATCCTGTCCCCTCCACACCTGTCCTGGCCCAGTGGCGGGATCACCAGGCCAAGCCTCAGGCTTGGTGTAGGAAACAAGCTTGTGCCTCTTTCTTCCTGATGATGCCTGAAACCTCCCAAGTTCCGTCAAGTACTTTAAGAAGCATTTTGAGTGGAATTCCCTTCAGGGCCCAGGTAAACTTTAAAACCAGGGTAGAAGAAAAGCCAGTTTCTTTCTGAGGTAAACTGTTCCTGCCAGGAAATTTCCCAGCTGCTCTGGCAGCCCCCACTCCACCCCCGTCACTCGTGTCCCCAGGGGCATCAAAGGCTCAGGGACTCCCAGGAACCCAGTAGCATTAAATTGTGCAGTAGACGGGCTTCCCTGGTGGCGCAGTGGTTGAGAGTCCGCCTGCCGATGCAGGGGACACGGGTTCGTGCCCCGGTCCGGGAAGATCCCACATGCCGTGGAGCGGCTGGGCCCGTGAGCCATGGCCGCTGAGCCTGCGCGTCCGGAGCCTGTGCTCTGCAACGGGAGAGGCCACAACAGTGAGAGGCCCACGTACTGCAAAAAAAAAAAAAAAAAATTGTGCAGTAGAGTTGGAGATTCAGAGAGATTTCTTAAAACCAGAGTAGCATCTCTCCTCCACAGCCACGCTATGGTCTGAGCAGTGTGGCTACAGGGAAGACGAGGGGGAGGGCAGAGGGTGTTAAAACTGGCTGGAGCGTGGTTTTGACTTTATTTCCTCTTTCCAGGTGTTCAGCCTCAGTTCTGCGCCGTGTTTAGTTTTTAGTGAAAGAGTTTGGGTGCTCCTGCGTCCAAGCATTGCGTGGCTTAAAGCATGTGAAGTGAAAGACTTTTGGGGTTGTTTGCAAGCAGCTTTCTGGTTCTCATCACTGTGTCCTGAGGTCCCCACCTCATCCTAGGACCCTAGCCTACCATGGGGACCCTCGGTGAGCAGAAGCCCAGCCAGCCTGCTGGCTCCTGGGTAAGTGCTGAAGCCTTGCGTGTGGCACATGTGTCTAGAGGGACCCTGGTTTCTGTGCTGGGATTCCATGCGGGTCACTCACCTCTGGCCGGGTTTCTGGTTTTGCCGTGTGTCCTGCCTTGACGAGCACCGTGTAAGCCTCCACGTGTTGTGATGATTGGGCATTAAATGACAAACTTGGGCCCCTTGTCTCTGTTGTGCTTTCTGAAGGTCATTACCAAGTGTGGGTCTGGTCCTCCCAGGCCGGGGGTGGAGCCTGTTCTGACCAACTGGCTGATCTATGCCCAGAAACAGCCTCCCTTCCCCACGTTGGCTTAGTACCATGCCTGAAATCTCACCAATAAGACCCTGAAGTTAGCAGCACCCAGATCTAAACTGGGAGCCCCTGCCCTGCGTCTGCCTCCATCACCTCTCACCTGAGCAATTTCAGTAGCTTCCTTAATATTCTCACCGCTACCCATTCTTCTCCACCCCATCCTCTGTATCAGTGGTTCTCAAAGTGTGGTTCTCAAAATGTGGCCCTCAAACCGGCATTCCCTGGGAACTTGTGAGACATGCATATTCTCAGGCCCCACACCAGACCTTCTGAATAAGAAACTCAGGGGGTGGGACCCAGAATCTGTGTCTTAATGAGCCCTCCAGGAGATTCTAGTGCAGGTGAAGTTTGAGAACCATGACCCCACTAATCCAGAGAGATCCTTCTAAAACACAGCTCTCATCATGTCACTCCCCTTCTTAATGGGTGGCTTCTCTCTGCCCTCAGGATAAAGTGCCCTTTCACGTGGTGTGAACGTCCATTTCTAACCTTGCAACTGGCTTACCCTACCTTTCCAGCCTCACTGGCCACTCCTTCCCACCACCCATAGCCACACTGGACTTCTTTGTCAGTTCCTGAAAAACAACATGTTTTCCCCCTTCTCTGCAATTCACCTGGGCAGGCTCCTGCTTACTCTTTTTTTAATATAAATTTATTTATTTATTTATTTGGCTGAGTTGGGTCTTTGTTGCTGCACACGGGCTTTCTCTAGTTGCGGCGGTGAGCAGGGGCTGCTCTTTGTTGCGGTGCGCGGGCTTCTCATTGCAGTGGCTTCTCCTGTTGCCGAACACGGGCTCTAGGCATGCGGGCTTCAGTAGTTTTGACACGTGGGCTCAGTAGTTGTGGCTCGCGGGCTCTAGAGCGCAGGCTCAGTAGTTGTGGCGCATAGGCTTAGTTGCTCCGCGGCATGTGGGATCTTCCTGGACCAGGGTTCAAACCCATCTCCCCTGCATTGGCAGGTGGATTCTTAACCACTGCGCCACCAGGGAAGCCCTCCTGCTTATTCCTCAAGGCCCAGTTCAGTTTTTTTGTAGAGTTTTTCCTTGACACTAATATGTAGCCGTTAATACTTTGTACACGGATATGGCCATTTATGGGTTATTGAATACCTACTGTGTGCTAGGAACTGGGGAGATAGAGATAAATAAGAATAGTCCCCATCCTCAGATGCTCACAAGACACAGACACGTAAAAATATAATTACAGGGCTTCCCTGGCGGTCCAGTGCTTAAGACTCCATACTTCTACTGCAGGGGGCTCGGGTTCAGTCCCTGGTTGGGGAACTAAAGATCCTGCATGCCGTGCAGCATGGCCAAAAAAAATTACAAATGATGTGTCAGTTGCAATAATATACATTATAAGAGTTGGGAGGGGCAGTCATTAGGGAAGGCTTCCTGGAGGAGGTGATGCCCAAATTATGTCTTAACAGATAAATAAGACTAGCCCGGAGTAACGGTAAATGAGGGATGGGAGACTTCCTTCCAAGCAGAGCAATCAATACCTTCTGTCCTGCCATCCAGCAGACAAGGGTGGCATCACAGAGCACTGCCTGCTGCCCCAACTCTGCCAATTTGGAGCTCTTGCCCTGGGGAAACCTGCTGAGCCAAAGTGGTTGACACAGACCTTAAGGGCAGTGGGATCGGGAAACTAGGTCTGGGGGTCCTGTTAGACCACAGGGGACTGATTAATGAGGAGGGTCTTGAACATGACACCAAGATGTCAGTTTACATGGAGGGCATGAAGACAATCTCATCCATGTAAGCAAAGCAAGGGCTGAGGTTTGAGGCATTAGCATAGACAAAGGAACAAAAAAGACACCATTTTTTAAGCCTTCACATGTGTCTGGACACAGCGGTGTGCTCAGTCCTTCACATATGATAATTTCATTTAATGTTCACTTTATGAAGTCAGTGTTATTATTATCACCACTTTATAGATGAGGAAACACTCCGTTTGAATAAGTTCCCAGGTCACCCTTGTACTTTGCTCCTAGGGATGTAACATGGTAGAAGCTAGTTTTGAAGTTTGGCAGTTTCTCAAAAATAGAAAACTACCGTAAGACCCAGTAATTCCACTCCTAGGTGTCTGCTCAAGAGAAATGAAAACGTGTCCATGCAAAGACAAGACTTGCACATGAATGTTCATAGCAGCATAATTCATAATAGCCCAAATGGGAAATATCTATCAACCGGTGAAGAGAGAAACTATTTGATCTAGACAAAGGAATAGTATTCAGCCACAAAAAGGAATGAAGTACTGACGCAATATGGATGAGAGTGTCTTCAAAAACAATACGCTAAGTGAAAGAAGCTAGTCACAAAAGAGCACCTATTGTTAATTCCATTTGTATGAAATGTCCAGAATAGGCAAATCTATAGAGACAAAAAGTAAACTGGTGGTTGCCTGAGACTGGAGGTGGGAATGAGATGAACTGTAAATGGGCACGAGGGCTCTTCTGAATAGAAATGTAAAAATCCTCAACAAAATACTAGCAAACCAAATTTATCAACATATAAATAAGGATTATATACCATGGGATTTATCCCAGGAAGGCAAGGTTTGTTAAAAATCTGAAAATCAGTAATGGAATACACCATATCAATAGAATAAAGGTCGAAAATGATCATCTCCATAGATGCAGAAAAAAGCATTTAACTAAATTCCACACCCCTTCATGATTTAAAAAAAAAAACAAAACTCAGCACACTAGGAATAGAAGGAAACTTTCTCAGTCTGATAAAAAGCATCTATGAAAAACTCACAGCTAGCACCAGACTTCATTGTGGAATACTGAATGCATTTTCCCATAGACCAGAAACAAGACAAGGATGTCTACTCCCTCCATTTCTATTCAACATCGTACTGGAAGTTCTAGCCAGGACAATTAGGCAAGAAAATAAAAGGCACCCAGATTGGAAAGAAGAAAAACTAGCTTTATTTGCAGATAACATGATCTTGTGTATAGAAAATCCTAAGGAATCCATTAAAAAATATAAAACTAATAAATGAGTTCAGTAAGGTTGTAGGATACAAAATCAGCATACAAAAATAAGTTATATTTCTATACACTAGTAGTGTACAATGCAAAAAACAAAATTAAGAAAACAATTTCATTTAGAATAGCATCAAGAATAATGAAATACTTGGGAATAAATGTAACAAAAGCAGTACAAAACTTATGTTCTGAAAATTACAAAGCATTGTTGACAGAAATTAAAGAATATCTAAATAAGTAAAAGGACATCTCATGTTAATGGATTGGAAGACTTAATATTGTTAAGATGGCAATATTCCCTAAATTGGTTTATAAATTCAACCCAGGCTCCATCAAAATTCTAGCTGGTTTCTTGGCAGAAATCAATAAGCTGATCCTAAAATGAACATGGAAATCCAAGGGACCCAGAACAGCCAAAACAATCTCAAAAAAGAAAAAACATAGCGTTGGAGGACTCACACTTCCCCATTTCAAGGCTTATTACAAAGCTACAGTAGTCAATACAAGCACGAGGATAGATAGATGAACAGAATAGAATTTAGTGTCCAGAAATAAGCCCTCACATTCACAGTCAATTGTTTTTGCCAAGGATGCCAAGACAACTCATTGGGGAAAGAATAATTTTTTCAACAAATGGTTCTGGGACAACTGGATATCCATATGCAAAAGAATGAAGTTGAACCCCTAACACACACCATCTACAAAATTTAACTCAAAGACCTAAATATAAGGGCTAAAACTATAAAATGCCTAGAAAAAAGGCATAAATCTTCATGGCCTTGGATTAGGCAATAATTTCTTAGCTATGACACCAGAAGCACAAGCAACAAAATAAAAAAAATAGACAAATGTGACTTTATCAAACTTAGAAGTTTTTTTTGTTGAAAAGGACATCATCAAGAAAGTGAAAAGACAACCTACAGGATGGGAGAAAATATTTGTAAATCATATATCTAATTAGGGACTTGTATCCAGAATATAGAATGAACTCTTACAACTTAATGATAAATATATATATCACCAAACTAAAACAAAAATGTACAAAGGATATGAATAGACTATTCTCCAAAGAAGATATACAAATGGCCATTAAGTGCATGAAAAGCTTCACAACATCATTAGCCACCCATCAGGGAGATGCACATCAAAACTAAGAGATACCTCATACCTACTAGGATGGCAATAATCAAAAAGACAGATAATAACAAAGCTCCAGTGAGGATGTGGAGAAACTGGAGCTCTTATACACCGCTAGTGGGAACGTAAAATATGACAACCACTTTGGGAAAAAGTTTGGCAGTTCCTCAAAAGTTTAAACATAAAACCACGATGCAACCGAAGTAATTCCACCCCACATATACCCAAGAGAATTGAAAACGTATTCACACAAAAATTTGTGCACACATGTTCATCGCAGCATTATTCATAACAATCCAAGAGTGGAACAACTCAAATGTCTATCAATTGATGACTGGATAAATAAAATAGAGTATATTCATATAGTAATGGAACATTATTTAGCAAATAAAAAGACATGAACTACTGATATATGCTACAACATGAATGAACCTTGAAAACATGCTAAATGAAAGAAGCCAGACACAAATGACAGCATAGAATATTCTTTCATTTATATGAAATGTCCAGAGTAGGCCTATCTAGAGACTGAAAGTAGATGCGTGGTTGCTTAAGGCTTTGGAGGAAGGAGGAAGAGGAATGACTGCTAATGTACAGGGATTTATTGAGAGGGGGCAATGGAAATATTCGAAAATCGGTGTGGTGACGATTGCACAACTCCATGAATGCCCTAAAACCCGCTGAATTGTATACTTTAAGTAGTTGAATTGTATGGTATATGAATCTCAACAAAGCTATTGTTTTACAAGTGGACATAGGGACATGAAAATTTATGGTAATAGTTGTAGTTACTTGATACAATTTCTAGATATCAATGCACTGTACACCCGAAATAGGTGAAATTTAGATTATGTAACATATACCTCAATAGGGCTTTCCTGGTGGCGCAGTGGTTGAGAGTCCACCTGCCGATGCAGGGGACAGGGGTTCGTGCCCCGGTCCGGGAGGATCCCGCATGCCGCAGAGCGGCTGGGCCCGTGAGCCACGGCCGCTGAGCCTGCGCGTCCGGAGCCGGTGCTCCGCAACGGGAGAGGCCACAGCGGTGAGAGGCCCGCGTACCGCAAAAAAAAAAAAAAAAAAAAAAAAAAAAAAAAATATATATATATATATATATATATATATATATATACCTCAATAAAGTTATTTTAAAAAAAAAGAGTTTCCAGATAACACAGCCAATGAGAGGCAGAGCTGAAAATGTATGTGAAAGGGAAAATTTTCTAGAAAATAATAAATTTACCCAAACTGGCTCAAGAAGAAATACAAATCGTTAACTAGCTTGAATGGGCATTCAGGAGTTTCTGACTCCAAATGATACCAGAGCCAGATGGAGTTTACAAGTTTTATTAAACCTTAATCTTGAATTTACACATTTTTCAGAGAATGAGAAACAAAAGTCATTTAATGTGTTTCATGAGGCTAGGATAACCTTGATCCCCAAGCCAGACAAGGACAATGCAAGAAAAGAAAATGCCAGAGGAATTCTCTCAAACGTAGAGACACAAATCCTAAATACATATTAACCTGTTAAATATAGCCTTGTAAAATAAAAATAAATCACAGCCAACTTGGACTGACCCTAGGCATGCAAACATGTTGTCAGCACATTTGCTGCAAAACTCCAAGCTTTTCTTATGTGTAGAATATGAGTTAGAAATGCTACTTTTTTGGGAAGTTTTCCTAGGAATCTGTTCCTCATTTATTCATTCAGCAAACATATTTAGGTGCCTATTAAGTGCTGGGTGCTGTTCTGACACCACGCATAACACAAACTCCTGCCCTCAAAAATGGAAAGAAAGCATCTTTGCAATCCCCATGTTAACAAACTAAAGGAAAAACCCATGTAATCATCTCCATAGATACAGGAAAAACACTGGAAAAATTCAACACTCATTTATGGTTTTTAGAAACCCGATAGGTAAATCAGAATACACAGTAATTACTATTCCACAGCAAGTATCATACTTAAGAGTAAAACCTTAGAAACAAGACCAGGACACCTACAACTCAACATCATCCTGGTGATCCTGGACAAAGCAATAGGACAAGAGGAAGAAAAAAGCCCAGATCTGACGGCTCAAAACCCATGCAATTAACTACAGTGTACTCTGCCAGGGTGCCAGGGTAGGATCATAACTACTGCTACTTCTTTGTCAAGAGTGTTGACCTGCTTTAGGAGCTGGCTTCCTCTTTCCATGAATGGACAAGGCCTGGCAGGTGTGCGTCTGCACACAGAACTCTTAAGGTGCCTGAAGTTCTAGATTAGAGCAGGGATAGAAGCCCAGACCTCTCAGGGGGTTGTAAAGGAGAATTTCTGATGGGGCTTAGCAGTATGACAATACTAGTTTGTTATGTATATTCATATATTTCATTTGCCTCTTGATCCTTCCATCAATCCTGGGAGAGAGGACAGGTAATAAAACTGAAATTTGGAAAGTTTAAGATACTAAGAACCACAAAAAGAACTGGAAGGGATTTTCACTTATTTGTTTTACAAACATTTTTTGAGCACCTACTATGTACCTGCATCTGCTAGGTACTAGGGAAACCATGGACCCTGCTGCCTTCATGGAGCTTACAGCCTATTCTAATTCAAATCACATATTTTACAGGTCGGTACATCCATTTAAAGAAACACTTCTGAGCCTCTATGTTCTAGGCCGGTGGATCACAAACTTTAGCACACATCATAATCACCTGGAGGGCTAATTAAAGCACAAATTACTGGGCCCCGTCTCCAGAGTTTCTGAGTCAGTAGGTCAGGGGTGGGACCTAAAAATGTGCATTTCTGACAAGCTCCAAGGTAATGCTGAGGCTGCTGGTCAGGGGGGACCCTACTTTGAGAACCATTGCACTAGTAACGTGCCCACACTGGGTTTCAGGCATTACACAATATAAAAAAGAAAGAAAACCTCCTACCCCTGAGAAGCTTGCAGTTCCATGGGGTTTGTTTGTTTGTTTACTCCTAATTTATCCCTCCCCACCTCCCTTTCCCCTTTGGTAACCATAAGTTTGTTTTCTATATCTGTGAGCCTGTTTCTGTTTTGTATATAGATTCATTTGTACTATTTTTTAGATTCCACATATAAGTGATATCATATAATATTTGTCTTTGTCTGACACTTCACGAGGTATTATATTCTCTAGGTCCATCCATGTTGCGGCAAATGGCAATATTTCATTCTTTCTTATGGCCGAGTAATATTCCATTGTGCGTACATACCACATCTTCTTAAACCAATCATCTGTTGATGGGCACTTGGGTTGTTTCCATGTCTTGGCTATTGTGAATAGTGCTGCTATGAACATTGGGGTGCATGTATCTTTTTGAATTAGAGTTTTCATCTTTTCCAGATATATACCCAGGAATGGGATTGCTGGATCATATGGTAGCTCTATTTTTAGTTTTTTAAGGAAGCGCCACACTGTTCTACATTGTGGCTTTACCAAGTTACATTCCCACCAACAGTGTAGGAGGGTTCCCTTTTCTCCACACCCTCTCCAGCGTTTATTATTTGTAGACTTTTTGATGATGGCCATTCTGACCAGTGTGAGGTGATATCTCATTGTGGTTTTGATTTGCATTTCTCCAATTAGTGATGTTGAGCATCTTTTCATGCGCCTGATGGCCATCTGTATGTCTTCTTTGGAGAAAAGTCTATTTAGGTCTTCTGCCCGTTTTTAAAATTGGGTTGTTTTGGAGTTTTTTTATATTGAGTTGTATGAGCTGTTTGTATATTTTGGAGATTAACCCCTTGTCAGTCACATCTTTTGCAAATATTTTCTCCCATTGCATAGGTTGTCTTTTTGTTTTGTTGATAGTTTCCTTTGCTGTGCAAAAGTTTTAAAGTTTGATCAGGTTCCATTTGTTTGTTTTTGCTTTTATTTATTTTGCCTTGGGAGACTGATGTAAGAAAATATTGCTATGACTTATGTCCGAGAATGTTTGCCTATGTTCTCTTCTAGGAGTTTTATGGTATCATTGTCTCTCTCTCTCTCTCTCCCTCTCTCTCTCTCTCTCTCTCTATATATATATATATATATATATATACATGTATATATATATATATATATATATATATATATATATATATATATATATATATATACACTTTTTTTTTTTTTTTGGCTGAGCCGGGTCTTAGTTGCAGCATGCGGGATCTTCACTGAGGCATGCAGGATCTGTTGTTGCAGAGCGTGTGCTCTTCGTTGCAGCATGTGGGCTTCTCTCTAGTTGTGGCATGAGGGGTTTTTTCTCTCTCTAGTTGTGGTGTGTGGGACCAGAGCGTACGGGCTCTGTAGGGTGCAACACGCGGGCTCTCTTGTTGAGGCACGTGAGCTCAGTAGTTGTGATGTGCGGGCTTATTTGCCCCACGGCATGTGGGATCTTTGTTCCCTGACCAGGGATTGAACCCGCGTCCCCTGAATTGGAAGGTGGATTCTTTACCACTGGACCACCAAGGAAGTCCCATATTTATCTTTAAACCATTTTGAGTTTATTTTTGTGTAACGTGTCAGGGAGTATTCTAATTTCATTGATTTACATGTAGCTGTCCAGCTTTCCCAACACCACTTGCTGAAGAGACTGTCTTTTCTCCATTGTATATTTTTGCTTCCTTTGTTGTAGATTAATTGATCATAGGTGTATGGGTTTATTTCTGGCCTCTCTATTCTGTTCCAATGATCTATATGTCTGTTTTTGTGCCAATACCATGCTGGTTTATTTTGTTTGTTTGTTTGTTTTTAAGTATAGCTGATTTACAGTGTTGTGTTAGTTTCAGGTGTACAAAAAAGTGATTCAGTTATGTGTGTATATTGAGCATCTTTTCATGTAGCTTTTGGCCATAATACCAAGCTGTTTTGATTACTGTAGCTTTGTAGTACAGTCTGAAGTCTAGAAGGGTTATGCCTCCAGTTTTGTTCTTTTTCCTCAGGATTGCTTTGGCAATTCTGGGTCCTTTGTGGTTCCATATAAATTTTAGGATTATTTGTTCTAGTTCTGTGAAAAATGTCATAGGTATTTTGATAGAGATTGCATTAAATCTGTAGATTGCTCTGGGTAGTATTAATATTTATCAATATTAATTCTTCCAACACAAGAGCATGGGATATCTTTCCACTTCTTTGAATCATCTTCAATATCCCTTATCAATGTTTTATAGTTTTCACAACTCCATGGGTTTTAATAGGCATTCACTCACTCACTCATTCATTTGTTCATCAAACCAGGGCTTTGCATTCATAATATTGTGTCGTTTTCAGGAAAACCCTATGTGCTGAATATTGTTATTAGCCCCATTTTACAAATGAGGAAACTGAGACTAGGAGAGGTTAGGTAATGTGCACACAGTTACACAGTAAGTGACAGAACCCAGGCTGCAGGTCCCCAAGAATCCTTACTCTTAACCTCCAGTTAAACTGCACATAAGTAATTTAATGGGTGTTCTAAATGCTACCATTAAGGAGGCAATAGAGTGTTTTGGGAACCTAGATGGACTCCATCTATGGAAGAATGAACTCAGAGAGGGCATGGTGGGAGGGACCTGAATAGGACATTTGCTAAAGCAAAGAGGGGGAAAAGGCTGCACAGCAAGCAGAAGGAACCACTTTGGAAAAGGCCAGGTGTCCCCATGGTTAGGGTATAAAGAATAGAATGTCCCAGTAAATGCCAATTCACTGGTCTCAGGCTCATGCCAGTCCTCAAGTGACCACAGAGGAGAGTGACCAGCAGGATGCTCATCTGTTGGCCAGTGGCTGTGTTGACCCAATCAAGGCCACATACCCTCCTTGTGTACGCGTGTGCAGATGTGTGTGTGTGTGTGTGTGTGTGTGTGTGTGTGTGTGTGTGTGTTCCTTCAAAGGAATCACAGATCACCAGGCAGGTTATTTTCCCAGCATGGGGACGACTGCCCTCTGGTGGCCACTCTGCCAAAAGCCGAAATTGGGAAAACAACTCTCCCCATAGAGACCCTTCAGGACCGGTTTTGTTTTATCTCCCCAAAACCTTAAAGAATAGGTATTATTATCCCCAGTGAGGCTCAGGGAAATGAAGTTACTTGCCTGAGGTCACACAGCTAGATGTAGTAGACAGGATTGTGACTAGGGTGAGGCAAGGGAGAAAATGGGATGGGACTGGAATCTGGTCAACTGAACTCCAAGACTCATGGTCTTAACCATCATGGGCCCAGTCTCCTGACTGGCATTGTGGGGGTTGCATTCTGACCTTGGACGTTTCCTTTGTGTGTACCATGCTAGATGCTGGGGAAACAGACACAGCCCTTTGCCCATGAAGATCAAGACTTGTGTCCGACAAATGTAAGTCGGGAGAAGATGCTCTGCTCCAGGAGCCGCAAAAGAAGCATGGGTGTGTGTGTGTGTGTGTGTGTGTGTGTGTGTGTGTGTGTGTTTGGCATCCTAAGGGAACAGGTCCTCACGGAAGCTTGAAGGCAATGTCCCAGCCACAAGGAGTCTTCTTCTCCAGGCAGATCATCCCCTGAGCCAAGCCAGTGGGCACCAGGCTGGCTCCTTGGAGGTGCTGGGGAAGCATTTGTTGGATAAATGCCCATGAACTTAGAACACAGTTGATCTGCAGTCTGTTGTGACGATACACATGATTGTTATTGTACTGTGTGGTCACCAGTCATGGAAGGAAAATGCTCCCCAGTGTGAAGGTAATTAGGATTCCTTTGACTCAGACATAGGCAACTTGGCTATTTTAGCTCTTCTCATTTTGCCAACATTTTTCATCAGGGTCCAAGTCAGTAGTCTTCCCTAAAACCAACTCACAAGTTTTTATTGAACACCCACTAGGAAGCCAAAATACAGGGAGAGGGCAATTATAGACATAGAGCTCTATGCCATTTACTCAGTACCAGAAAGGTGCATAGCACTGTCCTAAGCCTGTTACTCCTTACATCAACCCAACGGGGTAGGGAGGGAATCCAAATGCAGGGAATCCTTTTAGAGATGAGCGAGCAGCTCGGAGAGAGCGAGGGATGTATCCAAAGTCGTGCAATGAAAGGCAGAGCTGAGATCCAATTCTAGCCTCATGCCATCACCTCAACTTCCATGCTTGTGGCTCTTGAAGCATGTTCCCCAGACCAACAGCATCAGGGTCACCTGGGCACTTGTTAGAAATTCAGAGTTCCAGGTCCCACTGAAGATCTGCTGAATCTGAAATTCTGGATGTTGGGCCCTGAAGCCTGTATTTTAACAAGCCCTCCAGGTGATTCTGATGCACACTCAAGTGTGAGAACCACAGACGGTTGCTACAGTAGTCTCTGTACTTCAGCTGCCCATAGTCAGATGGGGACCAACCCAAACCGGGACAAACACAAATAACTCCAGTCCAGACATTCTGTAATAGTGTCAGAGGAGGGAGAGTCGTTCTGGGGGTTCTGAAAAGGTTTCACGGAAAAGATGAGATTTGAACTTGGCGATGATGAATGGAAGGACTTGAATGATCATAACTGGAAGAAAAGGCCTTTCAGGTAGAGCAGAGGCAAGGAGACCAGAAAGTGCCCGTTCATAAATGGGATGGAGGCCAGTTCATGAAAGGCCTTGCCTGCCAGGCTGAGAAGTCTGGCCCTTTTCCTGGAGGCAGTGGGAGCCATGTCGGTTTTTGAGCACAGGTGTGCTCATGGCTCAAAGTCCCAGTATGTCATTGCCCAACAACACTGTTTTCTTACTTACCACTGTGGTAGACAGAGTAATGGCCTTCCAAAGGTGTCCATGCCCTAATCCCCAGAGCCTATGAATATGTTATATTACATAGCAAGGGGAATTTATAATCGCAGATGGAATTAAGGTTGCTAATCAGCTGACCTTGGGATGGAGAGAGGATCCTGGATGATCTAGGTGGGCCCAACGGAATCACAAGATTCGTTATGTGTGAAAAAGGAAGGAGAGTCAGTGTCAGAGTCAGTGAGAGACTTCAAAGTGCTAAACTGCTGGCTTTGAAGATGGAGGAAGGGGCCACGACCAGGAATGTAGACAGCCTCTAGAAGCTGGAAAAGCAAGGAAATGGATTTTTCCCTAGAGCTTCCAGAAGGAACACAGTCCATTCAACATCTTGATTGTAGCCCAGTAATCCATTTCAGACTTCCAACCTCCAGAGCTATAAGATAGACCTCCAAAAGATTGTAAGGCGTTTTCTTTTCTTCAACCGGAGGTGAATGAAGAGAGCAGCGACTGCTTTCTGAGTGCTTACAGCATTGTGTACTTTATGAGCATATGCTCTCCTTTAATCCTCACAACAACCCCATGAGACAGGCACTATTCTCTCCATTTTCCGTTGGAGAAATGGAGCCTTGCCCACGCTAATAAGGAGCACAGCCAGGATGGAAACGCAGGCCTGTCTCCAAAGGTTGTCCCCACTAGGCTTAGAAAAGACTTTACATGATAGTCTCTACTCCAAGTTGCCTGGATGGGCTTCAGCCAAAAGTGCTGGGGGCCCTTTGGACTGGAGCAGGGGCAGAGGGTTGGAAGACTGGCTATCCTCCCCCTCCAGTGAGGAAGTTGGCGAAGACAACTTGGACTTAGTTATCCACCCCGGCCTGAATCTGCTTTCATCTAGGTCGGGAGATAGACGTACAGGCACTGGACACCGGTTTATAGCCACATTCCCTGTGTTTGTCCCCTGGTTCCATCACTTGAGTACTGATCACCTTGGGTAAGTTCCTTACTGCTCCTATCTTAGTTTCCTATTCTACAAAATGGGGATAATAACAGTACCTACCTATGAGAGCATTCTATGTGTTATTGTATGTAATGGGCTTAGAAAAGTACCTACACTGAGTAAATCTGGTAACTGATATCATTATTATTATTATTATTATTTTATTTATTTGCGGTACGCGGGCCTCTCACCGTCGTGGCCTCTCCCGTTGCGGAGCACAGGCTCCGGACATGCAGGCTCAGCGGCCATGGCTCACGGGCCCAGCCGCTCCGCGGCATGTAGGATCCTCCAGGACCGGGGCACGAACCCGTGTCCCCTGCATTGGCAGGTGGACCCCCAACCACTGCGCCACCAGAGAAGCCCCATTATTTTCATTTTTATTTCATATCCTGGGAAACCCACCCCATCTCAAGCACCCGTCTCAGAAACAATGGTGGTGGCGGGCTGTGCAGATGGATTCACATACATACCCTTTTTTTTAATATATAAATTTATTTATTTTACTTATTTATTTTTGGCTGCATTGGGTCTTCGTTGCTGCGCACGGGCTTTCTCTAGTTGCAGCGAGCAGGGGCTACTCTTCGTTGTGGTGTACAGGCTTCTCGTTGCAGTAGCTTCTCTTGTTGTGGAGCACGGGCTCTAGGCATGTGGGCTTCAGTAGTTGTGGCACGTGGTCTCAGTAGTTGTGGCGCACAGGCTTAGTTCCTCCGCAGCATGTGGGATCTTCCCAGACCAGGGCTCGAACCCGCGTCCCCTGCATTGGCAGGCGGATTCTTGACCACTGCGCCACCAGGGAAGCCCACGTACATACCCTTTTAATATGAATATTTTTATGTGTTCACCAAATATCTCCTTAGGAATTTTTAAACTCTTATGGGTTTGTGAACCCTTTGGGACTCTGATGACAACTACAAATCTTTGTATATCTGATCAGTCCACACCTTTCTCTGCAAATTGCCCCTATAGGTGCCCTGTAGTCTGTATGGTGTAGGCAGCTCCCACAGCTCCCAGGGAGCCTGGCCCACCCTAGTGGACACTCAGTGTTACTGTGCCCAGCCTTCCAGCTGGGCAGGCTGTGCACTGCTCCCCTCTAGGGGGCGCCATGATGTAGACTGCAATTCACAGTCAAGTGTGCAGCTGGGAGGCTTGGGAGCTTCTTCTGAGGCAGGCTGGGGCCATCCAACTCTCTCTCAAGGGAATGTAAGAGTTGAGATTCTGAGATTAGTCTCTGCTGGTGGCTTGAACTGAGGATATGCAAACAAAGACCATTTGGCCCTGAAGAGTAGCTTCCTTTGGCTCTTGGGTACTTTCCAGTTCCTGGGGGATCTTTGGGTAGAAAACATCTTGTGCAACTTGAGGCCACAGGGTCATATAGCTCTCATTCTAGCGAAGGGTAGATAGGGGTGGGTCTTCATACACAGGGAGTGAGGGGGAAGCAAGGAAACAAAGTGAGACATGATGACGAGGCACAGGGGTACTAAAGGGAAGGGCACCAAACCATCTCAGGGCATCAGGGGAGGCTTTCTGAGGCAGTGACATCTGTGATATCTGAGTTATGAGAATGAATAGGAGGTCAGCAGGCAAAGAAGCTGGGAAAGTAATGCAGGCAGAAGGAACAGGCTGTGCATGAGAAGAGAGGTAGCCTCAGGAACTGGACTGAGGTTGGTTTTCTTCTCCTGAGAGAGGATTGGAGAGGCAGATGGGGCTAGGTGGGGAAGGGGCTTGTGGCCACGCAAAGGAGCATGGGCTCGATCCTAAGGGGGAGGTAGAGCCCCTCTTTGTATCCACTTCCCTTGGCAGTCCTCATTTTCACTTCTGGTCTCTGCTCATCTCGTCCATGACATGAAACATGAGCTCTCCACTCCCTGGAGGTGAGCCTAGAACCCACCACCAGAAGGTAGATTATGGATCAGTGGATGAAGCAGGGAATTTTTAAAAAGTAAATTTATTTATATATTTTATTTTATTTATTTGGCTGCATTGGGTCTTCGTTGCTGTGTGCAGGCTTTCTCTAGTTGCAGCGAGTGGGGGTCACGCTTCGTTGCAGCGTGCAGGCTTCTAATTGCGGTGTCTTCTCTTGTTGCGGAGCACAGGTTCTAGGAGCGCGGGCTTCAGTAGTTGTGGCACGTGGGCTCAGTAGTTGTGGCATGTGAGCTCTAGAGTGCAGGCTCAGTAGTTGTGGTGCACGGGCTTAGTTGCTCCACGGCATGTGGGATCTTCCCAGATGAGGGCTCGAACCCGTGTCCCCCGCATTAGCAGGCAGATTCTTAACCACTGTGCCACCAGGGAAGTCCCTGAAGCAGGGATTTTGACCGCAAATAAGCCTGGATTCTAAACCTGCCCCTGCCACTCACTGGGCATGTAACTTTGGGCATCAGTAAAATGGGGGTTAATAACACCTACTCGATTGATCAAATATTTATTGCATGCCTCCTATGGACCAGACGTGCAGTGGACAGTAATTAACACATATTGAGCTAAGACACATACTGTATGCCAGGCACTACTGCTAAATCCTGAACATCCATTATCTCACTTAATCATTTCTATAACCCTTTGAGGGAGGCACCATTATTCCCCCATTTTGCAGATGAGGAAACTGAAGCTCACAGAGATTAAGTTATTTACCCAAGGTTGATGGCAAAGCCAGGATTCAAACCCAGGCAGTCTGGCTCCAAAGCCTAGGCACATAACCTGGTTCCCCACAAAGCCCTAATCAGGACAAAGAAGCTCCTACTCTCACAGAACTTACATTCTAATGGAGGGAGCAAACAATAAACCAATAAGAAAAGCAGCATGTGAAAAGGTACAAGTATTAAAAGGTGCTCAATAGGGAAAAATAGAGCAGGGTGTGATCGAGAGTGTGCAGAAGAGGCAGGAGATTGCAGTTTTAAATAGGATGGTCAGGTGGTGACAGTTGAGCTAAGACTTGAAAAAAAGAGAGGGAGTTGGCCATGTGGATATCCAGGGGAAGAGCATTCTAGGCAGGAGGAGCAGCCAGTGCAAAGGTCCTGAGGCAGGAGTGTGCCTAGTGCATTCAAGGAACAAGGACGTCAGTGTGACTGGAACAGAGGTGGAGAACATGGGGAAGAGTGGATGAGGTCAGAGAGTGACAGATTATATAGGGCTTGCAGGCCATGCAAGGACTTGGTTTTTAGTCTGGGTGAAATGAAGAGCCATTAGAGGGTTTTGAGGTGTAAAACTACATAATCTGACATGACATATTTCTAATTTTTATTTATTTATTTTATTTTTGGCTGCATTGGGTCTTCATTGCTGTGCGCGGAGTTTCTCTAGTTGCAGCGAGCAGAGGCTACTCTTCTTTGTGGTGCACGGGCTTCTCATTGTGGTGGCTTCTCTTGTTGTGGAGCATGGGTTCTAGGTGCACAGGCTTCAGTAGTTGTGGTGCATGGGGTCTAGAGCGCAGGCTCAGTAGTTGTGGCACACGGGCTTAGTTGCTCCACGGCATGTGGGATCTTCCCCAGCCATGGCTCAAACCCATGTCCCCTGCATTGGCAGGTGGAGTCTTAACCACAGCGCCACCAGGGAAGCCCCTGACATGACATTTCAAAGGCTCACTTGCTGCTCTGTTGAGAATAGCCTGTAGAGGAGCAAAGGGTGGAAGCAGAGAGACCAATCAGAAGGCACCCAAAGGAATGCAGGCAAGAGACGATGTGGCTTGGATCAGTGATGTGGGGTGGTGGATTCTGAATCTATTTGGGGGGAAGAGCCAACAGATCTCCTGATGTGGGGAAAGAGGTTTGGGAAGGGAAATCAGGAGCTCAGCTTTGAACATATTAAGTTCAAGATGCACTATTAGATTTCCCAGTGGGAGTGTCAAGGAGGTGGTGGGATATGGGAATCTGGAGTTCAGGGGAGAGGTCCAGGCTGAAGTTATAAGTTTGGGAATCATCAGGATCTAAATGGTATTTAAAGTCATGGGACTGGATGAGATCATCAAGGGAGTGAGCATGGAGGTAGCGGGGTAGAAGACCAAGGACTGGGTCCTCAGTGTTAAGAAATCACAAAGTACAGGAAGAACCAGGAAGGGAGATCAAGAAGGAGGCATCAGTGAGGGAGGAAGAAAATCAAAATAGTGTGGTGTCCTGGGGGCCAAGTGAAGAAAGTGTAGCATGGAGGAAGCTGCTGGGAGGCCATGCGTGGTGAGAACTGAGCAGTGATTATTGGGTCCAGGACCGTGGTGGTCTCTGGTGACCTTGATGAAAGCAGTTTCAGTGGTTAGTGGGAGCAAAAGCCTGATCAGTGGTAGTTTATGAGAATATCAGAGTACAGGCATGGCCTCCTTCCTAAACTCCTACTGCTCTGCCCACTGGCTCCTTGGAGCTGCCTCCAGGGCCACTCTGAGTTCATTTCTTACCCTCCCTGCTGCTCAGTCCCAGCAACATCCTGGATTCTCCTCTTGACAGATGGCAGTTTGCCCATGACCCAAAATCAAGCACAATAATCCAATGATGCTGGTGAACAGTTGTCCAAGCAGCTGCTCCAGACTCTATACTACTGGTTGCAGGCAGAAATAAAGAGAAGCTATCTTAAGAGGTTCTATTTTAAAAGTTATGAAGCAGGGCTTCCCTGGAGGCGCAGTGGTTAAGAATCCATCTGCCAATGCAGGGGACACAGATTCAAGCCCTGGTCCGGGAAGATCCCACATGCCCTGGAGCAACTAAGCCCGTGCACCACAACTACTGAGCCTGCGCTCTAGAGCCCGTGAGCCACAACTACTGAGCCCGCGTGCCACAACTACTGAAGCCCGCGTGCCTAGAGCCCGTGCTCCGCAACAAGAGAAGCCACTGCAATGAGAAGCCACGCACCGCAACAAAGAGTAGCCCCCGCTCGCCACAAGTAGAGAAAGCCCGCGAACAGCAATGAAGACCCAACACGGCCAAAAATAAATTAATTAAATAAATAAATTTAAAAAAATAATAATAAAAATAAATAAATGTTATGAAGCTAAAAGAGAGTATTTGCATTAGGTACATCAAACACTGGGATTCTTACTTTTTTTTTTTTTTTTCTTTTTGCGGTACGCGGGCCTCTCACTGTTGTGGCCTCTGCCGTTGCGGAGCACAGGCTCCGGACGCGCAGGCTCAGCGGTCATTCCTCACGGGCCCAGCCGCTCCCACACTGATGGGAACAGACTTTTCTGTACTGTTTTATTCTTTGCTCATTCTGTCCCAACTCCCTCAGATCCTTCAGGGCTCAGCTCAGGTGCCGTTCTTCTCTGAAGCTGCCCCATCTTCCCTGAGCCAGACAGGGAAAGGACTCTTTTCCCCGCCCCACCCCTAATTCCCTAATACCTCATTAAGGGCATTTATAATTCGCATTGTATGATTATTTGGGTACAAGTTCCCTGAGAACTGCTCCATACCTTGCCCACCTTTGTATCCAAAGCCTCCCCACTTGTCATTTTCCACTCAGGAATACACCTAGAACTGCTTGATAAATGTTTATTGAGTGAACAAGTGAATTCCAGGGAGCTGGATTTGCACTGGCTGGTCCAGGGACCTAGAAACAGCAATTTTATAAGTAGTGTGTCTCAAATTCTTTCCTTGAAATAGCCTTAGTAAAGTGAGTGTTTATGTAGGATGGTCTGGGGAAATACCTAGAAGCAACTGAAATTTCCTTGAAGGCACATGTTTTCTCTAAAAATTCCTAAAAATTTTGCAACCTACCCTGATATAGCTCTGGGTTTATCTTATTTCCAAATAATAGTGTAATTTACTTACCATTTATTATTCAGGTTCTCCCAGAAGTCTTGAAATAAAAATTATGCTTCAGAAATTGGCCCACCCTCAGCAGTATGTGTCTCTTGGTTTGAGTATTTGATAAAGGATTTGACATTGAAGAAGTTGCTTTACAAAACAGTAATAATTTGTTAGCCTGCAAGATATTATGATAGTATTCTGCCTCTGGTTGGTGGCATGTTTTAATTCTAGGAGAGAATATATGGAACATGTATATCTACTTATAAGAGGCAATATTTTCTAGTTAGGTAGCATAGTTTGGTGCTCAATAATAAAACAAAAGATTTGGAGTCATGCAGACTTTGGTTGAAATCTTGGTTATATTTTCATTCTGACTTTATACAAATTAACCCCTCTAAGCCTTGGTTTTCCCACCTATAACACAGAGGTGGGAAGAATAATGTTCCCCGACTCCTTGGGTTGTTGTGGATATTGAGTGAGCTATTGCTTGTATAGCCCTTGGCACTGTGACTAGTACATAGTAAGTGCTCAATAAATAAATAAGTGGGCCAGAGACCCAGACCAGCAAACAGGTGATTACAGTTCTCAGTGAGAAGTGCTGGGGCAGGGGATACCGGGTCCTGTGGGAGTTCCAAGAAGGACATTGGGGAAGGAATGTCCTTCCTGGAGGAATTGACATCTAATTTGAGCAGTTGAAAGGAGGTCAGGGAGTGTTATGGGCAGAAGGAAGAATAATGAGAGAGCTTGGCTCATGGCAGGAAAGGAGGGGTGAGAGGTAAGGAAGAAAATGAAAACGGCAGGAGCAAAAGATCATGCAGGACCAGGTAGCCACGAAAAAAGTTTGTCTTTCATCCAGAGAGCAATGGGGGCCATTGAAGAGTTCTAACCAGGGGAGCAACAGATCAGATATGCAAGACTGGGCACAGAGAGACTGGTGAGGAGGTAAGAGATAGTGTGGCCTGGACTGGGGTTGGCCAGGAGCTGGAGAAGGTGGCTATATCTGTGAGACATTCAGGAGGTAGTGATAATGATTGAGTGTAAGTTGGTGGAAGGAATTGGGGAGGATGATCCTCAGGGAGTGCACAGTGGTGCCTTCCACCAAGACAGGGACAGAGAGAAGGAGCTGGGACCAGAAGGGAGGTACAAGATGCCCAGTTTGGTTTTGGACATATAGACTGTCTGTGAGATAGTCACATGAAACCATCCTATAAATGGTTGGATACATAGATCTTCAGCCTTGGAAAATGTGGTAGGCTCAGTAATGGCCCGCAAAGATACCCAGGTCCTAATCCCTGGAACATGTAAATGTTATCTTATATGGCAAAAGGAATTTTGCAGATGTGATTAATTTAAGGTTCCTGAGATGGGGAGATTATCCTGGATCATCTGGGTGGGCCAAAAATGTAACCATAAATGTGCTTATAAATTGGAGATCAAGGGAGATTTGACCACAGAAAAGAAGGTAATATGACCCAGAAGCAAGATGCCCTTTAAGACGGAGGAACTTGGCCACAGGCCAAAGAATGCAAGGAATGCAGTTCTAGAAGCTGGAAAAGGTGAGGAAATAGATGCTCCCCTAGAGAATTTGGAGGGAGCGTGGCCCTGCTGATACCTTGACTTCAGTCCAGTGAAACTCACTTCAGACTTCTGACCTCCAGGATTGTAAGAGAATAAATATGTGTCGTTTTAAGCCACCAAGTTTGCATTAATTTGTTACAGAGGAGTCGAATACAGGAGACATCAACACCAATGGTGTAAAGAGAGCTGGTGGAGTTGGATGAAGGTGTTCAGGAAGCCTGAGTAGAGTGAGAAGAGCAGAGGGTCCAGCATTTAAGATACACGCAGAGGAAGTGCACCTCAGAAAGGGCCCTAAGAAGGAGCAGTCAGAGAGGAGGAGGACCACCGAGGAAAATGGTCCTTTTTCAAAAAATGAAATTACTGTTTGCAGTAGTTTGGGCTGAAAACAGGCTAGAGTGGGTTGCAGAGTGACTGAGGGGTGAACCAGAGTTGTATTTCACAGCCTATTGGTCTTGTCTCCTCCACCAGACTGTACACATTTTTTCCAACTTTGAATTCTATTCCACAAATAGTATAAATTCATTACCAAAATGTTAGGATAGACAGATTAGCTAAAAGAAGAAATTACTCATAACATCCTCAGCTGGAAATATTTTAGTGTATATCTTTTCAGTTTTTTTTTTTTTTTTTTCACGCAAACTACATAATCCTCTCAGTCACTTAGTGGGGTGAAATACCATTAGGCCATTTCAAGAGGTGGAAAATTCAGGCTTAGAGAAGCAAGCAATTTACTCAGCTTGTACACAGCTGGTCAACAGCAGCACCGGGATGGGGACTTAGACCTACCTGACTCCAAAGCCAATGTTCTTCACCACAGTGTTTCCCTGATATTTTCCAGAGGACTTCAGGCTCCTGAAATAAATCTAAGTGGATTTTTACCCTGAACACCATCCCTCATCCACCCAAATATATAGGTGGTTCCCAAGAGGCAGAAGATAGTGGGTGGGGAGGAGTGGCAATCTTTAGCCCGGTGGGGTTGGTGAGCCATGTTGAGGAGTGAAATGCAGGAGACTGAGCCCAGGAAGAATGAAGGTGTGGGTGAGAAGGCCGGATAAGAGGGAGCCAGTTCCTGAGCGCCTATTGGGTACACGCACGTGTAAGGTTCCCTCCTCGTAACATCACAACCAAGTGAGCATCAGACTTGCCAATTTTCAGAGAAGAAAACTGAGGTTCCAAGACGGGATGTAATTTTCCCCAAATCACACAGCTATCCGAGGCGCCGAGCCACAAAGACCCTGGAGGCGGGGCACACTATTTAGGGGAGGAGCGAAGGGGCTGTTGGGCGGCCCTGGCTGCACGCAGAGCAGAGGCCGAGAGCGGGGTATGCGGAGCAAGGGAGGGGTGGGGCGACTCGGGGCGGAGCGGGGCACCGAGATCCTCCCCGCCACCACCCCGGGCTTGGGAGAGAGACGAGGGGCTGTGTGAGGGTGAAGCTCAAGGGGTGAGGTCATGAGGACTGGGAACTAATGGGTAGGAGAGGGAAACGCAAGGCGCATTAAGGAGGGATGCGGAGATAGGGCACCGAGGCTTTGGGAGGCAGGGTGACTTCGGAGGCGTGGGAGCGGGACAAAGGGGCAGAGCCGTGGACGCGCCGAGAGAGAGGTAGCTTTAAGAAAGGGAGGCCAAAGGACCCTGCAGAGAGGCATGGGGCGGGGCCGCGGAACCGGGTGAGGGGCCGAGGGCGGGGAAGTGAGCCAGGGGCGGAGCTCTCTGGAGATGGGAGGCCAGAGGGATGGGTCGATGGGCCGGGGGCGGGGCAGTGAGCCAGGGGCGGAGCTCTCTGGGGATGGGAGGCCAGAGGGCTGGGCCGAGGAGCCGGGCGAGGGGCCAGGGGCGGGACTCTCAGGACTGGGAGGCCCGCGAGGGCCGGGGGACGGGCGGTCCAGGCTAAGGTGGGGAGCGAGACTGGAAGGCCGTGGGCGGGGCCGAGAAGCGGGTGGAGTGGGAAAGGTCTGGGCTCCCAGGACGAGAGGGGAAGCGGCTGTGCGGAGCAAAGGCGGTCGGGGGCGGGGCGGCGCGGAGGGGGCGGGGCGGCGCGGAGGGGGCGGGGCGGCGCGGAGGCCAGGACGGCGCCCGCGGCGGGCTGGGAGGCCGGCCCAGAGCACTGCGGCGAGCGACCCCCGGGCCCCACTCCGGCAGCCCCGGCGCCCCGACCACGCGCCCGCCATGCCCGAGCAGCTCAGCGTCGCAGAGTTCCTGGCCGTCACTGCAGAGGACCTCAGCTCCCCGGCCGGGGCTGCCGCCTTCGCCGCCAAGATGCCCCGGTGCCGCGGGGCAGCACTGGCGCGGGAGGAGGTGAGGGGGCCGAGGCGGGAGGGGTCTGGGGTCTCGGCAGGGCTTCGCCTTGACCTTTACAGGCGTGACCGGAACTGCGATGGCCCTCCTTACCGCGCCCCAGAAACCTTCCCCCTCCCTAGAGCTGTGAGAACAGAGTGC